>NW_010973052.1:2953796-3094093 GCF_000737465.1 Haliaeetus leucocephalus | reverse complement strand
GTCACCGGCGTGATGAGGTGCGGGCCTCAGCCTCCCGCCCCGCCTGGCTGCTGGCCCCGGGGCCGGGCCTCGGCCCAGGCCCAGGCCCAGGCCCAGGCCCAGGCCGTCGTCCCGGGGTATCCCCCTCCCCGGAGCCGCGGATCCGTTAATCGCGGTGGGGGTGCTCGCTGCTGCCGGCCGGCCGAAGGCGTCCGGGGCGGGGGGCTGCCTGCGTGGAGGACGAAGTGCTTTCTGCAAAAGGGCCGGCTCTGAGGCGGCAGCTTGCGCGTGTAGGGACAAGACTGCTCTGCTGCCAGGCAGAATAGGATTAGGTATTTGCTTTAGGGGAAGTTGGGAACGTCTGGAGCGCGCATGCGAGCGTGTGTGTGTTTGCCTCAGGTCGCCGGGATTGTTAGAAATGATGAGTCGGGTTTTCTAGGCTCCATGATAATGCACGGAGATGGAGTGTATAATTAGGACAGAGACAAATCTATAATCTGCAGCCTAGTATAGCTGGGGTATAAACCTCTTCTTTGCATCATAGCATCACTGCAGTTTTCCTTGTTTGTGTGCTCTTTAGCTTTAGATTTTAAATATGCATATATGAGCTTTAACATGCGTGGTCCCACCGATGTCAATAAAAGTTTGTTTATTCAATGTCGAGCATTATATAATTCCTATCTTGAAGGATGTTGGTATAGAAGGATTTGATTTTGTTATGGAAACAGAATGCTATAACCCCATGAAATTTCTAAGAAGATTTGGGGTGTTACATGCATTGTTTTCAAGGTTTCTCCTGGCAAAACAATGGTACATCAGCTGCTTGAGAACTGTGATCTGCTTTGCCTGGGTATACTTTCTATTTTTGCAAAATGAAGCGTTGTGTAATCTAGTCAACTGGCTGGCTAAAAAGGGCACAATGCAATTAGTAATTTATGTCTCTTAAAGGAGTCTAATTGAACCTAGATCTGACTGTCTTTGAAAACTACTGAAAAGTTTCTTAGATCAGGCTTTGCCACCATAAGTAAAACCCCATCCACAGCAACATCCTCCTCCATCCTTCCTTCCCCTTCCATCAGTTTCCAAAGGGATCTTTTCCTTAGGCAGAGCTGCCTTCAGCAGGCGGGCACTCAGTGGATTCTGCTATTGCCAGTCAGTTCAGTGTGGAATGCATCCAAATGTTGCAGTCACAGGCAGCCATACAAAATGCTTGGAGAGGAATAAATGGAAGAGGTTTTTTTCCAAGCAGTGTAGTAGAAATGGCATCCCAACATGAGAAAAGAGTTTGCTTGAGTGCAGCCTGCGTCCGAATCCCACGTGCTGCAGCACGGTGCTATTAAGTGACAAAGGGGAGCCAAACAGGTTAGTTTCCGTCATCTAATCTGAAAGTAATGCTAAAATGTAAGTAAACAACAGGAATGATGTAAATGGCTTTTTATTTCTTGCCGAACTCCATGGTGTTATCTGAAATGAGAAGTTTTAAAAGAAGCAGAAGAGGATCGGAATTATTATAGCCACAAGCAACGGAGAGCTGACTTCAGCTCAAGTAAGATCACTTTGAGTCATGTGCTGTCAAAGTGCCTGGTTCAAAACTCAAACCCATTGGCAAGAATGGTAGCAGGCAAGTTTGAAACACAGATAAGAGAATGATTTCAACTGAGTTACACTTAACATTGGAACATTGGCAAATACTCAGATTTCAATAATAGCATCCATTCATATATTTTGTTTCCGCAGTAGCAAGTACACATGACTGGACATCCTCAGAAATGTGGTTGGGTCCCATTCCTCTGCACTGAAATTATTTCCACCTTGAGTGACAACTTCAGACCTTTAGCAAAGCCCATTAAAACTGGGGAAACTTTTCCACTAGCCAAGTGTGAAAGTTAGGCTGACTTGTAAGGCAGTTTAAAATTTGAGAAATTTGATATCTAGTCTCTGTTCTGCCACAAACTTCTTGTGAAAGGGGGCGGGACATGTTTGCCCAGATGCTTGAAGTATTTGGTTGACTAACCCTCACTTAAACCATAAGCACTTAAGTACCTTTGTGGCTCCCAGTCTTGCCTTTCAGTACTTTAGTATCTGAGAAATGTCAAGAGAAGCAGAAACTGAAAGTGTTTCATTGTTTTCGGAAACAATACAGCAAATGGAAGTTGCCTAAAATCCTTTCCTGCACTCAACAAAAATTCTCTTGGATATCTTTTCTGAAGTTCATTTTTTCCTCTGCATTTTCTTTTTGTAAAGAATTTTAATGCCTAATAGAAATCAGAAGTGTACCGAACAGGGCCAGATGCAGTGCTTGTCCAGTATCAGTATTAGATAATTACAATATCAGAATTTTCAAAACACCTGAACTCTGTCTAGATGCAGTGTTTGGAAATGAACTGTTGGGATCCCCATGGCACTGATCCTGTAAAACGCTATGTATGTGCTCAGCTTACACCATCTGCAGAGTCCTGCTGCCTGCAAAGACTTGTGCCTCTGTGCCTGATTTTAAGCTCTTGGCTTGTTCCATTCTGAGTTAAACATGCACAAGTTCTGCAGAGTAAAAGCCTCTCTTTGTACAAGCTGGCTTTTTGGTGAGCATATCCACATTCTTGAAAGTTCTCCTTGTAAACTTATTTCTCAAAAGAAGTATTGCAAAAAACATTCAGTGCTCCCTTCACAGTTGTCTGGCAGTTTTTATGATCCACTTGCCATCTGCTGCTGTGGATTTCCTTCAGGTTTTGCCCAGTTACTGAGTTGTAAAGGAAAGCAGAATCCTGAAATTAATAAGAGGTAATTGAGTTACAAGCAGCCTGGCATTTTGACCTGCCTTGAAATTTTAAGAAGGCCATCAATTCTATAGACCCAACCAGTCCTCTCTGCTGAGGTCACCTAGAGAGGCTGCGAGTTTTTGCAGTGTATGGGAAAGGTGGAGATTTCTTTTTCTTGATGATACGGAGCATACTGGCTTGAGACCATTGCATCCTGTCAGAGAGATTACTGACCTGCTGAGACAGAGTTGCACAAGTGGTTACTGGTTTAAACAGATTTTTATCATCAATGATCGTAACTTTTGCAAAGTTTAAAAAACAAACACTATGATGAAAGAACAAGGCAGGAACAAACTTCCAAAGGAAGCAGGGATTTCTCTGCCTCCTGAAATCATCAGATGCATTTTTGGCAGACACATTGCAGCCAGGCGTGGACTGCAGCCCTCGCCATAGGAGTGGATGAGATGTGACGGCCTTTGCTGGAAGGTCAAAGTTCTCCTAATGCCTTATGCAGCCTTCAAGCTAACATGGTTCAAACAGGACAGCTAAGAGACATAGCTCATCCAAACATCAAGCTGCTTTCATCCCCAGGACGAGCACTTATACCGTGGTTTAACAGCGTGATACCAGCTTTGAACTCCTGCTGGGGCTGCAATATTTCTGCCTGGAATTTCCTGAAGAGAAGGTTGAGCACTGGAAACAATGCATCTCCACTGCCTTCCAGAAAGCATCGCACCCAACAACCATCCGCTGTACAACCAATCTGTGAGAGAGCACAGAGCGATAAGCATCTTCTTATTGCAAGAGCCATAAGAAGATGCTCTGTAGATTGACCGTACAGTGTTGACCATGCTGTGTGCCCTGGAAAAGTCAGCCTAGCTGCAGTGTGCTGTGCAGGCATTACAGGAGCGCTCAGTAAGTCCACACGATGCTTCCCCAAGACGTGCACCTACTGTACAAGCATGCGGTGCTTTTGTTGTTTGTACATTAATGCAACAGATTGATGCTTCCTGAAAAAGTTTGATTGACAAGATCAAGTGCTGTAAAATCAAACTCATTATGCAGTGAATATGTTTGTGATTCATAGACCACCAGCAGCTTGGAGAGAGAGGAAGGGAGGGGGTAGCTGCCACGCAATAGCTCTGTCTGGATTGCTGCAAGACTAGAAATCCCGCATGAAATTAAAAGATCCTCAAGTTTTGCCCAGGAGCAGGAAAAGAAAGCATGCCTGAGCACCCAGCTCTGGAGCTTTACCCACTCTCCCTGTCTGACTGCCGTGATAAAGTGCTATGTGCGTGGTTAGACGAAGTGATTGACACATGTCACATGCCTTACATTTAATGAGTCCATGAATCATTCAGTAAAGCCATACCGAACATGGATACATAGGAAAATAGATGTGGTTTCTCCAGGCTAAAAATCCACCCCATGGCCATTATGTCAAACGAGTGATAGTCCTGCCTTCATTATCATAATTTTTGTTGCAGCATTTTAATATCATTTGCACAGGATTTATATTACTTTGTCAGGGGAAGGAGGGGCAGCAGATAAAGTTTGTGCCCTGAGTGATGTTACGCACACTTTGACACTGCAAAATGACTTCCCATCCTTGCGATTACACATCCTAATTTGCAAAATGAGTGTTCAGATAATTGCGCGAGACAGGGAGATGTGATAGTTTGTGGAATTCTTCCCTGAGGGTGGGGGTGCATGCCTTTTCATTTGCAGCATTTAAACTCTGACTAGATAAAGCACTCAAAATTATGTTTATTGTAAGAAACAATTATGGCCTGGCCCAGGAGAGCTGAGCTCCCTGACCTAATAGGCCTTTTTAATATCTAATTTCTTTGACAGTTAAATAACTCTAAAAAGCATTAAATCACTACCCAACCAAGAAACCTCTTCTATTCTCTCTCTTTATGTTCTTCTGTGGTTTGCATGATAATTTGCTAAATATATTTCAACATGTTGTTTACTTCAGTTCAGCCTTCTGAGACCACACCGGCCAATGCTGCGAGCCTGTAAGTAGGGATCATCTGGAAAAAAATAGGTTATGCTTCAAGTTAATTTTGGAAATATTTTGGCCTGTACAATTTTTGGGAGTGATACAGCAGGGAAATGCATTAATTGAAAAAAAATAATCTGAAAGGCAGGACAAAAGTAGCCTGGTCTTTCTCCCTGGAAAAGAATTACAAGCAATCCTTTGCAATGTATTCATATTAATATTTAAGATAGTCCTACTGAGCAGATTTAACGACAGCAGCAGACTATCTTTGGTGACAGAAATGCGTTTCCCCTCCAGGACTGGAGATGGAGTTCACGGGGCAGACACGGATGCCTGGGGTCGTACCCACGGAGCAGGGACAAGTCTGGGTCTCAGCACCGGCTGCGCAACTGCGACCTGAGACACCAGCCGCAGCACTGGGAAGGATGTGCCCGAAATTTCATCCCTCTCCTAAACATGGGTGCCTGCATCAAAACTGCAGTTATGACATCTCTCTGAGATGTAGGTGTCCCCCAGTGCCGTGGGACTGGGTCTGGGTGGCAAGATTTCCTCGAGAAGACAGAAGTGCTGCTGGCCTTTGGCTGGGAAGTGGGAGCTCCTGCCTTGGCTCCCAGCTACATCGCACATCACTGGCGAATACAACCTAACCGTGACGCTGCAGGTCGGGCCAGTTAAAAATACCTAGAGCTCTCCTTTTGCAGCCAGGTTACCATGAGGCCAAGAGTTCAAAAGCCAAGGAACCAAAAGAAGGCAAGCAGGAGGCAGCTGGTTCAGATACCTGCTGGTTGGGGAGGTGAACTGAAAACTGGGGTTTTGCTGCCTGTTTCCTTCTACTGCTTTGGCTCAGTTCTGTGCCCGGCCAGTGCGAAGGACACAAATGTCTTTGTCTGGCTGAAAAAACCAAAAATTTCTCAAGCAGCAGAACTTGTCTGTTCATACTTTGCAAGTGAAACACATGGTATGGCATGATGCCACATTAAGGATGGAGCTGATCAGTGAAATTAGCTTCCTGTATTCACTGGCAATGTTATGACTTTCATTATTTTCAAATACAAAATACAAATGCAAAAACCAAATGCAAAACTCAGCAGCTTTTGGGATATGGCACATAATTTAGGTCCATTTCCCATTGAAGCCCCCGAGATATGAACATAAGTATGTTAAAAGATCAGGCTGAATTATGGCACAGTTTTATTCTTTGTTTACAGACAAAGAAGAGCTGAAGTGCTGAAAGATTTGCATCTGTTATGTACTTGGCTTATTTTGATTTAAAAATGTTTTTACCCTGTTTCATTATTTTTCTGATGGTTACACCCTGAGAAAACAGAGTGTTAGTGCAAGCGGGATTTTCTCAGAAGGTACCACACTTAGAAGCAATTAGGGGTGTGAGTGAAGGCAGTTAGCACATGGGATCTTCCCCAGCAAAACAGGTTAAGTGCTGCAGGCTTGTTTGCATGGCATGTTTCTTCTTTCATCAATCGCCATCTGGATGCTGGGGACATCCCTGGACAGGAGAGGTCCAAAATTTTGAGATTTCGCCTTAAAGGAAGACCCCTGCAGGGGAGCTGGCTGACTGAATCAGCAGCACAGTGTGCTTGTGCGGAGCCATGCAACTCGCTAACCTTGGCACTTCGGCCTCCCTCCCTCCTGCGCGGCCAGGCGGTGCCCGCTGTGATATACCAAAATACAGCAAGCAGGATGGGCCCAGCCATCTGGCCCTGCAGAGCAAGAGAAAAGGAGCAGCATCTTCCCTGGACCAAGACCAGCCAACTCCTTTCTGCTCCCGTCTCCTCTAGCCTGCCTGTCTGCCGCCGGATGGAAACGCATGACTCCCGCGTGTAGATTTTCCTTTGAAGACTCTCTGACCTATTTCAGCCTGGCTTTGCAGTAGGCACGAGCTCTACTCATAACGTCAGGAGAGGGGAAAGGGAGGGTCAGTCTAGAAGGGAAAAAAAAGGGTGTGAGCGATGCACCTTGCTCTGCTGGTGAAGCCCTGGCAGTCACAGCTTCAGCGCTGGAGCCCCCCGAGCTGGAAGTGGCAGAACCCGACTCCTGCTTGGGCAAATAAATGAATAATAACAGGGGTCATTGCATCTTGCTCTGCTAACTGCCAGATTCATCTGGTATAAGTGAACCGCAGGCACACAGACCTGACTATTTACTATCACCACTGAAGCATTTATATTGGTGAAGATTCAGGAGAATGCTGGACAGCAGAGGCAGAGAAATGACTTTTATAGGCAGAGCGATGCCTTTGTACAGCACAGGAGCATGATCTGAGTTGGAAAACATAAAAGGATTGTATTTCCACAGCAAGGTCATGTCTTACGAATTTTATTCATCCTCATTTCTATTAAAATGTCCTTTTACAGGGAGAAATGACTTCTTTTAGTCGTGTTGTATTGCTTTTGAAACTTAACCTTCCTTTAGCTGGGCTCTATAAATCACTGGAAATCATGGATTTTCTTGTAAACAGACTGCAGATCAGCTTACTTCTTTGTATTATTTGGCTCCCTCATTTCAGGAACAGTATGGGCCAAATTCTTCCCTGGCATAACTCCAGTCCTAGTACTCCTATTCTGAGAATGCTGGGCCAAATTCCCGCTCACTGTTTTGTCGATATATGTCCAGAGCCACTCTGCTGTAATCACTGGAGTTACATATCATTAACACTAATGTACTGCTGAGCAGAATGTAGCCCTCTATAAATATCACTTTGGTCAAGGGAAGTAAGGAAAATAATGCTGAATGTGGCCTTAAGCATATTACTTACTCTGTTGAAAGATCATTCTCTCTTGGCTTAACTTATTTCAAGCATGACAGTCCGGGAAAAAAGTATATCTGTGAGTGAAATGAGATTCAATAAGAGTCAATAAGACCCACTGTATTGTGGTATTAATAAATGTTTATTTGCGCTGAAGCATGCTAAACCTCAAAGGCTGGATATAAATATCAATGTCTATTGAATTTCAGGAAGAGATGGCTGGTGGTAACCATGCTCGATGTTGTTCTGCAATACGTAATCTGTGTTTACACAGGGGCTATTCATAGGCACGTTCCTGTTGGTAGGCAGAGAATTTGTCTCTTCCTAGTCAGTTTATGAGAAGTGAATTTCTCCCCTTACTTCCTTGACAGGATCATTAGTTTCCCTTTGAGTAAAGTAGCAGTGATGTGCTACCATGCAAGTAAAGTGTAAGCTGAAAGCGCTGGAGAAAGAATGCCAAGAAGTCTGCCATGGGATGAGGGTAGTGCTTGGTTAAAGGCAAAGGGGGTCCTGGTGCCTCAAGCAAGCTCCTGCAGCTGGTGGGCAAAGCATTCCCCACGCGGACTGGGGACTCTCCGAACCTCTGCAGTGACTTCTCCCTGTGATAAAACATGGCATGCATGCATTTAATCAAAAAACATGTCATAAGTGGTGGCGACAAGTCATACTGCAACAGAAGGATGTGGTTTATAAGCGATGTCTGTAATATGACTAAGCTAGGGGAGGCAGAAGAAAGTGACTGGTAACTGTTTCTCAGTGTGGTGAACAACTTGCGACTGTGCCAGGTAATTTTGTCAGTTGTGTTCTGAGCTGCCATGTGCAGCTGTTGTTAAAGCATCGCCAACTTGTTTGGCTATGGGTGGGAGAGAGGGGCACAAGTGAATAAATCATGCCTTCGGGTTTGCAGACTTGTAGCTGTCTGCTCCAAAGCAGAGAAACTGACATTTAATCTGAAAAATACTGGACAAAATAGTTGGTGTCTGGTAAAAAAAAAATTGACGCATGTACTTTCTGCAGCATGTTTTCCTTTTGCTCACTGGGATGATGGACGTGAGAGATTATTCAGAAACAAGAAGAGATGCTGGTCGGCTGCTGTGGAGGCACCTGTCTTGGGTGGGCATCATGGCAGCAATGAAAATCCTCAGTGCTAAAAATAGTTATCTTCCCAAGCTGCCTGGTACCCAAACCCCAGTCTCCACTGTCTCTGAGTGCTGAGGCTCACTCTCAAAACAAGGCACCGGGGGCTGGGATAGCTGACTGCTGTCTTCTGGGGCTGCCACAGACTTTTTGTGTCTTCTTTGGTGTGAGAGTTATTCTCTAGAGACACGATGCTCACTGGCATCCAGCTTCATCATGAAAAGCAGCCAGGATCTGCAATTCTGTGAAACTGGATTCTCCTTTCCCACACCTGGAATTGCTTTGGAGGTCTTTAAGCTTTATTAGTTATAAAGGACAGCATGAGGCACTGGAGAATCAGACCCCATCTGCCTCCGGATACTCCCTTTCAAGGCTTCCTGAGGTACATGGAGATCCACTCATGCAAGGTGCTGAAGGGTGAAAATAAAAGTCCAGAAAGAGCAGTTATCGGTGGAGTTATCAAAGAACAGTGCCTACACTTGATAAGCTGCAGAGAAAGTAAGGCAGGAAAGTACTGAAACTGAAGACAAAGCTGATGTGGCTGCTGAGCTCTTGATAATGGCATCAATGGGAACTGCTCAACAGATCATGCACAGCGTATCTGAAGTTAACTGAGTGACAGACGGAAATAAATTTTATTCTTCTCACCAAGAAAGGCAGTGTGATAGTTTTAGCGTGATCTCATTTTTTTCTGCTATCAACACTTTCCTGCAGTTCATGCTAAAGTGATTAGCCAAGGCAGGGTTTCCTAGGAGAGCTACAAGGCCTGGTAGGACAATAGCCATCTAATCAGCTGCCACTGGTTAGTGCAGAGGAAAAGCTGAGCAGCAGATTTTTCCTCCCCCTCAGTACCATGGTTGCATCCATCCCTGAAAGCTGGTGTGCCATCAAAAGAGAATACTTCTTGTCTTGGGTAAACCAAGGCATGGCCATAGCCTGTGTCCAGACCTCCAAGCTTGTGTTCCCTGGAGCTTGTACTGACAGACAGGACAGTCGTGTGCTGGAGCTGGTCCATAAGCAGAGCCAGTTAGCTTCCCCGACGCTGGGCTGAATGTCTATCCCTCTTCCAGCCCCCGAGCAGAGCTGGTGAACAGCACCATGGGCCTCCAGCCCATTGCATGGTGCTGCTGTTCAGCAGACAGCCTTCCCTGGAAGGACAAAAAGCTGCCTGAGAAGAGCCCATAGGAAGGCAGCTAGGGCCTGGGTCTCTGAGTTATCTTAAATATCTTGCCTAATTGCTGCAAAATTTCCAGGGGGCTTGGAGTTAAGGCAATCTATTCTGATACCAGGCTTCCCATGGGCACTGCACCTGGACGCCGGCTGTCGGGCGCTTTACTGGTCTGCAAAGTTCACATTTGGACCTGAACACACCCACAGTGCGGCAATGGTGTGACGGGGGTTTCCAGCCCAGACTCCCATGTGCTGCAGCTGAAATGTGATAGCTGAAATAAAAAATGGACCTACTCGGTGCAACAGCATTACGGACATGCGGTGGGCTTGCAATTTTTCCACTCGGTCTCTTGCAGAAGTATTAACACGCTTTGCTCTTCATCTTTTAAGAAGATGGTAGAAATGCATGCTGCGGGCTCTTTACACCACTGAAGGCATTGGCAAGGGACTGGGGTTTGCTGAAGAGCTATTCAAAGCTGCTGGCTGAAGTTAGATGGATGTTCACGGTATAATGAAACCCAAAGGTGGCGTGCATCTGGCAGAATATCCTGAGCAGCACCAAAAGACTTGCATTAGCTCTTGCATAGATATGCATTAGAGGTGAGAAATCCCTGAATATTTGTGTTTAATGCTTTCCTTTGCACTTCTGTTATGCCTCTTGCCCGTGAAGATCGATGGGAGACTTGCAGTCTAGAGTGGCTAGCAACTTTTCTCTTAGATTAAGAAGCAAAAAAGTGGAAAACAAGTAGACCCTCCAGAGGTGAGGACAGGCTCTCTGCCATCGCAGGCAGTATTCAAATGACACTGCAATCAAAACCGTACTTCACAGCAAGTGAGGTCGCAGCAGTGAATTTGAATGAAACTGCAGGAAGAGCTGGGCATTTTAAACAAACCCTGCGCCATTTCTAGGTCTCCTGTGGCTTATTTGTATGTCCCCTGCTCCAAAGTTTCCCCATGGCCAGAGGCTGCAGCGCCGTGGAGCAAGAGTCCCGCTGGTAATTGCAGAGGTCAGGCGAGTGCAAGGGTTTTGGCTTCTGGCTGGCGAAAATGGGACTTTCAAGCCGCAGATGAGAAACAGCGATACTGAAACTTCATCTGAGACAATCGCTACCAGGAAGATGAAACCAGCAGTTAAGGGTGTCGGCATGAAACGAAGCAGCCAGTCAAAGAAGCACGTTGGCTTCAGGCACCTATGAACAAAAGGCCGTTTCATGAAGATGATGCCTTGGGAACAGTGCTGGTGGGGGGAGGAGGGCAGAAATCAAAGAGCGGGCAAAAAATAAGGTGGCTGGATATCAGTGGACAGGGTGACTCCAAAGGCCGCCAGTCCTCCCAGCTGAGATGAATGGTTTCTTTCTATTTACGTAGATCCCTATGCAGAAAAACTTTATAAGTATGATCTAAGCAGTCACAGACATTTTGGCGCCTGGGTTGTTCCCTCCTCCCACTCTAACAAGCCGGGCTTGACCCGGGTGGTGAAACGCATCCCGCAAGCTCTGCGCGTTGCACCCCACGCCATGCCGAGCCCCGTGCGCAGCACGGGCTGCCCTTCGCCTGCCATTTTGTACCCGGGCTCTCCTGAGGGGCTGCCTGCAACGGGGTGACCCCATCACTTGGAGGGAGGGTATGAGGGTATCACCCTGCTCTGCCAGTGCTGCAGACCTCGACCGTATCCCACACCCTTTACCATGCATCTCCTCATGCATTTTGCTTTGAATTCAACAAAGCCAGCAGAGCCTCAGCTGCCGTCCCAAGTTGAGCGTTTGCTGAAGTGCTCTGCGAGCAGCCAACTGAGTCATAAGCCGATCTAGCAGTTCCTACTCAAAGGCTGCTGTCTCTGCCCTTGTGGAAAATGCATTTATTGTTTTGGTTTTTTGCTTCTTTGTGCTAAGGTTCAAGCAGCGCTTTACTTGTTATTGCATGTAATGGTTTGTACGTGGCTCACCAGCCCAGCGAGATCTGATGCTAAGATACAGGCAGCGCCGGGATGGAGCAGGTACCCTTGGTGGAGCACAGCACAGCGGCTGGAGATGCACTGTGCATCCCCCCAGCATCAGATAAACTGGGAAACTCATAAACTACCAAGGTAGGATGGATCTGAGCGTAAAGCCACTGAAATGAGCGATTTGACTTTCTTACCTCAAGGCTGAATTTATCAAATTGTTTGTAAGGTAACAACAAGCTTTTCTCCCTGCAGTCTCAGGGCGTCCTATGCAGGTGGGTGAGATCGGAGGAGGGTCTCATCTCCTCTCTCTCACTTCACGAATCTGGCTGCAGGCTGGACTTTGCCACAGGCTCCTGTGGCGACCTTGGGGCAAGTCATTTTGCCTCCCATCTTGGGAGGGGCGATGCGATAAACCCGCTTTTGTGTTTTATTCATGCAAGTGAATACAATGGGAGGCGTCTGGCTGCCGACTGGAGCCCTGCCCCGGGCTTTCCACCTCTCCCCGGCACACTGCACTGTGCCCAGCTCCCTGGGGTGCTGATCCCCTCCCCAGCACCTCCCCAAAAGGCCCATGGGTGAGGTGGCTTTTGGGTGCTGTCACCTATCCGGCGTGGTGTCCGTACACCCTCACCAGGCACCCGGCGCTCACCCCAGCTGCTGGGCAGTCGCTCCCTGTCACCCGACCTGAGCCATCTGCATCACCTGCTGGCAACCAGCGCGCCGGCAGGAGAATTAAATAAAGATACACTTTGTTATTGGTAGGATAATGACTCATTATCCCCATTTATAGAGGCGGGCTAGCAGGCCATCACATGCCATAACAAGCCAGCCATGGAATCAACAGCAAAAAAATAGAAAGTCCAGGTTTCCTCCTTGCCAGCCCCTTTTCTTACTCCCTGGAGGGCTGCCCTGCGCAGCACATAGGGAGCAGGCAGATTTTGGCTCAGCAGCACTATTTGGAGGAGGGGAGGAGCGCTGGGCCGCCAGCATTGTGTGCGGCAGAGTGCAGAGGAGGCTGGGGCTGGCCTGATAAACAGGGTAAAAACCCCTCACTGACAACCCCACAGCCTTTGAATGGCAGCATCTTCCTTTGTAAACAGAATATGCAGACACGTTATGCAACCCCTGGTAAATTAATTGGGTTTCCATACTGTTAAAACATGGTAATTAGATGTTTGCTTGTCTAGTGCCTTTGCAACAGGAACGTTTTGACTCTCTACTAATTTTACTGTTGTGGGTATGTCATTTGTGCTCTTGCTGTGTTACTGCCACGCTGCTAACACCAAGCATTAAAAATAATGATTAGCACACCCAAAATAACACCACCTCACCTCTGCGTTATTTCCATTCTCAAGTATGAACCTCTACTGCTTGCCTTTTCAAGCTTGCCTAAAAATGTACTTTCCTTTTTAAATGAAAAACTAATTCAACGCATCATGCCAGGAAAGGAGACTTCATGAGAGCCACCAAACATGCAGACTTGCAGTAAATCCCCAAGAACTGGTAACATTGGCAGTGCCAAGAGGCACAAATCAGGCTGACAACTCCAGTTTATTATGTATTGTACAAACACAATGAAATTCATCTGCCCAGCTCACAAGTCGTGGAGGTAAATGCAAAAAAGTGGGAGCGGAAACAGAGGCACAGGAAGATGAAGTGACTTGGTGCAGGTCACGGCCTAGGTCATGGGCACAGCTGAGAACTGAACTTTTTAATCTGTCTCTCTATAGTGGTGCACTCCAGAAACCATTTGATTTGACTGTACTCTTGCTTAGGTTGTACTGTGAGCTCTCCCCCACCAGCAGAAAAATCAATTACCAGCAGAGATGCTCTTTAGCTAAGTCATTGTACAGGACATGCCGGTGATGCTGCAAAATCATCAGTTAGAGGGATAGTATCCAGCAAGTGAGATGGAGATTTTGACTAATAGTACTTTTATAACAGCCACCGCTATGAGAATTCCTTCTTATATATGTTTCTGCCTTGTGGTTGCACATAAAGCGGGTCCTTGGATGTAAACCTTACTTGAAAAATCCACAAAGGAATAGGATGTTCAAATGGCTGCTTTTATTGAATATGTGCAACAGGCAGCGCTTTGCTACGAGCTACTCTGGTAGGCACCTGGTCACTTCTGCTGTAGTTGCTGAAGCATAGAGGGTGGTGAGGGACACAAATGGGCTCACAAAGTATTTAGAAAGTGCTTCAGTTCCCCTGGTTCCCCCTGCATTTGTCCATTGTGTAAGAATGAGGTAGGAAAAAAGAAGAGACACTTAGGCAACTTCAAAACTGAATTTATATTAAAAATAAAAGGTTCAGGCTTTCTTTCAAAAGCAAACTGCATCTTCCTTTGTGGTTCATACCCTCCTTTTGCCACCTGTTTCAAAAGGCCATTGCATCAAGAGCCCCTGTTTGGCACACAAAGCTAATCTCCATTCCTAGTCCATCACTATTCTTGAGCCAAATTCCTTGGCCTGTTTTAGCGTTTGCAGCGTAACACATAAGGGATCAAAGAATGAACAAACATTTTCCTCCCAGGAGTTCAGTGCATGTTTGTGCAGTTTCATGAACAACTCTTGGGCGTTATTCAGCTCATCTAAGTTATGCGCAGAGCAGAGGTGTTTGATTTAGGACTACAGATTTGCTACATTCCCTTTGCAGTGAGGAGGGCTGGACTTTTCCAAAGGGTATGTCAGCCCATTTGACATCTGAAGCATCACTGGAAATTCCTATAATTGTGGGTGATATAGGATGAGTCTAAGCCTTACAGTATGTTGGTATTTCAGGGTTTACTTGTGTCTGATCCTGTCCTTTGGATTCCCCCCTTAGCTTAGGTGTGAGTATCCCTGCTAATACTGTAGGTGCATCCCGTGTATGTAGCCATGCCCTCCTTAGTACTGCAGTCAGCATGGTCTGGGGACACCCCATGGTTCCTGGGTTGTTCCATGGCTATGTCCCAATGCCCAACCCTGTACACCATGGGAGAAATGGTTGAGTCTCCTCAGGGTGCTGGGCAGATCAGCCCCTAACACTTTAGCTCAGTGAACATAGACACTTGAGGCCACCATTGGTAGCCACTCTCCAGCTGTGGGTCCAGGACAGGAAGACAGCCCAGGTCCTGGTGTTGGTGAGTCTTCTCTTGATATAGGCAGGAGAAATCAGGAGCCACAGTGCGGTGGAGTCTGTTTTGGTAGCCACTTACTGCCCTGAGCCTTGGTGGCCCTGCTTCAGTAAGGAGGTTACACAGGCTGGTAAAGTGGAGGTGAATGGTATGGGTTTTAATAGACATAAATAGCACAATAACATAGGATGAGTAGCAATGAGTCCCAAACCCCAGTCTATTGAAAGGAGACTGCACAGCCGAAATCCTCCATCCATGTAATGAGTGGAAGATCATCAGCTGACCCTCCATGCCTGGCTTGACTGCCCCAGCCCTGCAGGAGGTAATGAGGATTCAGGGTGCTGCAGAGGCTTAAAGGATGCCCCAGACAGCTCGCCTGGAAAAAACGCTTCTATTTCAAGTCTGCCCTCCCATTTCCAGCCCTGAGTACTAGTTCCCATCCATTTCGTGATCCCGGAACAGCCCTTTGTCAACTGCAGTAGTTATTTATACAGACAAATGAAGTTAGGAAAGAGCTTGATATCTTTTAAATTGCATCTGATGAAATCTGCCCGCAAGGGACACATTGGTGAGAAAGCCCCAGGGAACCCTTTGGCTCTCAGTGCTGGGCTCATCCATCAGAGCCACTCCATCAGCCCTAGCTCAGGGCCCTCATAACTTTGTGTGGAAAAGTTCCTGCCCTCTCCGCATTCATGAACCCTTTCTCCAGTTCGGCCAATGTTCACCATGAAGCTGGTACTTCGGCCACTGTAACACGCAGTGACTATCTGATGGGCCAGGACCAAAGCTGGAAGGCTCAAAATTTGCTTCTCTTCTTTTTTTTTTCCTTACATGCACAAAGTATCTAGCATTCTTCTGAAGTCAGTAAAAGACTTTCAGGTGACCTTCACTTGCCTTGGTTCAGACACTAGATGTGGAATTAATTTCTGAGCCAGTTCCCGTAGCATCCAGTGAATTATGTACTTCCTACAAGCTGACCATCCTCAGTGCAAATACACATGTGCAGATCTGAAGGGAGAGAGAAGGGGAAAAAAAGAGCAAAGTGAATATAACAGAAGTAAGAGCAATATGGAAAAATAAAGGTTTTATCTTAACTTCAAACATTATTAGAAATGACCTAACATGGAGAGGAGAAACTATTTTCCTGGCAGGCAGCCTACAGACAACCTGAAGATGACCAGGTTGTGCTCTTGCCATATGTAGTAGCCTGTTAAAATCTGTTCATATTCTATTAATACCAAAGAAGCTCAAATGAAAATGGACCCCCATTTTCTTATATGCTTTTCAAACCCCGAGCTTTCCCTGCACTGCCTCCTTGCAGCGTGTTTCCAGAGTGGTGGGCTGTAACCCAAGGTGCCCATGCTGCTAGGTGGATGTTCCTGCCCTCCCTTGGTGCCAGGATGGGCACGTGGCTGCACCCGTGATGACCTGAGCTGGCAGGAGACAAATCTCTCTCCTAGATCTCTACCTGGCTGCATCTCGGCTAATTTGAGTGAAATTCATGTGTATTATTGTACCTAATCCCCTAGCTGCTCCAACCTGCAAAAATTCCTGTGAAGCTTGAGGCATGGCTGAGACCTGACTTTCTGAAGTGACAGGTACCAGCAAGTTTCATTGCTGCTTGGTGGATTTGGGAATGCAGGATGTTTGGGAAATTATGGGTGCAGATGCTATGTTTAGGTAGAGGGTAGGACTCATGGCACCTAGCTTTGGTCATCTAAAAGCAAAAAGTGCCACATTTTGGTGGCTTGTCTTCTCTGGTCAACTGCAGAGGCAGGAGCCCTCAGCACATTGTTTGTTTCTTCTGTTTAAGATGCTCAGGACCACGTGAGTCACCATTTCTCTCTGTTGACTCGGGGGACTCATGGCAGATTACTCCTCCTGCAGCCCCGTCACTGTCCCCAGTCACAGAGGGACGTTACGTGACTCTCAGGACAGCTGCTTAACTTTGGGCCAGGACACCCCGGGGGGAAGAGTAATGATGTGGAGCTGTGCCGGCCACGGCTCCCAGTGGCCTTGCAGACCTGGGAAGCTGGGCTGGTTTTGTGCTGCCATGAAAACAAAGTCTGCTCTGTTGTTCCTATACAGGACTGCGAGCAATGGCACAGGCTGTGCTCTGCCTGCCTTCGCTGAGCAGATGCAAGGTCTCCATTTTCTGCTCACCTTTCGGGAGTGCTAAAGATAAACATCTGCAGTTTTCCAGGCTGAGAGTGCTAAAAGCAAATGCCACCCCTGCTCAGCTTTTCAGATGGTTGACAAAGCACTTTAAAGGTCCAAGTTTTATTTGGAAATGAAAAGATCTTTGTACCAAACAGAATATAGCTTGTGCACTGTTGAGACCGACAGTCACTAAAAGCAAGCACATCTGCTGATGCAACCTAATTGCTGTTTTGATTGCCCAGCCATGACAGGGCATAAAAATATTGTCTGCCTACAAAAAAAGAATGAAACCTCACTTGACCGTTTTGTGCCCAAATACCTTGGCACCCAGCCCTGCCGAGCCAGAGTTGGGCAATCTGAATTCAAAAATTCCCCAGTGGAACCAGCTTCTAACAATACAAAGCTGTGCCTGTCTGACTGGGTGGACTATTTTCATGACTCTGAATAAAAATCATGTCTAGAGCACTGTACATTTCTGTGGGGGCTATGCGAGCAGGCAGGCGTGCTGGCCTGCACCTGGGAGCTTTCCAAATTAAGTAGGCAGAGGACGGGCCACTGCTGAAGGCCAGTCTCTTGAGACTCACGGGCTTTCTGCTTGCCCATGGACAAGTACAGGATCCTTGCAAAATGCCGATAGGAACATTTCTGAAGCAAGACAGCAGGGTTGAAGCTAGTCGCCAATTAGGAGAGACCACATCTGCTTACTGAAGAGGTTCTGGACCCATCTGTGAAGCTTCCAGCATTGCTCACTGTGGGAAACAGGAGACTGACCTCCGCAGCCACGGACGGGTATAGATCACAAGGATGTCTCTCTTTCACTTGATTCTGATCAAAACCAGGTGTTGTACCTGCCCCTGTTGTTTAACAGTATGACTTTTTAACAAATTATACCACTATGAGTGTCGCTAACTTTCGACCTCTCTGCCCCGAGAGACATGGCCATTGCACAGCCCCAAGTCCTGTGCCAAGAGCAGGTGACTACTAACTGGCTGGACTGGGATGGAGCAGGGACCCCTGCCACATCCAGCACAGCCCAGCAGGATCCTCCTCCAGTGCAAGTTTCCTGGGCCAAATCCAGCTTCCCACATTCCAGCTCTTCCAAATTTGCCTGGCTCTAAGAAGTGAATACGAGGGAGCAGGGATAGCAGTAAGACACACAGGGGAAGAGAAAAGATTGATCTTTCCCTCCCATTAAAAGGGCTATGGATTGATTTGTCCATTTAATAGGCTTCAGCTGCTAAACCCCAGCTTGCAGCATCTCTGTCCCTTCAGCCAGCTCCTCATACCACTGCTCTTGTGTTTTTCTTCCCCCGTGGTGAAGCCTTTCAAGTCTTTCTTTAAAGAGTGAACCAAGTGCTTTCGGTCAGCTGCCAGCCCAGCCCTGTACCAGTGAGGGGCTCCCTGCTGCTCCCTGGCCATGCTTGGCACTGCAGCACATGAAATCCCCCAGATACACCACTCCCTCAACATAAAAAACCCAAACTGGCTTAAAAACCACCAGATTTTTAAAAATTTTTTTTTTTTTTAAATTTGGGTTTTCTTAAGTTCCCCTTGGGAGCCAGCGGGTTTCATGTACTCGGTTAGCGAGACGCTGCTGCGCGGCAGAGCCGTCCTCTCACAGGGCTCTGACTGCGGCATCCATGGAATGCACTGGGGCGTTGCAGCCACCTGATTGCCAGGTGAGAAAAGGATGGAAAAGATGGGATGCCCCTTTTCACAGCCTGTTGGGCAGACCCAGGCTCTGAAAAGCTGGCTGTGTCACTGCTGTAATCAAACCGCCAAGGAACAAGCAGGGAGCCTAAAAGCAGTTCTGAATTGCAGATTTTCCCTGAATTACAGGAATGTGTAATCCTGTAGTCAAAAGAGTTGGCATGGCTTTCTTTATGTCTCCAGGCTGCCATAATCACCTTCATCGCACCTGCGTGGGGTTCCCTTTGGGCTGTCCTTGGCGGTGCACCGGTCCCGTGTAGAGGCTGACCTGTGTCCTCCAGCACAGAGGAAACAGCGACATGCCTTTGGCCATGGCAGACCTGATAAAAAGAAAAGAGATCTGCATCTTGCTGAATAGCCTTTCCTCACGGCCACGAGGAACAAGTGCAGTTGACAGGATTAACACCTTGTGGTGCCCCACAGTTGAGAGCCCTTCGGGAGAATGTGTGGGGAGTGGGACCGTTTGTGGAGATCTCCCAGGGAGAAAGAATGAAGCTGCTGAGGAGAGGTCATGTCTACTCCTAGAAGCGTTGGCAGGCAGTGCAGCAACACCTCTCTGTTGATGCAGTCAGAGGTAATCGGTAGTTTGAACAGATGGATCTACATTTTATTCCTTGCTCAGTTCCACAGACAGGACCAAAAAACCAAAGAGTTTACGCCAAAAGCAAATAAAACTTCAAAATGGCAAAGTTGGAAAAGTCATCTGAGAAAACTTTAAGATGGTATTTTGTGTGTTAACCATTTACAAGCATTCCCAAGACTCCCAGAGAGAAGACTCAGGGAGGATGGCTTGCTTAGCACTGCAGCCCTGAGATCGGTCACCTTTGCTGGGCTCTTTTGATGCAGTAGAGGGAAGCTCCGGGAACTTGCTGTACCCACGAGCCTTGTGCCTGGGATTCAGCAGGGCAGCCTGCCAGGGGTGCTGTGTGTGAGCCGACAAGAAACAAGGAGGGTTTGGAAACCCACCTGGCAAGTGGGGCTGCACTGGAAACTTGCCTGGTTTCTGTCAGATTATTGTCAAAATCATCCTATTCCCAAAGTATGTTTTCTTTGTGTCAGGTCAGCATTTTCAGGAGGGAAAAAAAAAAAAGAAGAAAAAAAAAGCTTATTTGGAAAGTTTGCAGCCAGCAGTCAGCCCAATGGCAGTACATCCCTGGTGATCACAAGTCTCCAAAAGGAGGTTTCTAAGCCAACTCTGCATTTTACACAGTGCTATAGTGAGACTGAGGATGGTGAAGGCGAGCAAAGGCACTTGGCTCCCCTGAGATCTGCCCCTCCACAATCTGATCCTGAAAGAAAATGCTGTAGCTGAGAATGACCAGGATTACCAATATTCAGCAATGACTTCTTGAGCAAAAAACCACTTTATTGACTCCTTCAAAGCAAAATCAGCCCACCTTCTTCAAAAGCAGTGCTGACAATTTCTAAGTCAAGGACCTGATAATTCTCCACCAGCTTTCATCCACCACAGGTGATACAGATGCAAGAAGAATTCTGTTCTTCCAACAACTACAATATCTTAGGAGTACCTATAGTCCACATTCCACAGGAGAAGGTGAGGACTATGTTACCTTGTGAGTTTGTTCCAGCACCAGATCTGTCCTATCCACAAAAAAGCAATTCCTTCCTGATTATAGGCACCTGGCTTTGCTATGAGATCAAGACCATCCAGACTTACCAGTCTATCTAAAACCAGAAGAAAACTTTGCCAGGATTCTGGATAGCAAAAAGGACACAGCCTTAGCGTGAATAGAAAACAGGTGGTTTCTGGAGGGATGTGCCTGCACTCTGAAATGCTGAGGTAGTGGTTGATGCATGATGTAAGATCTAGTTTCCTATACTCCACTCCCAACTCAAAAATGAGATGCAAACACTCAGCTGCTGGTAATTGCTGAGACATAGCTGCTTTGATGACCAGAAAATTCCCATCCACTTTCTCACTTCCATCATCTCCAGGCAGGTGGACACTGCCAGGAGTGACCACATCCAACGTCACTGCACTGAAGAATTCATTTAAGTTTTGAAGTGATGTAACTAATCTGATGGTGCATCTGGGGAAACGACACACTAAACCCAGTGTCATTTCATGCTGAAGTAGACATTTTCATCTCCAAAGAGTATCTCCTCTCAGTGATCAGTACAGCCTCCTCTTTTCCCTAATGGCCTTAAGTCATGGTGTACTGCTAAATGGCACCTGTGTTCAATACTGTTCTCCTGCATAGGTAACACATTACATTTATTTTTTGGATTGCAGGTGGCTGATTTTCCTACCAACAGAACATTTCTTGTAGTTAATCAGTATCTTTGGGTGGCATTTATCTCACCCACCTTAATTGTCTACAGAGTAACAATCTATCTCTGAGCTGATTACTCTGGGCTGTTTATATAGTTGTTGGAAGAAACAGGCACCCTCATAATGCAATGCACCTGATTTATTTTAGACCTCATATTTAGGATGACATGAATTGAAAGATCCAAAGTGATCTAGGCCTCCAGGTGAACCTCACCCTTGTGTCCCAAAAATTTGAGATCCTGAGAGGATGAACTGGAACGGACCAAAACTAAACTCTTTGTCCAGGATCTGTATTGTGTCTGTGGTTTGGCATTACCTAATTTCAAGATGTCACAGGGACTGAGGACATGAGACTCCCCTGCTGATGTTCATGCTGGGCCCCTGTTACTGCACCAATGGTGGCAGCCACTGAGGAGATGCAGCTGTCAAGCAGAGAAGTGGGTAACAAGAGTGACCTCCTGGCACCACACCAGAAAAGCACTCGTATTTCCTGCCCAGCTCCTGCTCCTTGTCTCACACTGAAGGGCTTTCCAGATATTATTCTACAGCCCCTCTTATGTCCTTCTTAAATCCCCTTTTGTCACTATGGCCAAGTGCAGGGGAACGTTAACACAGTCATTCCCCAAACTGATCTCTGGCTAACCTCTAAGTCCCGCTTCCAGAGTGCCAGCAGTGGAGAGAAACCCAAAACTGCTTCTTCTTGCATTGCCAGGGGTTTCGCCCATTCACAGTACAAAGCCCTTCATCCATCCTTTCCCCTTGATAAGACCACTTTTAAGGAAAGAGAGGAAAGGTAACTAGAAGGCTCCCTAGGGTCTACCAATACAGGTTGCCCCCATTTCTGATGTTGCTCTTTCTCTCCCAGAAGCCAGACTATATGGATCACATAAAGACATTCAGCACCTGATGAAGTCTTCCTCTTTCTGCTTCCTCACACAGCAGAATGATCACACTCTATCCTACACCTAAATCTCTCGACATAACCAATACATAATGAATGGAAGAAAGGAAATTTTACAGCCAGGGAGGTATGAAGGCAAGTCCTCATCCTAGATCTGAGTTCCCACCTCTACCCACAAGAGTGGCGGCAGGTGCAGAGCAGACAACAGCAAGAGCAGGTCCTGAGCTGGGTGATGAGTCCCCATCGTCTGGGAACGCTTCTTCTTGCAGACCAGGTCCCTTTACTAGTAATCCTCTCTGGTAGCAACAGGGTGGGTCTGCTGTGTAAGGTGAAATGAATTTAAAAATCCAAACTGGTACTGATGCAAATGAAAAGCGGGGCATTTTTTTTCTTCACAGCTGTCACCTATTTCAATTCTTGCAGAAGTCTTACTGAGTGTCAGAGCTGAGTCACTCCTATGGTGCATGGCCAAACTAACATTTTGTGGGGATATGTTTGGGGAGGGGAGTGGGAGTAGAGGGGAGGGGGATAATCATACTTCATAATTTCTCATCTTCCAAAATAATCTGTTTTCTAAATGCATTGCTAAATCCTTGTGCTAGCAATCTACCATCTGCTGCTTCTTTCAACACACCCACTATGTAGTCTGCTGTCTTGTTATACTGCCAAAACTCTATATACTGCGGGTAGAAGAGAGTCTGTACTTTCAGATGCTTTTCTTAGGTGACAGGGGAAAAAAAGCCTTTGCAATTAGCACCAAATATATGTGAGTGCATTGCCATGCCGCTTGCTCTTATCCTGCAATCTGTGATGTAATCTCAGCAGCAAACAGGCAACTCAATTTTATCCCTCTAATTCCAGGCAGGGGCTCTGGTAACACCCTCCAGCATCGACTGGAGCTGGAATGTTTTGGGTAATCTCCGGAATGCCTCAATAGAATTATAAATCCATAAATCAAAGCAGTCATTACGTATTTGAATAATATGTGGATCAAAGTCTCAGATTGAGGGCCCCTTTGTTCCCATGCTCTTTTTATATCTTACTCAGTAAGCATCTATTCAATGAGAAACAATTACAGTGAATTTAGAGGAAAAACATACAGCACTAATGGAGCTCTGAAGACCTCATCTGGCAAAGTATTTAAGCATATGCTTAATTTTAAGCACATGAGTGGTAAGAGTGGAATTGCACACAAAAGAGCGGCATTTGGTTCAGCAATATGTTGAACCAGTATCTAAATTTAAGTTATTGACCTCTCCAAATTGAGCCTTTTTGAAAGTAAGACATCTTTACTCTCCCACCCAAACACTTTCCTAGCAGCGTTTCATACCGCAGGTTGGTCCAAATACTGCATTAAATCTTGCTTGTCCTACTCTGGAGACAGGTCTGTCTTCAGTAGGAGCAATTAAAGAAAGAAGAGCAAGACAAGGGCCACTGTCTCATTAAACAGTGCAATTATTCTGGGATATATGACTGCTGATTTTTTGCCAAAGGGAAGCTAAGACAGAACAACCAAGTGAGTTATGATGTGCGGCGAATCAGTCAGTGCCATAGCAGAAATGAGACTAGACCATTGGATCGCCAAATGCCACCACCAGACACGTCAGCCAAAAGCCTCCTGCCTCCAGTCTAGGATAATCCCAGCAAGTCCAGGGCTCCCTTCTCCTCTGGAAGGACATTTCTTGCCATGACAGGTAGTGTTTACAACACTGTGCTGGTAAGCCTCTGAAAAGCAGTACAAACAAATACAGGTATGACTGTACCTCCAATAAAGGAAAGAGGAGCACTGATGGGTCTGGAGGGGTTCTTCACACGGCTGTGTTAATTCTTGCTAGGCAGTAACGAGGCCAACGGGAGAAGGACTAGAGTTGCATTTTGTTTACGCGCTGGGAAGTAGGAAAATCCTCTGGCTTTAAACTACCTGTGCCAAACTCCTGGCAAAACAAATTTGACATCTCTTCTCTGCTGTGGTGCAGAGAGGCTCCGCTGGATGCTCTCCAACGTCGGCATGTCGCGAGGCCTTGAGCTGACTTGCAGAGATGTACAGGGAAGATGCAGGTTTTGCTCCAGCATGGCCCCTGCTCCAGTGCCTGAGCTGCTGCCTGGGGAGACCTCTAGCTGTCCAGGGGCCACCTCCACGCTTCAGCCAGGCTCCTGTGGGTGGCCAAGCTTAGTCCCTAGCTGGAAACCCTCCCCTGCCGTGACTTGCCCTTTTGCATTGGCAAAAGCAGGATTTGTGAAACATGTGTCAAGGCGATTGGGAGCGCAAAGAAGGTCTGCTCACAAGGTGAAACTAAAATGTTATTTTAAAAGATAAATGTTGCAAGAGACTGCAAAAGACCACCAGACTGCGTAAAGAGCAGTGAGAGGAGCTCAGGTTGCTGAGAAAATGAGCCAGATTTTTGCCCCACGACCTGCTGGGTAGAGTGGGGAGGGCTGGCTGGAGCAGAAACTTTTCCAAAGGGAGAGAGGGAGAATCTTTTTCCATAACGAGCAGGACAGTTTTGCTCCTGCTTCAGCACACACCAACTCACATACTTATCTTTAAGCATATTCTTAACCCTTAAGGACTTTCAAAGCTGCCAAATCCTAGATTTGCTGAGCCTATTAAAAAAAAAATAAACCTAACTGCTTATGTATCAGCTCCAAAATCTTTTACCACACTTCTCACAGAAAGGCCAGACCAAATATGAGCCCCAAATGGGCAACAAAGAAGAAATGCTTTCTAGGCTTGTGGTTAATGAACCTACTAAAGACTGCCATGTTTTGTCTTAGAAACTCCATGTGCCAATGCTGCTATGCACCTTTCCTGGTGGACATGATTAAACTCCGATGAAAATAATGGCGAAGACTTATTCAGGTCAGCTACTGTAATTTGAGAAAATGTTGTTTATGTCCAAGCTCTTTCTCCCTTGTACATGTTTCCCCCTTTTTAAATGCTCTTCAGTTTGGCCCCAACTGAGTCACAGATCAAAGCATTTCAGCTTTTGAGGCTAAATTGCAATTTATAATGTCTGTGGTTTTAGCTAATCTGTCTCTGTGTCATCTCATTTTAAATCAACAGAAAGCAGCACAAAATAACTCATTTCTGTATGCCCTGCTGAACTAGGGATTTTAACTCAGGCATCCTGTTACCAGTTCTCCCCACAGGTAAACGGGGTTTTCTTGCTCTATCTGAGGGTGCTTTGTTCCCATTGTAAACATCAATTTTGTAAACAACTTGTGCTCCACTGAGGTGAAACAGCTACATCTCCAAACCCAAGCTAAGATTCTGGTTTGTCTCCCTTCTTACAATTTTAACTGTATCAAAGGGTGGCTTAATGCTGTAAAGAGCATTTCATTTTTAATTAAGTAAAGAAGGTCCTAACTTCAAACTCACTTGAATGGCCTGGGTTTAAAAGTTCAATTCATGCCATAGCCTTATTTGTTCTTCATAGCAAAGACCATGGCAAACAGAGACTGATTCTAATGAAAAACTGCTCCCCAGCTCCCCAAATCACTGCTGTGTGATTCCTTGTTTTGTGCTGATGCTGCTGCCCTGACAGCAAAGGGGATCCACCAAAGTAGCATGAGGATGAGTCAGCCCCAGGGTTCACCACACGTCAGCCCACCACAGGAATAGCTGAGCACATCTCCACTGGCTCTCTACTGGGCTATCACCGTCTGCTCGACGCCTCTGCAAATCTTGCTGTGTACCACTGCATGCAAAGAGAAAATCCAACTTAATGTATCCTGTTTCCTATTCAGACTTCACCCATCCATCTCACCTTCCTCTCCTTTTCTTTGCAACCTGGCACAGGCTTTCATGCCGTGCACGGGTTAGCTGCCTTGCTACCCCCGCATCCCCCCTTTGAGCCCACGGGGGAGGTGGGTGCACGCTGGATAGTGGCTGCAGCAGCCACGAGTGACTCCCATGTTGTCATAGCCTGGGAAAGTCGGAGATGGAGACATGGACTCCTGGTGTTGAGGCTACCAATTAGTGCTGTTAGAGCAGATCTCCTTGAGGAACGAGTAACACATGAAACTCCCACTAATGCCAACCTGGCTTTTGTTTGGGATTGCCTAACGTTGATGAATAATGCAAGAGTCCAGCCTGCACCTCTTTTTATTTAACCGCATCACTGTTCAAAACAAAACCAACCAAAACCCAAGCAAACAAATACCCCTTCAGAACAAGCAAACATCTGACCTTAAAGTGTGGCTCTATAGCATAAGGTGCGCTGGAGAAAAAAAGCTTTATGTTCATGGCAGAGAGGCAAGAGCTGCCTTTTGCAACCAAAGCAAAAGTCCGCCCAGCTCAGTCTTGGGCTCAGTCTGATCAGTAACAGGAGTTCAAGGAAAGAGATAAATCTTCTCAAAGTTAGCAGTCTGAGATCTTCCTGGCCTGGGAGTTACATCCAGAACATTACTTTCAGCACCTCTTGGTAGATCTGTCCTCTGTGAACTTGTCTAAACTATTGGCCTCCACAAGATTTCATGCCACCGAGTCCCACAGTTTAATTATGTGTTGGGTGAAAAAGTACATCTACTTGTTTGTTTTAAAGGTCAGTCTGGGTGCTGGACTATCACAGATCAAATATAGCAAAAGATAAAAAAATAAATGGACTTTTGAGAGCTATTGTTTACACACACATCCTATTCTCCTCAAAATTTCTTTTCCCTTCTGTTGAGTAAGTTAATACTGAGGCTGTGTGACCAAAAATTGCTCTTGTATATTTCAGTGTCCAGAAACTGAATCCCGTGCCGGGCCTTGTAAATTGAGGTGCTGCAGTGCTGTCCTTGGGGAGGTTTGGGTGCGGGGGACAAGGGTGTCCAAGGATGAGGGCAAGGCAGGGCTCTCACCAGTAACTGGTGGGAGGAGAGGTAGATGCTGTAGAGCTGCTCGTCTTTGCTCCCCATGATCTCCCTATTTAAGTTTGAGTCAGTTGGTTCCTACATCAATGGAAACCAACCATCTTCTCCCAGTCAAGGGCACCAAACCCATACTGAAAGTATGTGGACCACCCTTGCTGCTATAGTAATTTCCAGACCTCGTCTTCCTCTGACAACATGTCCTAAACCACATATGATCCTGGTGGAAGGTGCGAGTATAGAAGAGGAACGTGACTGATTGATAGACTGAATGGACTTCCACGGGGACTGCATGAGCCTGCAGCCAGGGCAGCGCTGCCTCCAGCTCCGCTGCCGGCTTGTCCTCCAGAGACAAGCGTCTGCCTGGGTCCGCCTGGGTGCTCCCAGTAGCACACAGCCTGCCTTCCCGGGTTGTGCGGCACCTCAGGCCAGCGCGTGATCCTGGGAGTCAATGAGAGTTCGTGTCGTTGTACGTGGAGGAGCTGAAGGGAGACATGAATTAGACCGTGTCAGCACTACAGCGCTTTAAAAGTTGGGGTGTATCTTGGGAAGGTATCCAGTTCATCCAGTTTGGCAGGGGTGAGGGGGAGCGTGGGGGAGGAAAGCAAGCGCGCTGTCAGGAAAGGCTAGCTTACCTCTGAGCGTCTTTTACTGAAAAAGAGCAAGTGGCACTCTCCCCATCAGACAGAAACTGAAATAAACTGCAAGATGGAGGGATTCCTGGTATCGCTGTGCTTTGCAGGAGCACGTACCCAGGCCATCTCTCCAGATTTGTTGCCATAGGTTTACGATTGGAATATAGAATTGACTGAAAAATGACATTCCAAGAAAACAGAGTTAAAATAGCTCAAATTTGACATGTCTAACCCTGCCCTGCAGAAGGCAGTGGCAAAAATACCTCTTGATTTCTTCTTTGTGGTTTTCACATCATAATGTCCTGTTTTGCCTTCGAGTATCATATTTGCGTCCCCTGTAAAGGGATGGGTAGCAGGGCCCAGTGCCCATGCAAGGAAAGGCACTCATCAACACAGTGAGTCAGAGGGGCCTCCCAGTGTGCCCAGTACCCCGCCACTGGGAGAGGCTAGTGCTAGCTGGGTTCAAGCACCAGGCTGGGTAGCTAGGAGGTGGTAACACCCAAGAGGGGCAGAATGGGCAGTGTGTGCCCAAGTAACGGTGAAGGCTGGGGAGGGGGCAATTGTGGGAGCCTGTGGATGGGGAAGTGAGGAGAGGACACCTGGAGAAGGATGGAAGAGCAAAGGAGTGAGGCAGGTGCAGAGGCTGGGCAGTGGCAGCCTCTAACAAGGCTGGGATGGGACATTTTCAAATGGTTATTGAGATATGTTTGGAATTAGAGAGTTGGATTTTCCATTTCAAGTGAGGTGTTGATTTGAAATGTATTGTTTGGCTTTCAGGATCTTCAGCTGGTGGGGGACAAACCATAGCTAACCACTGTATGCTAGAACAGGGCCAGAGGAGACACCCCACCTAACTTTAGACACCCACAAAGGTGACATCTGTGTGTGGACAGGTAGCAGAGCCCCTTTCACGTCAGTGGGGAGAAACAGACAGTTGGAGGATGCAGCTCACCCAGGTAGGTTGGATACATTGCCTTTTGGAAGGGTCTAGTTGTACAAAATTTAATGGGGTATAGACAGCTAGCTCTGATGTAAACAGACATTCGTTGCATTCAACTCAAGCTAAGGAGAGGAATCGCACTCCAAGCATCCTAAATATTTGGGTCTAAGTTGAGTTTGGACATCCTTTTCGAAGTTGATTTGCCAAGGTATATACTGGAGTAAAATTTTTGTCTTTGTCAAAGTCCAGTCTGTGGAACATCTTCCATATTATTTAGTACAGTCCCATGAAAGCTCTCCACCATTTGGAGGGAAGATACACTTACGCTGATACACTTCAGCACATAAACATAATTATGATCAATATTAAAGAAATAACTTTCGAGAGTGCCTCGACTTGAATTTTTCCATTAAGATAGTCTGAACGAGTTGTTTAGATGCGTATATATATTTGAGATTTTGATCCTTTGTCCTGGTTTTTAACAAAATAATTTTATAATGTCATAGCCACCTCTGCAGGAAAAGAAATAATGTTCTTTCCAAGTCTACCCGAGCTTGGCTGCAATATCCTGAAGTGGAGGCTGTTTGTGCTTGTTCGTAATTGCAGTTGTTCTGCTAATTGCAGGTGGTGCGCTTATCAATAAAGCAGATTTGTGATTTTTAATTCTGCAAGGTTTGTTGACATAATGCTATCTCTAAGTTCCACAGGCTGCTTAGCCATTATACAAATAAATTCCTTTGAAAAATGTCCATCTTCTTTGTTTCAACAAACTTCCTTTGCTGCTTGAGTTGCAAGATTAGTACATTACCTAACCAGCCCAGCAAAGCCCAGCATGTGGTACCGCTACCACTGGAAGTACATAACCCATTTCGGAGTGATACCTGGCCCATTGGAGCATAGGAACCATTGGCTTTGACAATATATGGGAAAGAGCACTTGGGAACCTGTGCTCTAGACCACTCTTTATTGACGAAGCTACCTGTGATTCATCCTCTCCTGCTCTGAAAGACTCACTTTACCTCTGATGTTCCCCTTTTTATTTTCTTCCTGCCATATCCTTATAGAGAGTGCTTTAAAGGGCACCAAACAAAACTGATGGTACAGTACTTGCAGCCTCTCATGGTTTCTAAATAACCCTTCCTTGCAGCTGTGTTTGTGACTGGCACCGTACCCTGATGGGTGATTTCATTTTGGTAGCTCCTTAAGCTTTTCACTGGTTGGTTGCAGGTAATCCTGATGCCTCAGAGAGCCTGGGCAGCTCATGCTGTTCCTGCCAGCAACTCTTTTACATTTTACTGATGCAGACTCTGGAGCTAACAGCTTTACAAAAGGAATATTTCCTATCTGTGGTGGGATGCAGTGAGCAAGAAGGGATCTATTTTAATCTGTTGTGCTGGGCACAGGAGTAAAGCCCAAGGGGGTGCTTTGCCTTTAGCACAGGACAGATTAGGCTTGCCTATTTTTGCTACCATATCTCCTAGCAGGAGGCTTGAGTGTGGCAGCCCACTGCTCCCCCTCCTTGTGCTCACCAGCCTGCTGGGTGGCTGTGAGCTGCCACTGTCCCTGCCTCAGTTTCCCCATCCATGAGTGGGGATAATCGTCCTGAAGGGTCTTGAGACCCGCTGCAGCGTAAGTAAGTGCAACATAAGCCTCGCAGTGTGCTAAGGACTCCACCAGCTCCTGTGCTTCCAACTTTGTTAGCAAGCTCTGAAGGCTGCATTTATCATCTGTATTTCAACAATATGCTGAGCTCCTCCAGAGCCAGGGACCCCTTATCACAGGTGCTCTTTGAGCATGGCCTGCCTCCTTAAAAAGCCTAGAGATCTCTTCAGTTGTAACTGCAACACATCACTCCGAGCTATTTGCAGACCCTTCCCTCTGCTTCTGTTCCTCCGTGCAGCCACCAGGGAGTCCGTACAGCTCAGAAGCCCTTGACGGGGATATGCAGTGCTCTGCACAGTGCCACCCAGACCCTGCCACTAGTCCATATGTAGATTGCTGCTCCAAAACAGTCGTCAAGGGAAGGCCACAGTGCTGGGACTGGGATGACGGCTCTGAGCAAGGATCACTGCATGTGGTGCCCTGCAAGGTGACATGTTCCCAGCTTGTCCCTGGCCCACACGCTGAGACAGCAGATAGGTCATACATCCAGTCCATGCCTGGCATGCGTCACGGGGCGGGAGGGAAGCCACCAGAAGCAGCAAGGGAGCACAACGGAGGAAGCAATCAGGTCTGTAGTGTGGATTTTCACAGCTGGGTCACCATTTAGACATTTGCCAGGCTCAGCAGCAGGTCAGAGACCAAGTTACCGTAGCAGGGTGGGGTGATTGTGCCTCCTTCCCAGGCAGAAATACAAGCAGAGCTGCTGACCCCATGAGAACAAACACGAGACAGATCCCAGATGCAAGATATGGGAGTAAGAAGCAAGAGATTTAAGGTCTGATACCTCCTAACTCACCAAGGGTGGCTAGAACCAGTTGCTATGCCCAGCTAGGGTGCAGGGGTTTTACCGGCGACCAGCCTTTCTGGTCCCTAGTCATCCCCAAGCCATTACCAGTAAGGTAAATATCTGGGCCACTTTGAGAAGCTCAGCTAGACCTGGTAGAGCTGGATGGTCCATTCTGGCACAGCAATGTATCAAACTGAACTTAATTAGCAACCTTGCAGCCTTTTTTCCAACTTTGATGCTGCTGGTGCTCCTCAGGGGCTAGAAGTCCTGACCCAAAGGACAGTGAAATCAGTAAAAGGATTCCTACCAATTCTGGGGGACTTCAGACCCCAAAGGAGTGCTTCATGGTTCCTTTTCCATCCCCCCATGGCATGCCTTGTTCCTCAGTAATGCTGATAGCATGGTTTTCGCAGCTGTTGACTGACTAAAATGCCAGTGCTGGGAAAAAGCACCCAATGCTAGGTATCTAGAGTCTACTTTGCATCTCCTCAGCCTCCTTCTTGTTCTACTTTTTCTTGCTTCTTCCCCTCCTGCACCAGTGCTTTTTATATCTTGTGTAAGCACATTGGCTCTAAACACACCCAAAATGTAGCAGCAGGCACATTCTGCCCATACCTTCGCACAGCTAGGCTGCAGGAGAGCGAAGAGAGCAGGAACTGAACAAGAAAAGCAATCTGGATGTGTGGGCTGAGTTTTGTGCTTTTGAGGTGTATTTTATTTTTTACATGTTTGTTTTGTAGCTTTCCAGATCCTTTTCTGGAAGCTTGTCACACGAGGTGCAGTTTGCTTTTGGCAGCACGGTAGCAGGCTGTGTGGATGAATTCACGCTAAGTGCCCAAGAAGTGCTCAAACTCGGTCTCTGTGCCCGCAAATGGACATACAGACCATTTTATGCACAATGAAAGAAGCTGCACTGAGAACTACAATGCCTAACCTAGTTTTTATTCATCCCATTTTGATCAAGGCCTCTGGAAGGTCACCGGCTCTTTTAAAAGTAAGGAAAATGTGGATAAACGCCCAGCCGCTATCCTGCTGACAGTGCACTTCTCTGGCACATGTACAGTGCACTGCTGAAACACTGATAGTGGTTTTTCACAGAGGTCTGCAATCTATTAGACAGCACTTACTGGTACGTTTCAATGTATCAGCCGATCCAAGGCTAAGCAGACCATAAAAAATTATGAAATATTTGGCTAGATGGCAATGATCCTTTTAACCAACAATGTGAATGTATTACATTACACACACACGTAAATACACACATACGTACACACAAAATCCGTGGCAGTGATCCTGATAAATTGATTCTGCACCTTTGGCCACCTCTGCCACGCTCGGCTGCACTAATCCATCTCCTAAGGGCGCTTCTCTCGCTCCAAAACCTCCCCAAGGCTGCCAGCAGCCGACGGTCCTTGAAGTGAGATCAACCTGCCACAAAACTGCTTCCCTCCTTCCCCCCTGTTGGGAAATTCCTTTCCCACCCACCCCATATAATTACCCATAGAAATGCAGGCTAGACAATATTGAGTCCTGGACCAAAAATGAGGTTGAGGTCCAATTATTGTGTGACCATGCAGGATAGAAAAACATGGAATTTTATACCACTGGAAAAGATAAATTCTCAGCCTTCTTCAGGGACCACCGGCATCTTCTTTGACTGACAAGCTGAGACACAGCAGACCTTAAAGTCATGATGTTTTTAGCTCCAGAAAACTTAATTGACATGATTTTTAGAGGTGTTGAGAATTCATTAATTGTATTTTTTTTTTCTTGTTTTTAGTCCTGTGCAGTTGAACTTACGGAAACAAAGATTTATCTTAACACAAAAGGGTCTGTAAGGAATGTTTGATGTTAATATTATCCTCTCCAACTGAGTAGCTGGAGAGATTTTCTTTTGGGACAGAAAATGCACAAAATGCATGTCAGAGTTGAGGGACATAAAGTGGTATTGGCCCCTTCTAGGGTGCCTTGCACAATTTGGTTATTGTCTTAACCAAGACTTTCCACAGACTTATAGAGACTTTGGATCCAAACATTGCTCTGCCATTTACGGCACAGGGCATCAAGTATTTGCGCCAGTAAAATCTTTATGCTGTGCCTTACGCTGCTGGTTGAGTGCATTGCAAGTGGAGTCTAGGCACATGTTTGTAAGGCTCCTCAGAGCCGTGTTAGCAGAATCACCCACTTTCAACCTCCATAATTTAGAAAGCAGTTTGTCTAAACATCAGGAAGACTCCTGAACAAAGAGTCATTAAGCTCGGCAGGCCCTTCTGGCTCGTTTTCCCCTAGAAGTGTACTTGCAAGCACTGAGATGATGTCAATCTGATAATGGCCTTTCCTATTTCTACCAGCGCTCAGACGGGACTGCAGAATTGACGTTAATATTGTGTCTGCTTCATTAGTTCACCTACTGGCAGTTGCCTTGCTGAGATCACTGGTTTTTCCCGTTCTGTATTTATAGCTTTGTGTGCCGCTTTCAGCATGCAGATTATCAGAGTCCTGATCGCTGCATTTTGTAGTTTATCAAGACCTTGTTTTGCTAATCATGAAAAACTAGTCTCAACCAACTGGGCAGGAGGGAAATTTCATTTCTCTCTTTCTCTTTCATAAACATGTGTATGTGTTTCAGGTACTTAGACATGCACATAATAGTTCAGAAAATAACTGGTGCATATGTTGCCGTTTCTAATGGGAGGCTGCTAGCATGCAAGATCTTTAGAAATGTTTAAAGTCAAAACAGGTTCAACATATCATTATCTGGGGAGGTAAAAGAGGACAGGAGATTTGCAGTTCGCACATGAGCCCATGTCTGGGTTTAGGACTGTGGGACCACATCTCTTCATCCCTCCTCCACATTGACACCAGTGGGTGCCTGGCAGGCAGAGCTCAGTATTTTGCTGGTTAATCTTGTAGTATTTGCTGTCTTAAAGCTCTGGTTTCTGGAGCCAAGTGATCTTGCATTATTATCAAGAATTGTCTTTTAAGAGAATGTCTGATTTCTAAAGTTGAAGAGAAAGTTTGCAAACGAAGTGAGGAGCTCTGAAACTTGGACGCCCAGCAAGCAAATGAAGAAAGACATACATTTCCTATTAAAAAGAATTGAATGATATAACTCTTGGCGGAGGGCCATGGAACTGCTCTCAGCATTATTTCCGTCTGCTAGGGCCAGGACTGAACGCACAAGGCATGTCCGTGCTCTGAAATGAGGTAGTGAAGGCTTCAGTGGCGAGTCCACTCAGCACGCCCAGCCCAGACCCGGCTGGGGGTCCGGATGACGACTACCTGGGCTAACAGGCTGGATGGCTCCTGGGCCAGCGTGACATTGCCATGGCTGTATGCTGCCCTCTCCCCGCGTCAAGCCGATGCTGGGCACGACTCAGATGCAGCTGGAGCACTGGGCAGTCTCTGCACGAAGGCCCATCATGGGATGAGGGGTCCCACCGAAGGGTTCCTTTTTCTGTTTTGTTTTGCTGAAGGATTATTTCTCGTACATTGTTGCTTCTGAGTTCAGGCTTTGGCTTAACCACAGAAATGGATATTTCCCCAAATGCTTGCCTTTTGTTGAATACTTTCCCTTCTTCATACCTCCTTTATAAGATGCCTGGAGCCATTTGCATACACTCAGCGATTTATTCCCATTCTGCTGAAGGGAAAAAAAAGAAAGTTGCAAATGTCAGCTCATATTTGACTGATTTGGCCGATAGCGGGACTACAGGAAATTGTTCTGTCAATGTGAGGCAGGTTCTCGGACAAGAAGTCGTGGATAGGAAGTGAGCAAAGTACAAGAGGTTTCGCATGTAACATTCAAGATTAGATTAAACCAATAGCACATTGTGAGGCTGGTGTGCTGTAAAACAAGTAATCCTAAAAGACCTGCCTAAAACAGATGGGATTGATCACCTTCTGAATGTACTTCTTGTTCTTTGTCAGTGGTCCAGAGAACCTAGACAACTACCTTACACTGAGTACTAAATCGTGATTAGGTTACCCCAAAACAGCATTTTGTGCCATTTGAGACTCCTGAGGGCATGTAAGACACCTGCATCAGGCTGGTGGACATTAGTGCCCTAATGAGTGATGCCTGTAAGAAAGGCAGGACAGTCAAGGACACATCACATGGCACAAGGTGTTTATGATGGGCAACCAAACCAAACCAAAGCAAACCTCAAGGGTGGGGTGCAGCTGCAGATTCAGACACCTACTTTTAGATATTGACTACATATGAGTTGGCCGTCCAAACTCTCACTGTAATCAGGGGAGTTCTAATCAGTGCAATCAATGGAGCCTGGGGAGAGATTCAGGTGGGCACACACAGATATCTACTTTAAGGTAACGTGAATCAGTCTCTAGGCTCCATTGGCTGGGATAACATTTGGTTGCCTACACATGACATACAGTGCCATATGAGATGATTTACAATATCAAGATATCCACACAGGGCAGGTACGTAGGATGCAGATCTGAGACCTTCTGGAGAAGCAGCTGGAGGATAGGCAGGATACCCTAGGACATCTCAAGTACCTGCCCATGTGAATCAAGACTCTAGATCTCAATGGGGTATAGAGGAACTTAGACACCCAGCTCACATGTGTGCCTTACATGGCAGACACTCTCATAAAGGTGTCTCAATCTGCAACTGTGTCTCACTGCTAACTTTTAGATGGTGAAAGAAGAAATTGATCCCACTTTAAAAATGGATCTTTACCCTAAAAAGCCCAAGTTAGTTCACTGAATCCACTAAATTTCTAACTTTCCATGCTTTTAAGTGCTTTGAGAAGAAAAAGAGTTATTACTTGCCAGCCAAGTCTTACCTTGGGAGTTAGCTGCAATTCAGGCTACACCTACAAACCCTAGTGCTTATATAATTGGAGAACAGTCATCTGCTGGGTTTCTCAGTTAGGAAACTGTAAAGCTTAGAAATTATATCAGGTGTCTGATCTCCTGCATAACACAGGCCTTATTACAAGTTCTGGTCATTCACTGAAGCCAGAATCTATAAAGCTGTGACTCCCATGAATCAACCAGAACTAGGGCATGACTTTCACAAAAAAATATGAGCCCTGATTTTAAATTTTCCTTTGACAGAGAATTCTCCATAGCAATTAGTAAGCTGTTCTGGTGATTAAGCCTTTCACTATTAAAATTCATCTTTCTACTCTGAAGGTGTCAAATGTCCCCTTATAGACATTAGATCATGTTGTAGGTTTGTCCACGAGAGTAGCGAACCCTTTGTTGTTCTAATTCCTGCATGGGAAGACCTTACAAGTTATCATCAAGGCACCATTTAATCTCTTTTTCTATAGCCCAAAAGACTGAACTCTTTGAGTCTTCCACTGTGTTTCTAGTCCGTTGGTTGTTCCCAGAGCTTTTCTCTGAGACCTATCCAATTTTTTGATATTGCTCTTAAAATGTTGTCACCAAAGCTGGTGCCAGAGACACTATAACCTCTGGACTTCTACTCAGCATTTCTGTGTTCTTTCAATCACTTTGGCTTTATTTCCTTTCAGCTACAAGTTTTTATTTATCTATGCATGGCCTTAGTCATTGTTTTCCATAGCATCCCCCAGCTTGTATATAAAACCAGTTGTCTTTGTTGTTAGATATTTACTCTGTCAGTGGTGTACTGTCCTCATTAGTTGCTATTATGCCTATATTTATGCTATCAACTTTATTAAATAACTTTTCTTTCCATGTCATAGTCAAAAATATTAAATAACAGAAGGTCAAGAAAAAGTCTCATGGGATCCTGTTTGAGGATGTTTCTCCGGTTACCCTTACATTTGAAACTTGTCATTGCTAGCATTTAACCCATGTTCAACCATGTGCGGTGCTGGTTGTCCCCTTTGTTTGAGCCTGTGAGTCGAAGTGCCATGCATAAGCGATTCTGGTGCTTTCTGGGAGTCTCTCAGATGAGCGCTACGGCCAGTATCAACCCAACCTGTAATTTCATCAATAAAAGATAGCAAGTTATATCCTGTCATAATGTTTTATATACCGATACCCTGACAGAAGGAATCCCATGTCTATCCGGTGGCTTTTCTTTTCCTTTTCAGTGAGGACGGTCTCCTTCCTTATCTTCTGGAGGATGGCACATAGACGACACAAGTGGCCCAGAACCATGTCATGCACCAGTTGCATCGGGCGGCAATGGAAAGCTGCGTCCTTGGAGGGCTTTGCTGGGGCTGCTTGCCCTGCTTGCTTCCCGGGGGGTGCTGCCGAAGCACGGCTCAGCTCAGGGGTGCAGCAGGACCAGATCCTGCACGTGGGAGCGGGAGCAGGGGCTGCTGCCACAGCTCACTCAGCCTCACTGCTGCGCTTTCCCCTTCTCTTGGGTAGTCACAGCAAATACCGACCCACCTGCTTTACTCTGACACCACGCTGAGTTAATTATTGCTCAAACAGTACTTTGGAAGCGCAGAGCATTGTAAGAGCATGAAGTGTTATCATTATTAAATCAGTGTTAGTCTACAGCCCTGCTTAAAATTACAGCTCTGTGCTAAAACGTGCCAAAAGGACTGTCACAAAAGAGGTTGGATTTCAGGTGTATGCTAAGTCTTTAGGAGGACACGAGGCATAGTAGCACTTCAGTAGTGTGGTTCAAGTAATATGTAGGATTATGGAAGTCGGGGGACCAAAAGAGTACAAAATATTGACATTATGCTACTACCTCCCTACACCATCTCAGCTCACAGACAGCAAAATCACTGAAGTTGAGGGAGTGATATCAAGCTTAATTTGACAAAAAGCGTTGGTTAAAAAAACCACCATTTACTAAAAATGAAAGGTATATATATTATTAGTGCAATTGAGTATAATATGTAATGAACAAAAAAAAGGTTAAAGTAATCTAGAAAATTCATAGTTAGGTTTAAAATCCTGAAGTTGTATTTTTGAGTATTCATTCCGTGAGCCATCTGGGCAACTGGGTATTTTACAAATCATATCTTGAATGTGAGAAAATAGTATAGCGATGCGGTACTGTTGCAGTCATCTGCTTCTGCTCACATGGTTTTGTCATAAGGCTACTGCTATATTGCAAATCCTCGCTGGATCAGCAGTGAACATTGCTATCTTCAGACTGTTTACCACAGCTTCTGACTATTGTAAATTCTGCAGGCTTATAGGAATGGTGCCAGAGGCTTTCAGAGTCTGGACTTGGTTAAAATTTGTGGTGAAGTGAAGGGAGAAAGGGGAAAAAAGGGAGATCTCTATCTGGGGTAAATTAAGACAGTGCTACACCAACCTATGGCAGCTGAAGACCACTTTAAGGAAAAAGAATGTACTGGGAGCTCATGGAGGTTAGCTTAGGGGGTCCCTGTTGAGTAGCCAGCCAGGTGATGTTTTCATCCTCTTGTTCAGTTTAGCTAAGAAGTTAAGTTCATGGGTTTATTCTGGTTTTGTTTCTAGCTCCCCACAAGTACTGATAGAGCAGTGGCAGGAAAAAAAAGGTCTGCTTGTAAACCAGGTATATCTTATTCCAGATGTAAGTTTAGACCACCCCATTTGAGGTGGGGTAGGGTAAGAAAGGGTGAGTTTAAGGCTAGTGATTCATTTCCTGGCATTAGAAGGAAAGAATTAATTGTCAGTTTTCATAAATTTCAAGTATTGCAAACTCTGGGATATTCTTACCTAGTCATTGTTCTTCAGTCCTTTAAGGGAAAATTGTTAAAACATTGAAGTGGGCTGGGACTGCGTGTTCTGCCTTCTTCTGGCTTCTTTCAAGTACATTCACCATAACCTTCATGTTATGAAGGGCAACTCAAATTTTCCAAGACTTTAAGACAGTTTTGGGGAATGTCCGAGTTCTGGTATCACAGGATGTCAGCCTTCACCTCCCACATATGTGTGTTGGGGACTTAGGTGGTTACAGCTTGGGAAGTATTAGCTGCTTAATGAATTCCATGCATTTCATGAACAGCTGTTCACCTCGCCTCCTGTGCCACCACGAGGACACTTTCACAGAAGCTGTGCACCAGGTGGGATAGTTCTGCCATCCAGAATGGTCCTTGGGTCTCCATCACATCTGATGAGAGTGTACAGATCAGGAGATTTCCATGCAGCATGATCAGCTTTTATCTGAGCATTTCTTCATTAGCAGATTGCCAGAGGACAACTGCTACATCTGATGGGTAAGGAGTGGAGATGGATCATGTGCCACAGCATAGCAAATAAGTCCAGCCTGCTAAATCAAATGAGTGGGAAACATCTCTGAAAACCAAGTGTCACAAATTAACGTGAAAGGATGTAGAGAGTCTCCCGAGTTCCCATGCCCTGCAAATAAATACTACAAGAAGCATTTCCCTGCTTAATACACAGTGGGGACATTTTGAGAAGGCAGATAAGCATTTGCAGATGTTTTCAATGATTTCCATTTTGTCTGGGGCAATCCATGACCATTCAAACCCTACAGAATGGAATCCCATTCATAGCAGTCAGTCTGGATTGCACCAAGGGCATTGTAGAGGTATTCCAGATTTACACCAATACAGCTGAGAACAAAGCCTTGCTACAATTTGCAGTCGATTCAGTCTCGTACCTACTGTCACTTGGACTGGAGTGGTCTCTTTAGGTAGCTAAGCTCAACAGGTACACAAAGTTGAACTTACTAGCCAGCGTTCACAAATCCTCTCCTTACTGAGGATTAGGCCAGGTTTGGTCCATCGTCTCAAAAGGACGCAGACTCGGCAAGACTGCCGAGTATTTTCAGCAATTGCAGTAAGTATTTTCTTGTGGTCAGCAGTGGCTTGTCTGGAAAGCAGTTTTAAGATTACAACTGGAATGCTTCAAATGGGATGGACAGAAATGCACCACTCTATTTCCCTAGGTTTCCTGAGGTGTTATCCCAATGAATATGAAAACCAAATCTGGAGTGACTTTTTGAGCCTGGATCTCAAAGCTTCTCTAAGCTTCTACAGCACTGAACTCAGCATCTGTGTTTGAGACTATTTACTATTATCAAGGTGACTTCCCACTAGTTTGTTGCACCTAAGACCTGATGCTGGTTTCAGCAGTCACCAAAAGCCACCTTTTTCAGAGTTAATCTTTTACCGGTGTCACATGCAGTAATAGAACAGAGCTTTATTTTACTTTTCTTTTTTTTTTCATTTTAATTTTAATTTTTACTATTGAAATACCCTATTAGGCATTTCTAAATGTAGAGCTTTTATATATCATCATGGACACGTTAACAAGTGTGCGCATCTGGCCTAAATTAGACCACCTATGAAGGTGGCCTACAAAATCTAGATATTACCAGAGGAAACATTGGAAAAGGCAGTTTACTACCAAGAAGAGAAATATTTTAAAGCCAGCCCACCAGCGAAGAGACCCTGGCAGCCCATAAAGAATTCTTCATCAGAGAGTGGAAAGTGCATATGAAGGACAGATATTGATCCCAGTTCCACCAAAAGTAATTAACTGTATTGACCTCAGGGTATTTACCCTAGCATTACAGCTGTGGGACTGAATGAGACACAGACAGAAGGTAAGATGCAGTTCTGAGACCGTGTGAAGCCATTGCAGATATGTGCTGAAATTTCACCTGCAGGAACAGAAAACCATTAGAAAACCAAAATACTTCAAGAAATTTTTGGAGAACATTGAAAGCCTGGGTCTCTGCTAGAAGTAGCAGGCTGTAACGAATGTAAAAATTTGTGGCTACACATAATAATCCAAAAAATAAAGGAAATGAAAGTAAAGATGCATACATTTGAAGTATTTCCTATTTCCTCTCTACAGAGCTAAGAAGTCTTGATGCTTACCTCACATACCAGAGCAGAAGGACCACATGCTGTCCTAAATAAACACTGCTGGTCCAAGTCTGATTTTATAGAGTTTAGGTTTGGCTCAAGAAATTAAGACTGCCTGCAGCCCTATGCATTCTCATTTGGCTGCATCACCAGCGTGCAAAGCTAAATAGGAATAACAACTCCCACAAACAGGGTTTATCTCTGCACTACTGAAAAAAAAAAAGGAGTGTATTATATTGTGGCAACCTGAGAACATAAACTGAAGATCTGAGCCTACAGTGCCAATGTTTTTGCAGACTGCAGTCAGAGATCCTGAAACATGTCTGGTATTCCTTCAGCTAAATCATCACAGAGGATCTGGTGCTTGGTGCTTAGCTGTTACTGTTGCTTTTAAAACTATTTCAGTGGTGGAATGCTTGGAATATGGTTTGAGGTTGGTGTGTTCTTCCACCCTTTGGGATGAACACAGAGTGGTCCAGCAGCTGTGGGGGAAGCACAATAAAGAGGGATTCTTTGGGGGATCCCCTTTGATCTTCTGAGCGTGCCTGGGTGGGTGCCTCATCCTGCAGACTGGGCTGACCATGGTGCCTTTGGGTCCGCCATTCCCCCTCTGCCCTCTGCTAATCCCTCAGGACAGAGGTGAGGTGACAGTAGTCAAGAGGCAGCAGTGGCTGACATGGCAGTTTGCTAAACGTAGCCCAAGCAGTTGCTAAGGTGAGAAAGGGCTGTAGGTCATTAGCATCACCCATTTTGGATAGCCACTCTTGTCCTCTGCATGAATACTTAGACTCTCCCACTTCGTGATTTTGGCACAGATGGGGGAAAACCAGTGAAGGACCAGCTTAAGCTACTTCAGAAGAAGGTGTAAGAAACCCTGTTAGGAAGAACCTACTGTGAGAAAAGTTTATTTCTAAAGCTTCTCAGACAGTAGTTTGTTTATACAAACTGCCTGATCGGTCAAAGGATATCCAAAGCCTAGCAGGCTAATGAGCTAATGTGGAGACATGTTGGCACTTGAAGAGAAAAGTGGTTACCATCCTGTCCATCCACTTTGGACTGTCCAGTCCAGGCTCTGAGGTGCAACTGCCTGTGGTGACCGTCGGCACAAATCAAGATGAAGGGCTGAGCTTGCAGCCCTGGGTCCAGGGCAGGAGCCATTCAGCTGTGAAAGCGTATGGATTACATTGACTGACTCATTGCCCTGTGCTGGTGCACTGTCCTGAACAGGAGGCACTTCACCTTGTGCTCCTCCAAAACCCAAAAATCTCTCTGGTAAAGAAGACACCATGTAAGCAGGGTCTTACTCCTTTCCTCAGACAACGGTCCTTGTCTCTGCTCCAGCCAGAGTGGCCTGTGTCTGTTTGCCATAAATAGTCGATAATACAGAGGCAGCTGGGCCAAGGACACCACTGGAAAAGGACATTCATTTTACCACTTTTGCTTTGGTGGATACTGCTGCTTAGTGGTGAGTATGAAACAAGAAAGAGCCAAGCGCTTTCATTTCAGCAGTCACCATGCTGTTGCTAGACTTGCATCTCTCTAATACCCACCTATAGCCCATTGTGTCCCTGGTTTTAGTTTGCTGAAGACACTGGGTGAAGGGTGCAAGGGTCTTGTTTCACTGAGATCTAGACATCAGTGACCTGCACGAGTCAGCCTGGAGACAGACGTAGTGAGAAGGAAAGGGGTGAGTTTCCATACCCATGGGGTGACAGGACACCTCCCCACAGCAAGTCGCTTGGCAAGGAAGGGTCTGCGGAGTGGGACTTTGGCTGGGGAAAGGTGCAAGACCACCCTGTGGTCTTCCACCTCCTGTTTCCCTGGTAGCTCAGCGCAGCTCCCATCTTGCTTCTTGAGTTTAACAGATGGTGTCAAGGAACTGGAGGCAAGCAGGGGAGATACAAATAGGACCACATCACTGATGTGATCTGTTAAGAAAGGTGAAATCTAAGCCCATCTACTAAATCTGTCCCTGCTTTTTGCCCCTGGAAGCTGTGACAGGATCTTGAGGAACAGACTAAGTAGAAACCACCAATGCCAACATCATGTAGTTTAGGCAAAGTCCCAGTACAGATGACCCCAGCTAAAGCTGGATAAAAATCACTCTAGGCTGAAGGAAAAAATTTGAATCTGGAGCCCCATTTTGTGGTCATTCAGCCATATGTTCCCTCCCAGGGCTTAGAGAGCGAGAAGCCCATCTCTGCCTGCAGATAGCTCACACAAGGAAAATGAATATGCATTCTGGTCTGCAATATTGCCTATTGTTAATATTGACTGTGACCCTCTCTGAATGAGTTTCCAGGGAAGGAGGAGATCCAGCAGTCATCCTACTCTGGAGCAGACACGAGGGATTGAAGACCAACAGTAGAGGGAAAGGGAACTACATACCAAGGTAAATATGGTCATTTAATACCTGGGAAAGAGGTAGCAGCCACAGTGGGGATCAGCATGTGCTGGAGGCAGATTTTTTAAGGAGCGTGAAGGAAATGTCTCTGATTTTACCAGACAGTTTAACTACAGTAGACTCAACTCTGCAGGACAGAGCTGGGGCAGGGAGGCAGAGGTGTGGACAGCTAGGTTCTGTCCCACAGGGCATACCGGGATTTTGGTAGGGTGCAGGATGGCTATGTAACCTTCTTATCCAAGCTGGTTGCATTAGTTCTGATGAATGTTACCACTTCTTGACCTAACTGCCGTGCATGTGTGATGATCTTTGAAGGAAACCATTGTTTTCTTGTGGGAAGCAGGACTAACTTGTCCTTCAAGCATTTGTCTCACTTCTCTACAGGTTCAGACTCAATGGCCTGCTACTACCAGTGAGGGCTGGGCAGTGACCCTGATGTCTTCTCAGCCCCAAACATCCCACTTTTAAAGATGAAATTCAGCCAAATGTGGTGGAGGGTCAGTGCTGAGCTTTGCCCAGCTCCTGAGCCCCTCAGATGCAGCAGGATGGGGGTAGAGACATCCTCAGCTGGAGCAAGAGGACCCAGTTAGTAACTTGTGTGCTGGCAGTTTGGACCTGGAGCCCCAAAACTGCTGTGTATGAGGGAGGAGGCAGTTGCTGTCCTCACCGACAGCTTGGGGGAAGTGGAGAGGGCGTTATTTGCACTGCTCTGAATTTGTGAACTCTGAGTCCTATCAACCTTTAGATCCTTCTTTAACTGTTGTCCTCCTAAACCCCCACAGCAAAACATACACTGCCTATTGCCATCAGCTTCAGGCAAACAGAGGTTTCCTTGCTTGATTGTACTGGCAGGAAGAATCAACCTCAATTTAGCTGTTTCAGAATTTTTACTGGCCTGCACAGATTTTTCATCAGTGTTTACTGCACAGCAAACATGGGAACCGATTCTTCTTCAAGAGCTTGGGCATCAACCAGGTTGATTGCATGAAGTTATACACAGAGGCGCACAGCAAAATCTTTGCTTAATTGGTGGAAAACCTGCCGAAGCTATTGTTGGTCCTGCTTTTGCCCTTGGGTTATAACTCCCATCCGAGATGCAGGGTGCCAGCTCGGAATCAGCTTAGGTGTCTAGTTTTCCTCCAGTGAAGGGTCCCCAAGCTCCTGTTTGTACCACTTAGGTCACACTGACAGCCCATCTACACTCATGTGCTCATTTTCACCCAACAATTGCTTCAGAGGTTCGTTGCTGTGAGACTGTGCTGGAAGTGATCCAGAAAAGCAGCACAGGGTATACTGGAGAAGCCGGGGTCTTGTGCTCCCCATCCCGGGCAGAAGAAAACCCCTCTTCTGCCCTTGCTGCTGAGGATCCCTTTCCACCACAGCGTGAGAAATGCAGCCCCTTGCCAGGTAAGCAACACCTTTAGCTACTTGATGTAAAATGTTTTCATTACTGTTTTGCAAGGATTAAAAAAAAACCACCAAACCAACATTGCTAATTGCTTCCCAAGCTTCGCCATTTGCATTTGCAAGACCAGGAGGACTGACACTGTGGGTCTCAGACGTGGGTCTGCTCTTCTGCAGACCCCATCTGGACCCTGCTCTGCGCCCTCTCCTCGCCTCCTGCAGACTGCAGCAGCATCTGTAGCTGCATGGAGCAATCCCTGACATCGGGTTTGGAGGTGAAGGTCAGCTAATTGGGCTTAAATCTCATGTAGCGTTTTTTCAAATAGTCTGATCTGTCACGTGTCCCAGGCCACTGAGCAATTACCTCCTCACCTCCGTTTTAAGGCCAGTTATTTACATCTGGATAAAGCACACCTCGCGCATTTTGATTCCCTTTTCATTCATCTGAGCAGAGGTTTCCAGCTTGTCATCTCTTTTTTTTGCTGAGCACAATAGCCAGCTAAGAACCCCGCCCCCCCATTTCTCTTGGTGTGGGTCCTTACCCACTCCAGTCAGAGCTGCCTCTCAATTTTGTTCCTGATAAACTGAGCAGTGCAAGACTCACGTAATTCTCATTGCAGGAATTTCTCCTTACCCTCACATGGTTTGTGTGAGTGTTTTCTGCCACTTCCACAATTTTTTCAAAAGCCCTTTAAAAATGCTGACATTTAACTTGAATACAGTTTTATGGTACTGATCTCATCAAATCTGAATGAAGAGGGTAAAATCACCTTCCTTGTTGTAATCATCGTTCTCTTGTTTAAATATCCAAAGGTCATTTAACTCCTCTTGGTACATTCTTTGGAGAGATGCTCCTCAGATCTGGCACTACACCATCTGAGCTTTGCTCCGTGTACTGGCAGGTACAAATCAGGCTTTATTAAAGCGTATTTTGTTTGAATGAATCGTGATTGCCTTGTATGATGGTCTCATTATTTACTATTCTGCCCATATTGGACCACCCGCATACCTTATCACCGACAGCTTTACAGTTCATTCCAGACGGCTGATGGCCCTAGCAGGCCACCAGCAAAATATCCATCCTGCTTTCTGAGTGGTGCCCATTAGCTGCTGGCAGACCTGTATAAAGCAGGCTGCTGCTGTGTGCCGAGACGCGGCTCAGCATGGCACCAGCACGGCCATTGAAGTTACTGGCAGAGCAGTCTCACTAATGAACCTCTCCAAAGAAATTGAGAGGCTGATACCCTTTGGGAAGGGCTGCAAAGCTTTCCACCTCCACGAGGCCTTTCCATCCCAACACCAGACCCTCTTGCTTCAAAAAACCAAAACCCTGCCCTGTGTTGAATTTTCACCCTGGAAAAACATTAAATGTGTGGATTGTTTTTATTTATTTCAAGTGAAAGACAGTCAGAAAAGGCACAGATTGCCTCAGCTTAAAGCTCTAAATATGAAGAGACCAAATCGAACCTAAGTTTTGGGAAGAAATGCACTTGTTGCTGCTGTTTGTTACCACTGTTGTGTTTGCAGCAGTGGAGCGTGCCGGGGACCTGTCCACCATGTGTGGGAAACCGTCTGGCAGCCCCGGGCAGCACTGGCACGGGTGCAGGAGCTGCGGTCGGCTGCTTGGCCGGGCTCTGGAGCACAGAAACGTGGCACACAGAGACCTCATCTCAGCCCTCCCTTGCTGGTGGGCAGGGAAGGAGCCCACAAGCAGCCAGAGATGCTCTGTGTCTCAGGCAGCCTCCTGGGTTAAGCAGGAGACAAAGCGAACACACCAGTAGACCCCCCAAGGATGATGTGAGGCTATGTATGAGCAACATGGGTGCAATTATCAGCTGCCTCAGCATGGCTGATGTTCTGCGTGTCAGATAAGAAAAAAAGAGTCCTCTAAGGAAAATCTGGGACAAGGAGGATTGTGCTAAGCAGCAATTATTTTTACAGTAAAACAACAGTTTCTGGGAGCTCCTCTGTGCAGAACGGAGCTCTCCTTCCTCTTTCCCTCTGCTGGTCGCTGCTCCTTCGTACCAGAGAGTGGGCAGGTGAGAGTGGGCGGCCAGAGTGCAGAGCTGAGTGCATCTTTGCAAATTATGCACAGGCTTCAGGTAAAATGCAGATCAGAAAGTATCGCAGAGCAGGAGCTGGTTTTCATATGTAGATAAGCAAGGCTTGATGTGGGATTTTATGAGGTTTCTGTACTGTTACTAGAGCACCTGGTTCCCACTAAGGAAACATTGTAAAAAAAGAAGCAAAACCTCGCCAGTGGGGTTTTGAAATGTCTATATCAAGCTGATGCCATTTTGGTCTTTCCAAACTATGTACCTGTCCAAAGCCCAGAGAAATCAAGGGAAACTCCCACAGCTTTCAGCAAACATCGTGTCAAGTCATATTAGACCTGTAACCAGAACTTATCCATGGGAAAAGTATGGCTTGCTTTCTCCTTCATCCAAATGTTAGTTAGCTTCATTCTCTCTTCTGATGTATGGGAAACTTAAGTCAACAATGTACCAGGTATTAATGTGTTCCACTCCTCATACTCCGACTACAACACTATGTCTCAGAAATCCCAGTGACCTACTCCATATGTTACGGAGAAGCAACTTCTGGCCTTCATGAAATGCTTGTTTGTATGCCAGTCCTTGGTGGTAACCAAGGACTTCAGGTAGTCCGTAGCAAAGGACCATATCAGCTTTATGGCATTTTTGATTGGCAAGAGGGAAGACTTGCAGATTAAATGTTGTGAAGGTTGGCATTATTCCTAGATCTCAGATGCTTTGGACTCAGTGACCCAAGCAACTGCACCCAAAAGCACTGCTCACTACAATAGAAGGAAGAGAGAAACATGATTCAGGAAATGGGGAGAATATCCAGGATTTCAAAGCAAGGCCCAAGCACAGAGAAGAAAGAAAACATAACACAGGCAAAGCAAGGCATGAAGCTGTTGGTTCTTGGCGAGACAGAGAGCTGTCTAGAGTGTGGGGGCTGGGTTGGGACCCAAAGGTCTCTGGATCTGCTGCAGATTGTCTGGCTGACCTTGGGCAGGTCCCTGCCCCTCCGCTTCCCTTCCTTGTTCAAAGAGCCAGAGCTATCTTTTACAAATATTTGCCTAGGTAGTGCCTACCACCAGGAATCAACTGTCAAACTTGCCCCTTATTCTTCTCCCTGTTTAAAGTTTGTAGGCGCTATTTCCTTTTCCCAAGGGTGGTGCACAGGGCTCGTTGTCCTACGTGCAGCACCAGGGGACACTAAAAGCCATCGCGCTTAATCAATGACTGTACAGGCTACATTTCACAATTTTTTCTGGCCTTCTCCCTGAGATATCGGAGTGCCCCTCTGCAAGTGGGAGGCCAAACAAGCCTTCTCCAGTGGCTGGGGTCTGGGTGGGAGCTGCCTTTCACAGAATCATAAATTCCTCTGGGGCGTGCTGGGCTGTGCTTGTTCTCCCAGCCAGGCTGGAAAGCTATACCCAGCATTCTCTCCTTGGCGCTTGTCACCTCACTCCAAAGCATTCCCTTTCCTCTGATGAGCCCCAACGCTGTGGAGTATCCACCAGTGGCATTTTGCCTGAGCAAGGCTAACAGGATCAGGCCACATGACACCAACATGAGGGAACAGCTTTCCTGTGATCTAGGAAACTGATCTGGTGATGCCACTGGCTGAAATGCTTCTCTGATGGGGAGAAAGTATCATATGTCCTCTTAGGAAGGATACAAATATTGTCCAGTTGTCAATCAGCCGAGATGGATCATTTACCCCTTCTGGTGTAACTTACCCTGTGAAAGACAGAAACCAAATGGTGTGCAGGACACTGAGAAAGAGTGGGATGAGTCATTTGTGTGTAGTAGCATAGATGCATAAAACTCTTTTTTTTGTGGGAGCTACCGCTGACCTTCAGAAATCTTGCCCATCAGACAAGAACTCCAGAAATGGTCCCACTAAAGAAGCTCTTCTCCCTGATGGCATCTTTTGACTGGTCTGATTTTCAGGTGGACCGAGTACCCAGTGACCTCCTGGTAGACACTCAGCACTTCTGAGAAATCAGACCACTTAGGCAAGCAGGTTTCCATCTTAGGAACACATTAAAAATCACGGTTCACCTTGTTCAGAAATTAGCACAGCACTCCAGTTTGTTGACTTTGTAACAGTTAAGTCCTTGAGCTGGTTGTGGACTGGTGGAGGCCAGTGTCTTTGTCCTCAGCTAGGATAAATTGGAAATCTGTGGCTTTACATCAGCTGATGACTGAGAGAGATCCATCTCCATCTTCTCATCTAGAGCTGGTACGTCATTACATTTAAAAACATTACACTGTTTTTAAATACAAATTCCAAACTGCATTGCGTCAGCCATCTCAAACCGTAACCTTGACATCTGATTCGAGGAGCTGCAGATCATTCAGGACATGCTCCAGGGAGTGTTACAGCTGATGCTAGTTACCTACTGTGTTTCAGCCATCCTTCCTACATGTTCAGAGAAAATTTACTTATCCTAAGATGTGTCACTAAGTTGTGAGGCCACACAGTGGTGAGGAACAGTCTCTCTGATCCTTGTAGTGTCATGCAATGCAGAAGGTACCCAGATGCACTTAGCACTCAAAGCCTGATCCTTCTCTTGTTTTATGCCAGACTTACCCCATTATAAATCCACATGGGGTTAATCTTGATTTATAGCTGAGCAAATGGTATCAAAGTCAAGCTTCTGCTCTGTCTTGCTTGTGGTTATAAAATTCAAGTTTGCATCTCCTTGTGAACTTTAATCTCTGAAGATTTACTCATCCCTCTTTTTATTTTTTTCTGTGCTTTTTCCCCCCCACAAATTAATCCAATGGGTTGTCATTTTCTTTTAAATGCTGAAAATGACCTTGCTTATTTTGATGGGCTCTGGAACAATAGCACTCGCTGTCTTGCACTCATTCTCCATCCTGGGGCTGTGAGTCATTATGGTTATGAAAGACAGAACATTGAGTCACTGACTGTCGAAAATCTCTGCTGTGAGGGATGGAGCCTTTCAAGAACCCCTCTCCTGGTAATCATTACTCTTCTGTATTTACATTGCAGCAGGACCCTGATCCCAAGTCAGAGATGAGGCTCTAGTCATTCAGTGCAGTGCAAACACACTCGTCTTACCATAGTCCTTGCCCTGACAAGCAAGTGTGGGAGCAATTTGGGACTAACTACATCTACAGAAACTTCCATCCAAGGGTCTTTACAGATATTGATTAATTAAGCCTTACAACAGTTGTATCTGTTAGCAGAGAGTCAGCATATAGAGCAGTAGTTTGGCTGGTCCTTACAACACCGACCTAGGGCTTGGCTGGTACTGCTCAAAATCCCCGTCTGTGTCTCACCACGTATTTCCTATGGGACCTCGCATAAGTCTTCCGTGGGTGTTGGGTTTCTGAATACCCATGAAATGTGGGTCTTGGCTTAGGTGAGCCTCAAAATCATCTCTGTAGTGGGGTATTAACACTGCCCCTTTCACCGCCTAGATGAGAAGAGAAAAATACCCAAACGTGACATGCTCAATGGTAGGGAAAGCCTGAAAGTGAAAGTGTTTCTGGCAAATGGAAACTAACATGCGTGCCAGGGTGCTGGGCACACAAACGGCTTTGGCTCCTGTTGGTCGGGCCCTGATGCCACTTGTCCAACTGAGCTTTTTGGTGGAAACACACCCTGCAAGGTGACATGATCTGCCAGCATCAGCAGCAGAGCCGGGGTTAGGACTGCTGACCCTGTGCTCAGAATATTATTACCCTGCGCCTTTCCTAATGCAAAACACCTCTTTGCTCAGTCTGGGCTGCCCTCAGGGCCATGCCTGAACCTTATGAAGGACTTTCTTCTCTCCCATCCCAGACTCCAGGAGCAAGGTGTTTTCTGGCTGGACCATGGCTCCACGAGGATATGAGCATCACTCCTCCAAGCTCTTCTGCATGTTCCAGGAGTGACACCAGCTGCGGTTTGTTACAAAGACATGTCATACTGCTTGCAGCACTTCCCACCCCAGCCACTCTACGGCCAAACTGAGGTTTACGTTACTGCTTGCTGGATCCAGTTCTGTGCTTAATCCTTCCTGTACTGCTCCCTGTCCCAACAGGCCAAGTACAAGCTTCGGTGACGCCCGCTTCGAGGTTTATACAGGTGTCACTGGCAGTGCAGACTCGAGGCCTGCAGCACTAAGCCGTATGAATTTCCCCATATGGGTTTTGCGTTTCAATAAGTCAGTTTTGCATCAGGAGCTGCAGATGCAGAGGGCAACAAAAACCCTTAGCAACTGCCTCACGGCATCGGTCTTTGGCAGCCAAATAGCCAGAGACCAATTTCTCATGTTTACTGTAACTCTGCTGACACTGGTGTCAAATGGCAGAAATTCCCCTTGTTCTGGTGGAAATGCAGTTTTCTGTACCGGGTATCATTGCTAAGAGTCCATCAGCTTCTTTAAGACACGGCGTTCCAGCCCCGTCACTCTTTAATGACTTATGCTAATATTAATATTCTTTCTGGTAAAGTGAAATGCATTTTAACAAGTTGTGTTTGCCACCCTTTTGGGGTCAGACAAGTGATCCCTGAAGATTCCTGCAGTGTCCGAATAAGTGAACACAGGAGCCACGTGTTAATTAGATCTGTTTCTTTTTTAATATCCTGCTGATGGTTGTTCTCTTTCAGTTGACACAAATAGCTGCACTGCAGCAACTAACCTTCACATCTCGGTGATGAATGTCTCACCCCATTACACCAAGCTCAAGCTTTTGCTAACATCCACTTATGAAACCTTGCTCAGTCAAAGTCCATGGCGATTTGAAGATTATTATGCAAATACACGTTGCTCTGTCACTGAAGGAGGGCTTGAAATATCCCTGGCCAGCCAAGTTTGTCTGAACTATTTTCAATTAATATCAGAGGGGCTGGAAAGAGAAGTGCTGTCCTGCCTGGGTAGGCATGGGGGGCTTCTTCCAGGGAAGTGGGTATCTCTGCTTAGCTCTTCCATGCCTGTCTTGGGTTTACTCCCTGTTTCCAGACAAGCGTGAATCAGGAGCAAGATGCCCAAGTTGGGATGTCCAGAGCTCCTCGGTCACACCCCAGCCTTGAAAAATAGGTCTTCTGAAAGGGTCTTGGGTTGTGCACCTAGAAATAAAGTCAAGTGAGAATCACTGGTCACTTTTGAAAGTACCGATTGCATTTAATGAAGGTGACAGGTAATTGTTTAACCCTCTGTGCATCTATCTCCGCTCAGAGTTCAGGATACAGAAATGCTGTTTCTTGCCCTCTAGATGAGGATGAAGGATGAAGTGCTGTAAAATAAACCTGCGCACAGTGTCTCAGAGTGGTAAAGAACTGCTCATTTTGGAAGTTCAGAGTTAAGATGGTAGAAGTTGCAGGTGGTAGGCGTGTTACAGCAAAGGTTTCTTCAGATTCTAACTGGGCAGCAAATTAAATTAAAAAACAGAGTGACTGGAGGTACTAGGCCTGTAATTAAGTGGATGAGTGGATGCACAGCTTATCTGCTAACATGCGAACATTAAAGAATCCCCTAAAACCACATTAAAAAGTTTATACGGTTGAACTTAATTGCTCTTCTTGTCTTGCAGTTGGTGAAATTAAAGGAAATTTTGGCCTTATGAAAAAAATAAAGAGGGTAATTCAGGAAGAGAACCATCTGACAGTTCTCTGAAGTTTTATTGCAAAACGCATAAGAAATATTCATCACTAGTTGGATAAATAGATTATTCTAATATAGGCCAGCAAAATATATAAATGTTATGCAATATAAGTAGGGTCTAGTTCTGCATAATGTAATTCACATGAGTAATTGCAGTGAGACCACTGGCTCTGTCAGGGCTTCTGACATGAATATTATTTTCCACCAACTTGCGTCATTCCAAATAATTTTACTCAAGCTGGCCTATTTGTAATTATTCACCTGGCCTGCTGAACCTCAGCATTTGATTGCCTGACTGATATTCACTACTTGTTCTCTCCCGTCACGCGCAGGGGTAGGACAGGACTGTGCTTCTGTACTTGGGTGATGCGTGGGGCCGGGGATGTGCCTGGAAGTTTTGGGCTGAGCCAAAAGCAGAAGGCAGCTGTTGACAAGCCCAGTGAGGAGCTGCTGGTTTATGAGCCTGGGGATTTGAAATTAAGCTCTAAGCTTCAGGAAGTGTCATGTGCTTACTTACAATGCAGTGCACCGTAAAAATCACAAGAACCACAAAGCAAATGAGAAGAAAAATCAAAGCGAGGCACAAGGTGTTTGTTCCTCGCTTTCCCCATCCTGACTGAAAAAAGACACTTTTCCCATTTGTTCTTTTTTTCGCTCACTTTCTTTTCCCATAGGAAAGATGTATTAACTGTTTCTTGACTGCATTAGCTTTAACATCCAGAGAGACTCACTGCCTTCTTACTTTACTATCTCTTTTATCATACTGTCCCTCCATCTGCTGGAAATGTATAATTACAAACAATAAAAATACACCAAAAATAAGTGCACCTTTAGTGTTATGTTTATGCTAGCCTTCAGGAACCAAGGAACCAGCATCACAAAGAAGGCTGCTTAAGTTTTTTCTCCAGATTGTAACAGAGGAAAACAACCTCCCGTGCTGCAAAGGGCATTTGAAATGCATGCTTCCCTCTTCTACTTTTTATTGCACACCATTTAAGAGCCCTGAGCCTGCATCAAATTCTCCGTGACCCAGCTCTAAGCGTTCCACTTAGTTAGCCTAAACCTCTTTACATTCCTCAACTCTGATCTGCTAATCCCCCATAAATCACCACCGTTTCTCAATGAACTCAAGCCAGTGTTAAGATTTATGTGGAAAGGATTTGTCATTTCCCACCAGCCTTAACCTGAATCAAGATGGGTGGGTGCTGGGGGATGACAGAAAAAGGAGGAGCTGCAACACGAACGAACGGTTTGGTGCGAAAGAGCAAACTATTAGTTTTGCAGATGATCAAGGATTTGAGGCTGCAAACGGGAGCATTTCCGATGGTGTTTCCATCAGGACAACCCCAGCAGGGAAGGGCCTGGAGGAGTTGAACCGCATTTCATCAATCGTAGGCGCAGCGTACGCCGGACGGCTGTGCCAGACCGGTGGCCAGGGCTGTCAGATTGCGGCTGGGAATGGTCCAGACCCGCAAAGGCACAGGCAGCCTGCGCCGTATGCGGAAAGCGTGGGGAGCTCAGTCCTTTGGTGCTTGGCCCCCGGGTGTGCAGGGGGGAGGAAGCACATCTACACTCCTTGTGGGCGTTAAACAAGTGGCAACAAACCCTTCTGTGTCCCTCCATTGGGTCCGTCTTGTTTTCCTCGTTTTAGGTGGTCGTGCTTCAAGATCTTGTCTGTGCTGCAAACACCGTCACTGAGGTTTTGTTCTGGGCTGTTACGGGTTGGTTTTCCTGCCTCTTCTCTGGTGTTGCCATGTTTTCTTTTTACATCCTATGCGCAGGGGTGCAGTCCCTACCCGTACCCCCTGGGTGGGACTGGGACCTCAGCCCCTTCCCACCAGATTGTTTTGACCCTCCCCATGCTTCTGTCACAGGGCAGAGCATTTACAGTAATATTCCCTCTCTTCAAATCTAGGGGTTTTTTTTTGCTATAGAATACAATTTCTCTCTCTTCTTCACACCCAAACCATCATGCCTTCCTGGAGGCTGAGGGTCACTCTCCCTGTGGCCACCAAGTCCCTGCAGCTGGGGACCTCAGCCAGCCCTGACCCCAGCAGCATCTGCTCCGAGGGCTGGTGCCCACGACCCTCCTGAGGGTCCCAAACCCTCTCTTGGTACCCAACCTCCTCTCCTGAGGCTGCAGTGGGACTCAGCTAGGCTTCCCCACAAAATCTCCAGGGCCTGGTCCAGCCCAGCTCCACAGAATTTCTGCTGGTCCTTGCATTCACCCCTCTCTTCCCTGCAATTCCCGTGAAGGTCAGCTTCAGGGGCAGAGCTGTCATCAGAGTGTTGTATGGAGATGAAGATTGGCCAGGGTGTCCTAAGCAGAGGCATCTCTGTCATACTGCATTCACATGGACACCAGCAGTCAAACTCCCGCAAACAAATGCTCCCAGCGGTCACATGGATGGGTTTGGTGCATGATAAATGGCATATTTTGGATGAACATTTAGCATTCCCAAAACCTGAATGGGACCATTCAAGGCCTATCTGCACAGGCATACAGAGCTTGCCTGGGGAAAGGACTTTGATGGTGGTTTAAGTTGCATCTATGTTGTGGGAGTCGAGCTGGCTGGGTTGGTGTTGGCAAGATGTGGTAGTGGAGATGTGGCATTAAGCAATGCATCAGCAGCCACCAGCTATTCCCAAGATGTGCATCTTCATTTTATCCCATAAAGGATATAAATAATAATAATAAAAAGCCACCTTGTGCATGAACCAGTTGGGATGTATCTGTTGCTCCTTTTGGCAGCGTGCATTGTGCTGTGTCCTTGGCCTGGGCGCTCGTTCAGGCTGACCTTTACACCTGGATCAAATGAAATTATGGCTTTTGCTCAGGATTTATGTTGGTGTGACTGACTGGAATTTGAAGGAAAACCCAGGCATGTTCCTCTGCAAGTTTTGTGACTTTATAATCTTGAGCTTGACCCACAACAGGGGTCAAAAGACACATGCAGGTGAAAGGGAAGAAAAGGCACCTGTAAAGCAGGTTTTCCCTGTCTTTTTTGTTAGTTTTCAGTATCATGTTTCCCTTGTTTCTGTGTGTGTCAGCTCTTTTCCACTCTTCCTCCATTCTCTGCCTTCATTTCGATCTTTCCTTGCGTTTGATATTTTCCCTCCTTCATATTCCCTGTTTGCCCTCCAACTTTCTGCTTTGGAGAGCATCACTCCAGCGTCAGTGCATTTGTACCTGCTGGACTTGCATGGGCCCGGGTGGCTGGTGAAATGCCAGGACACTGCGTTGCTGCCCGGTATGGCTCTGCCTCCCCATGAACAGGTCCAGCGAGAGCCAAGCCTCCTGGGGGTACCACCACGGGACACCAGTGCCCCCGACATCCACTCGGCCCTGCTGCAGCATCCCATCTCCCGTCCAATAACACGCGCTTAAATGGTTTCTGCTTCAGCTCAGACACTTGAGACAGGAGCCTCAGTTTTTAACTCCAGCCTCTCCGCTACTACTCACCTTTCCCAAATTGTTAGAGGCCACGCAGCTTTCTCTGCGCTTGGGCTCTTGGAGGAAGAGCTGGATTCAGAAAGACAAGGTCCTGGCTTATTCCCAGGACTTAACTCTCAGGTTGCTCTCGTTCACCTGCTGGATCACCCCCAGCTATGAGTGGAGTCGCTCTGTGCCATTAAATAGTAGCAACAGTTGTCCGAAACAGGCTACCTGCAGCACAGTGCTGGGGGTTGAGCCAGAGTGCCTGGCGAGGCTGCTGGGGGTCCAGCGCTAATGCAGTTTATTTTAGCAATGAAGCAGTTAGAGCTCTTACTCTACTCCTTATGCAGCAGGCCAGCTCTAGTTCTGCCTGAGTTCTTACCTGAAAGCAGAATTTCACATCCAGCTCTAGAATTTCAGTTCTTTCTAGTTAAATACCCAGAACCCTTCTGGTTTTGAGCTGTAAGCTCATTTCAGAAATGCATGAGCATTCAGCATTTGTTCTGCTTCATGAGCTGCTTTTCCTGGCTCTTTGGTTAGATCAGATTAGAAAAATGCATTTTAGCTACCCTTTCCATACCACTCTTGCCCTGTTCTTTTGCTTCAGCGGGTCAACCTTTTAGTTGAAGCCCTGTTCTGGTTCTGCCAAATCACTTCTTTATTCTCATTCTAATTCCCATGAATGAAATCTCAGGTTTTTGTTTCTAGTGCTTGTTAACAGGAACAATATTGACAGGGTCCAAGTGAAAATGCTTTGTTGGATAAGGCTGGATGCAGAGGGGTGAGAAGGAGCAGAAACACCAGTGAGGAGGGCAAACAAGGCAGCAAGGAGGAGCTGGAGAAGCACTCATAAGGAAGCGCTTTTGGGCTGATGGCTGGCTAGACCAAGGCTGCAAACTCTGAGCACAGAAGCCTGTTCAGTTCCCAGCACTGTGTGTTGGGAAATCGGGGCCTTTTATGTTTCTGGTAAATAAGCAGCGTGTGTCACATATTGTGTAACTAACTCCATCATCCATTTATTCTAAAAGGAAAAAAACCCAGACAATAGCCAGAAAATCGCAAGCTGCTTTGTTTGTAGGATAAAATAGCTGTATGGCACACCAGGCTAACAAGCCTTTTAAAATATCCCAGGTTTTAAACCTTTTTTGCAGTAGGCAAGGACCTCTGTGTGTGAAAGAAGCATCTGGATTTTTGGTCCAATTTTATTCGTTCTGTATCCAGGGTGATACCCTACACTGCGCTGTACACTGCAGCCCAGATGCGGTGCACAGTGAGTTGCAGTGTGACTTACAGGAGACAGCATTATTGCTCACTCCAGTGTCCACCCTGATTCCTCCCACTCAGCTCTTCAAAGGCAGTGGTGGGGACAGCATGTCACCCATAGGTTACACAGTACCTGCAGGAACATCATAAGGCTCCAGAAACCTGGCTTCTGGAGCAATCAGAGTATGAACATTTCTGGGAACCAGGTTCCTAAGGATTTCCAAAGGAGGACCAAGCCACCCTACTCTTCTCAAAGCCAAATGACGCCGGAGTGGAGCCAGCTGAGCAACTTTTCCCCACCTCTTTAATAGTAAAGATGTCGATGTTCTATTATATATATTACTGTAGCTCCTTTAGATTTAATTTAAGCTACATGACCTTGCATTTAGAAAGCCTGCCCTTGTCTATAATCTAATCAGCTCAGTCAAGAGGAATAGTTGGACAAGGATGAATGTGGGCCCAGGAGCCAGAAATTAGATTGTGTGCAATTGCATCTGTGGATTTATAGCAGAAATTTACAGCAGAAAGAGGGGATTTTTATCTTCTCAAGTGCCCAACAGGAGGGAAAGTTAATGGCTGCCACATTTATTGCCTGAAATCTGCAAAGATCCATGGAGTTACGTCATTAGATGGATGGAACAGGCATCCGTGAGTCAATGAATTGGTTAATACACAAGTAGGAAAAAAAATCTCCCTAAAGCCATTCTCTCTTGGTCGGTGGGACAGTGTTGTGATGAAAGTCATAAACAAGAGTGTAGGAAAATGTGAGGGATGGTTTTGCACCCTCTGAGGCCACTGAAATGAAGTTTTCCAAAATGCAGTTTGCACTTTGCTGCTGACATTGCTCAAAACCATTTTAGTTCCTTCAGCCCAGTTGGGGATGTCAGGCTGCTCAGATCCCACCCGGGGCCCACCTCTTCCCTCTGCCTTATCAGCGTCATGCCCGATCCTCACATCTGATCAGCATCCAGGGCTTTGTTTTCTGCCCAGCAGAAGTGATGTATTTGCCTTGACACAGGCCACAGGGAAGACGCATGTGACCGTCGTGATCTCAAATGGCAACTTCACAGTTGTTTACTTTCCCCTCCTGTTGTGCTAGGTGCTGTACAAATCACCCCAAAAAAACCCAGACCCAGTGCCAGCAATTTAAATGTAAGGCCAGACAGTAGGGGACACGCATGGGTAGATAGTGAGACGCAAAGAAAGAATGAGGTGATGTTATTTATTTTAACTTATTCCATGTAGACAAAAAGACATTTGGGTTTGTGTATGAGCTGCACGAGAAGTTTGTTTGTGCTGGCATAGGAGCCTCACATCATTACATTCACATTTCCAGCTCTGGGTAGTAACATTTTGAATATAAAATTAAGCAAATGTTTTACTTTAAGTCACAAAACCCAAGTTTATTCACACTGGGTTTTGAGAAACCTTTATAAAAACAACATAACACAAGATTGCATCTAAACTGCTTGGCAGCCTGCCTCTAATGGCATCCAGGAGGTTTATTGTCGTGAATTAGTTATTTAGTGGAAGCTGAAAGTGTGACAAAATAATGACAAGACTTTTTTTTTTTATTTGTAGAAAGTCAAAGCTGATAGTTCTCAGCAGGAACACCGTGTACAATGTTAGAGCAGAGACTGTACCAAGAGAGATGCAAACATAAGAACCTAACTGATGAGAAGTGAGAACAAAGAGAAAAAACATGTAACAGGGGACAAACAAAAGAGTGGTCATTGCCTGAAAGACTTGTGATGATAAGGGATTTCTTTATCCTATTCCACAAAAATCTTTCCTACTGCCTTGTAATTGCATGAAGGAAAAAACATAGGCAACTGAAGAAATGGACCAAGAAAAAGACTTCCTCTGTTCTGGGTACACCAAGTGCACAACTTCGCTTGCGGACCCTGAGGGCATTGTTAGTGCGAGCCCTATTCCTTGTGAAGGAAGCAAGCTCGAGAAATAATGAGCTAGAATGAAGGGGCTGTTGGCACAATATTATGTTTATTTGAGGAAATAATATGATATGAAGGTTAGCACATAGGATAATAGCTATTGCATATAGCAGTGTTTTATGGTCCATTCTGTGTTGCTTAACATTATTACTCATTCAGTGTCAGGCACTATTAAACTGAATTTTAAAAGGAGGCCCTTTGCCTTGCTGCAGTGTTGGCGGCTTTGGTGTATTGTTAAGCCTTACAGTCTACGTGTCTCCGTGCACAATGTAACACTTACTGGTTTGAACTGTAATTCAGTTTTATAATCTTTTACTACTGTGAGACATTGTCCCTTATGGAATTCCCATAACCTCAAACTCTATTTTCTCATAAAAACAAACCAAAACAGTTCTTCCCTGTGCTTTATAATTTAGGGTAGCTTATTGCCTCTCTGCAGAGGACAGGGACATCTCAGTATCATCTTCTTTCTGCAAATTAAGGAGCTACATTTTCCTTTGATGTCTGGGGTAGTAAGGAAACCGCCCCATGGCTCAGCAGCAGCAGCAGCAGCAGAGTTGGGTGACATTGGTCCTTCTGCAGGTCTATGGGATCCTGCACATCTGACACAACTGACGGTTGTTGCCCACTCTTCTCTGCAAGGACTCAAATGGGACCCCATGCTGAGACCAACCTCGTGAGATGGCTCCAGTCCATCATAGAGCCAGATACGATGTGGCCAGACATGATTCTTGCCCTTAAAACTTGCAATGGCAGGACAGATACTTGGGAGGTGTAAAATTTGGTTAGAAACTCATATTAATCCTTGCCACATAGGTATGAAGATCTTGCCAATATAGATACCGTCTGTTTTTAAATGAAACATAAAATCTGCCTTTCATAAAAAAAATAAACTAAAATAGCAGGGTGAGTCCTTTTCAACTGCAGATGGGGCCCTCTGGGAAATTTTTCATCTTAAAATAGTACAAGCTTGAGTTAAACATGTTAAACTAATACTTGTCACGGTCCCTGTGACATGCCTGGTGCGGCGTGGTCTCCATGAAGTGTGGTGTCTCTGGTCCCACTCCAGACCCACTGTGGGCCACATCCCGGAGTGGTCACGGTCTCCTGCGTGCAGAAGACCTGCAGGAGGGTGAGGAGAGGGAGCAGGTCGGCACCCTTGCTGTCTGAGCCAGCCCTGGGGGCACGTGTAGGTCTCTCTTCTCATCAGGAGTTTTGGACCATTATTTCATCTGAGGTAGGTGTGATCTGGAGCCCCAGACCCTGATCTGGCCATTGGGGAAGCCTGCGTTGCAGACCTAGGCTGGTCCCCACAGTGCCTGAGCTCAGCCCTGGACCGTATGCTCATGGGGCCATAGGAAAGCTCAGGGTTGAATCAGTCCTCGACACTGGCCTGCTTTAACTGCAAAATGACACATCAGCCTCTGTGCAACTCTTCCATGGTTCAAGTCCATCTGCAATTGCAGATGCTTGACCATGACTGCCGTGGGGATTTAAATCCACTGCCCCAAACCACCTGAAAACTGTGGTTTAGGTTTCATGTTGATTTTGTAAGCTAAGGTCCAAGAGATGAGCATTCAAGACCTGCTCTTCCCTTGGGCTGTCAGGGTTCACATGGGCCCAGGTTCAAGAGGAACTGTCCTCTTCTGTGATTGCAGATTAGTGGCATTATTGGCCTCCAGCATCCCAAGGGGATGGTGGTGAACATGCACTGTGTGAGAGGTTGTCCAGAGAGAGCTTGTCTCTATTTTCAGTACTCAGCAGGCAGCTGTTTCCTGCCACTTCCCAAAGGACAACGTGGGGGCAATCCCGTTTGCTGCTGCCCTCCTTTTCCCCCGCAGACCCATGCTCCTGGGAACATCCCTGCACAGAACAAAGCCGACCATGCACTACTTTCTCCTCTGTTGCCCTGGGACGAGGTGCAAAGCATACCTAAAGTCCAGTGAGCCAGGAGCTAAGTTTGGCTCCATTCCCCCTTGCAAAATCTGTGCCAAGGGAAGAATTTTTTGAGCACACCAAGTTTTATTAGTCTTCAAAAAAATGTAAGGAGATGGGCTATTTATGTTTGTGAATGTCACCAACAGGCACCATGTGAATTCCCTGTTTACCTCTCTGCTGGGGGACCATATTCCCAGTCTCCATCTGACAGCTGGCAAGGATCTGGTGGGGACAGGGCATGCCTTGTGGTGTACAAGTCTCAGCACCTTGCGGGTCCCAGCTCATCCCACGGCTCCCCACACTGCTGTGAGGCAGCCTAACGCTCCAGCTGGGCCTGCAGAGGAAGCAGGGGCAGAAACAGTTTTATTTGTTTGGGAAGCACTCAAATACCATGGAGATGAAGGCCACATAAGCACCTAGGTAAATAGAAAAGACTTTGCTAACAGCAAGCAGTAATGCCTGATGAGTCATTCTGCTGCCCTGCAGTGTTGTTATCACTTTTGCATTGTGCAATCAAAAGCTATGAAGTTGGCAATAAAAGTAATGAGCGATGAGATGAATCAATCTCTGCCTGGTTACGCAGAAGGCAGCCGTTCTTTATAGATACTCAATGAAACGTAGGGGGCTGCTTTCAAAGTGAAATTCCAGATTATCCAATTTCTTTGAGCTTCGAGGAGGCTCAGATCTTGATTAGGATGCCTCAGTATGGACCTCTCTTTAATTAAAACTGTATCTACTATTTAACTAAATAATCTCTCCTGTTTCTTCATGACAATATGCCTCTAAGGGTTAATGAGTCACAGGACAAGACCACCTAATTCATTCACCACTACAGTATGAATAACCTGAAACTGCTGTAGGCTAGCAGCTCCTCTCCTCCACATAATGAGCTGTAACTCAATATATGTAAGCAGCCATAGGGGATGTTCTTCCCTTATCTGACTCTGAAAATATATAATGTAAGGTAGGTATTAAAGAATAAAACCTTCAGCTAAAATGGGGTGCCTCTTCCTCCACGCTTCCACCAATTTAAGTACTGACTCTGAGATGAACTTCATTTAGAAGAGTCTCTGCTCATATCCACTTGTCTTTGCTTATTGGGATTTTGGATGGGATTCATGATGAAAGAGCCCACTTCTGTCAAAGAAGCTGTGCTTCCTGCATATTTCTGGTTCTTACTAAAAGTTTTCTTTTCCTGCGGGATTTCTTGAGCTGTGCTTCAAATTCAGGTATTCAGCTTTGTTCAAGGTAAACATACAAGCAGCAGGAACAGACTTCAGCCTCAAGCTTTTGGAGATTCAGCCACCATTTATTTTAATAAATGTCACTTTCAGTAAAGAGAAGCCAACCCCAAATCTCTGGGTGAAACTCTGGAAGACCTCATTTGTATCCAGCCTTCACTGTTCAGTCCTGCCCTTGTATGGGCTGGTTCTTGCTGCCATTGCACTTAGAGAGATCCAGCTCTGAATCCAGGCCTAATGTCTGTGGTTTGGGCCCCTTTCACATTATTAGTCATATCCTCATCATATCACTGCTTCTGGTCAGTCACTCCCATTTGGAGAATGGATTTCTCATATCAGTCTCCATCTCTTATCCCAGTTTGTAATGACTCTAAGCCAGCAATGGCTCCAACTTAAAATACTGCCAAACGTACATATCTATTCACATCCCTTTGAGCTGCTCTCTTCTAAATATCCTGTTCTGTTCTCCATGAGCCATCTCCAGTTGTCTTTAGCAGGGTAACTCTGAATGTGTGCAAGAACAGGGTGGCTCTCAGCTCCTTTTCTCTACCTCAAGTCGCTCCATCATTATGGACAGAGATTTTCTTCTCTCTATCCAGCCAGGGTCCCACTCTTTCATTCCTTTTTACCCATGCTTTTTCAGCTCAGGTCTGTGAGGATTCTCCATTTGCTCCATTTCCACATCTCCATGCTGCACAGGAGCTTGTTTCTTTCCTCCTCCATACCCACAGCTCCCCTAACTATCGGTGGTTAACTGAAGAGTGGGTTGGGGAGCAGAGATTTTTCATTTCTGGATCTGTCTTTTGGAATTGAAAAATATATGAGAAATATTTAGTCAGCCACAGAAGAACTCTCTGCAGACTGGTGGAATTACATATTGGATGTGAAATGAATCTTGGTTCGTGAAGGAAAGGTTTTATGTGTCCATTAAAAAACACAGACGTTCCTCCAGCAAAGCTCGGTATCACTGGGTTCTTTATCAGCAGATAGAAAACACATGTGCCTTTCTATTGGCAGGAAGTCCTAAGATCCAGTTTTTTTGTCTCTAGTAGCTGAAAGAGCAGAACTTCTCTGTGTTTACAGCTCCCTAATACAACCTATAACTGGCTCCAGGACCCTAACCCAGTGAGTGGGTGAGGGGAGGCCATTACTTGTCACAGAGCACTCAATGAATCCTTTCAGCAGTGCAGAAGAACCAGAAGACACTTTAGCAAAATCTGCCTTGACTTCATCTGAGTTTGGTAGAACAACCATAATGCCCTTTTTTTCCTTTGGTGCTTGCTCACCGTTTCTTTTTTTCCTTTGGCTTAAATTAAAATCAACAATAAAGCATAAAAAAGCTCCCAGAAACAGGCCTTTTAAGATAATGGGAGATGACTGCAACAAGAAAGCCAATTGCAAAGAGGTTGCCTTTAACCTCAGACAAAATTAACTGCACAAGAGAGACAATGTGGTTCAGTGAGTGGACAGTTGAACTTTTTACCTTCCATTGGGCTCTACCAGACACTATTGAAAGTCACTGGGACTTGTTTTACCTACCTTTGACTATTTAAAAATTAGCAGTCTGGCCTAAGATTTTGAAGACATTTAGGCTTCCACTCTAGGCAATGGAGAAAGGCACCTTGAAAGGACAATTCAGCGTAGAAGTCTCAGAGCCTACCCAAGCTGCTCTCTGAAGATAACCACAAATTGTCTATAGAGGAACACAAAATTACTAGTCTAGCCTTGATCTTTAGTCTTCTGATGGCTTAAATTTAGTGTAATAAATCCTATTCATATTGCCCAGACCTGTAGCGACCAAAAGTTTCTGCTACCTTACGGCCGGTTTGGTGGCTTTGAATTGGCAAGGCTTGCAGTGGATCACATCATAAAAGTCCTTCTTTGCTGCTGGTCCTGTCCAAGCTGCATGGACACCGAACTAGCTCTTTCTGTGCGATAGGACAGTTTGGTCCAGAGAGTATAGACGCAAACCGGAGCACACCAACAGGTCAGTGGTTGGGGTTAGTTACCTGGTGTGGACCTTTGAGGTTGGGCAGACATGACCACAGTGTCTGCACAGTTCAGTGGTGTCCACATTTTGGAAAGGTGATGGGATAATTTATACCACCTACTCTAAGGGCTGCCAGATCTGTCTGCTTTGCACTACCCCTGATGAAAGGCAGGTGCTCTAGTCTGGTGGCTTTTGCAAGGGTTATCTGCAGCTCAGATGCCATGAACAGTCTGATAGCTCCTCCATAAACACAGTCACAAGGTGGTTGCGACAGACCTATGAACCATGCAGTGGTCCCCAAGTGTGAATTTTGAAGCCTAAGCCATTGCCATGATCTCTTGTATGCCATTACATGGCCTGCCTTGGTGAGGTACCATGGACAATAATGTGCGACTTATGAGGCATGGACAAGTATAGACATGTGCAAACAAAACATGCAAAAATATCTCCTCCTGAAGCTGTGGAGAAGCCTGTGCCCTGGACACTTCAGCCCGTCGAGGAAGATCCACCTCCAGTTTTGCGCTCACATCTCACAGGAGGCTGAACAGGAGGCTCATGGGGTCATCGTCCTTCCCTCCGCCAGCCGTGCCTTGGCCCTGGTGCAGGATCCTGCTCCCAGGCAGCCAGCTTGGGCGGCCAGCAGCTGGCTGAGTCTGGCAGAGCAGGGGGAGGTTATGGGGCTGCATTGCAGCCAAGGGAAGCGTCACTTGCAGGGATGCAAGGTGCTGCAAGCACGTTGCTCACGTGCATCCTTGCACCCAGGTCCCATCTCTACAGCATGCTCAAACACTCCTACTTGTCCCCCATATGCTGAGGACACGAATGCATCCCCGTCGCATGGCCTGGCACGATGCTGTTTCTTTCACTGTAGAAGAAGCTATTTCAGAAGCCTTCTGAGCAAGCAGCATAGCTGGCATGGTCATCCAAGACACCAGAGCAGGGGGGGGAGACAACTGCTAATGGGAAGCTCTTCCCATGTTGCAAATTCTTGGTGGCGTGTTCACCTTTGTGTAGGGTGGGCTGAAGGAGAGCCTTTCATTGGCCATTGGCAGCCAATATGCACAGGCTCGGGCATCTGTGAGGCTGCTCATTGTGCGCCTTTGCAGCTGCCCTTCTCTGGCGCGAAGCCTACACCCTCCTCAAATAAACAGCTTTTTAAGGAAAGCTGGAACAAAAGTATCAGAGAGAAGCATCAAGGGAAGCAGCAAATAGCAACAGAGGCTGTAGAGAGACGAACCCGCTAACCACCATAAGTAGATAAAAGGAGATGCTTTCTTCATAGTGTCAACTGAGTAAATAGCTCCATTGTCACTGGGGTATTATTTGTGTAATCCCTTGGAGTGAATACTGTTTCAAATCTGCTTGTTTTCACATGCAACCACACTTCCTGCTGCTGCTCTCAGCACTGCAGCGCACAGGCCTGCCAGCAGCCCCGTTTCAAAAGCGATAAGTTCTCCCAAACTGCTTTTCCCCCTCGGGTGCAGGGTCAGCCAGGCAGGAGAGGGTTATCTACGAAAACCCGTCTGGCTTGGCCACCCTTCTGCAGCACCATGCAGCCAAGATGAGCCAGCAGGATCCAGCTCCTTGGCCATGCCCGTGGGGACGTGGCGCAGGGGAGGTCCTCATCCCTCAGCAATGGAGAGCCCATCCTGGGGGCTGTCACATTTGGCCATGCTGCTTGGCGTTGCCCTGGAGCAGGCCCGTGTTTAGAGGAAAACCCAGTGCTGCTGAGGGGTTCTGGTCCAGCTTGGCACGTCCCCTGTTTCTCCTTCAAGCGGTGACTCCTCTTCCTGCATCCCTCCCACAGAAAAGGGGATCTCATCCGTGATGAGTCTGGTCCATTCCTGTAGCACGCCTACTCCATGCCATGGGGCTCAGTGCTGGAGGACAGAGAAGATCCTTAACACTGAGCTGTGATTTTGTAGCAAAAATTGCAGTCTTAGTTGCAGGGGCACAAATCTGAATGGAAGCCTCTGACTCCAACACCAGAGTGCACCTTTTTATTCAGTCAATCTGATGTCAATAAAAAAGATGCTTATAAGCAAATTTGCGCAAATTTGCACAAATTTGATAAAGGATCTTTTTACTCCTATGTCGTTAAACTGAAGTAGACACCTTGTGCAACTAAGACTTAGTTTATATTGACTTACCAGAATTTACTGAGGATACAAAGACCTGTGTATCACTGCTTGACAGAAACCAATTTTAGAAACACACAAGTTTTAAACAGTGTACTACACATTAAAAAAAGAAAGAAAGAAAATAACCCCAGCAAGCAAAACATTGCACATTTTTCTGTGCAGGTGAAGTGAATAGATACTAAGGTAATTCATCGCTACTTGTCCCATTAAATTTGCACAGGGATAATAGGATTTGTCCATCTATCTTCAGGCTGGGGGACAGCAGCACCTCCTATGAGGAGAGGTGGGATTTACAGATGGGAATTAAGGACATCACAGGAAAGACTCCGGACTGTCGGTTCCCTTCCAGCTCCCCCCCCAGCAGAACACAGCCCTGGCTCCGCATTGGCATGGGGCTCCGGCAGCAGCACGCTCCCCAGGTCTGGGAAACCAAAATGGGTACTTCACCCTCATGGGGCAGCAGCTGCTCCCTGTGTGCCCTGCCCGGGGCATACTCTTCCTCCAAGGGTTGGGAATGACCTGAAGCAATTGCCATGGTGGGTAGCTTACGTGGCACTCTTTAAGACAGAAGTTCTTTTGGTACTGTCTTTGGGAAAGCATGTGTGCTCTGCGATACCCCACATCACACTGTGCGTAAGAGTTGGCATCCTGCTCCCCAAGGAGGCATCTTTCCTGCCGTGTCTGAGTGACCTCGGAACGGGTTCCTAATTGGATCCATGCACGCGCTCCCCCCAAGGCACTCTGACACTCCTCAAACTCATTCACTCGCCTCGTGGATCATTAAAACCCTTTGCTACTGACAGTGCTACTCCCAGAAGGCTTCTTTGATGTCTGTTTGGATATAAGTCCTAAATTATTTTATAAATAAACATCTGGATAGAATTAAAAATAAATCTCATAAAAATAAATCCTGTTTGCAGGCACAAAACTGCTTTTGAGCAAAATTTTACAGTTTTCTCCCCCACAAAACCAGAGGTGGAAAAAAACCCTTCCCCAGTCTCTGTTTTCCATTTAGTGCTCAACTACAAACTCAGAAGTGTCAGGTTTGTCCTCCGCGCAGACATGTTGAGAAGGCTCATTGCTGTGCGCAGCAGCTTGACTGCTCCAAGGAACAAATCCAAGCCTTTTTCCCCATCTGATCCACAGTAAGCAACCCAAGATGCTTGTGTGGGTTGGAGATGGGCTCCTCAGCCTCTCCCCGTTTGCAGCGGCAGTAGTCAGCTCCAGGTCTGAAGCAAACGTCCACCTTCCTACCCTTCAGTGACTAGACCCATGCAATCTCATGCGCTCAGTGCAGGACTCGTGCTGTTGTGTCCCTCCCCGCTGTCTCTCTCGGAGGGGCTGTGTCTCTTGCATTTGCAGCGCAGGGCTGGAGCCTCTCTCTTGCTCTGTGGCTCCATATGCTCAGCAGCTGGTTGGCAGATGACGAGCGGCATCTGGTATGTGGGCTTTCAGAGCAGAAGAAAGTGGTTGGTAAGGACAAGCTACATCAAGGGACATTAGGCTTAAAAGGAGCCCTGAGAGGGGGCCATTCCTTGGCCAAGTGCTGTGGCTCCATATGACCAAACAGGCTGAATATGTGCCTCAGCCCATGACAGGTCCTAGCCCTATCTTCTGCGCTGGAAAAGGATTTGCTTCAGACGTTTGTACAGCCTCTGTGGAGCTCTTGTGATAACATGCCCGAGACAGAAATCCTTTCTGAAGGCATATGGTCTTCATAAGCACCTTGAGATCCACAGAGCTGCCTGGCAAAGGAAAGGAAAAGTGGAGACTGATGGGAACACAACTTTCTACATGTCTGGCGGTCTCTGCCTTGCCTCTGAATGTGTCAAACCCAGGCTTGCAGGTAAAACGAGGAAGGGTGCTCCTTTGCCAAAGGCTTTCTGCCTGCATCCCAGCTCCACACACCTCCTCCCTATCACCCACTCCCTTGGGACACCAGCGACCATCAGTGCTGTCTCTCCGCTTGCGTGGTATCAGTATGCTGAACTGCTCCAAAGACAGCTATCCTGTTTACTTGCACTCTGCATCTCACATGTCCAGGCACATCTTCCTGACAGTGTTTGTTGTCCCTCCTCTGTTATTTTAATCTGGAAAGAAGGAGATCAAGCATTATCCATTTACCAGCTTTTCTACAGAGCATAAGCATTCCTTGGGTTTTCCTCGGGGGCCCATTATTCCAGAACACTGTAGCTCTTTCAGTCTGTTTCCGCAAATCCTCTTGAAAGAGTGTCTGAGTTAACAGTGTTGCCAATATCAAGCTTTGAGGAATAATGAGCCAGGCCTCCAAAGTCATGAGATTAGCTTTAAAAAAGAGAGTGTTTTAGGTTTTTTATAAAAACAAGCATTAAAATTTGGCATTCGTTTTATTTACTTTTTGTTTCTAAATCTTTGGCATACGCTCAAGTCACACTTTCAAGCTTTTCCCCCTTAACTGTTAAAAACAGAAGCTGACACTCTCAGGAGCTGATTCCCAAGACTCAGGGAGCTGGGACTTATGAAACTGGAATTCAGGGATAATCATGATAAAATTGCAACTGCTGGGACCACTGAGTTAAGTATGGTAAAAACTGATTCCTAGGAATATCATGATTTTCACTTCTGTTTGCATTTAATCCTCTTTAATCTGTGGGCTCAATCCACCTCTGAATATTATCAAACCTACATTAACAGGCCTAACCCTCTTTATTTAGAGTCATCTTCTGGCCACGTGCATTTTTACAGGCTTTATTTCTCTCTCCAAAGCCCATGGGCCACTATCTGTCTTCCTCTGCTCTGCACAGTGATATTTTGGGTAGGTGTCAGATCCAGATTATTGGACAACTCAATTTAGGTGAAGACAGTTAGATCCCTTCAAACTGAAGGTGCCTATATACAAGGTGGGTCTCTAAGCTCCCATTGTGGTTGGTGGAGATGAGGGTTCAAGTCAGTGGCCCACACATAGACAGCTGAGGTGCTCTCAGTAGCCACATCCCACCCAACCACTACGAGCTGCTCCAGAAATCAACACTCTTCCATTAGATCTCTACTCGCCCTTGTTTTCTGGTACCATGCAATGCCTCAGCTATACTCGGGTATCTCAGCAGGTACTTGCCACCAGCATGTGGGCAGCAAACAGATTCCCAAGTCAAGAGGTAACTGAACTGGTAAACTCAGCAGAGTCTGGAGAGCTGCTCCGCTGACAAGGTGTAGGCATTACCTTGGGTTTCACTTATGTGTCTTTAATCTTAATCAAACCTTGTTGTTACACACGGGCAGTGCTTTAAATTGTGCTCCCAAGATGAGTAGAGCTGAACCAGCAGAACTGTTTCTTGCCTGAACTGCTCTCATCGGTAGTTCTCGTAGTAGGGTCATGCGAAGAGGAGTGCTGGGCTGAAAGCTCCTATTTATAAAGTCTCATCACTACCTCTGTGAACAAGACCCCCAGCCTGCAGCATTAATTCTTCCAGTTGTAAAATGCCTATGATGTCATTTACCCGCCTAGCTAAATCTGCATCAGTAATGCTTGTGATCCTTTCTTAAGTCTAATTATACTTCTTTTGTCTCACCTTTACAATGACTTTTCTGGTGACCTGAATTTGGGGGAAGAACCACTCAGCCAGCTCTTGACAATGCTTTTTGCAACACTTTCTGGCAGTTATTGGGAAAAATTTTTGCAAGAAGCTTTTTGCAAGAAACCTAAAGTTAAAATCACGCTGCTGCTCAGGATCAGAGAAGACAGACAGACGCAGAGGAGCACATTTACTGTGTTGACACATACACTCAGTAAAGCTCTTTACCCATGCGCCCCATTGCTACAGGTGCACAGCTATGCTTTGCTGAAACAGAGTTGTTATTGCTGTAACCATTGCATTGCCAATGAGTTCTGCAGTAGCAGTGTAGGGTTTCTAGCTCACCAAATCTAATCCCTGCCTTCCCCCAGCTGTCAGGAGCAGCCATGTCATATAACCCCTTTCAGAGACTGGACTAACTCCATCTTGAAAGCAGTTGTGTTTTTGAGCTCAGTCCTCCTCCTGGAAGGCTGTTCCAAAACTTCATGCCTCTGAGGAGAAACCTCATTTCCAGCTCTGTGGTTAATTTATTCCCATTTGTTCTTATGCCAATGTTCTCCTTTAAAGTCAGTAGATCTTTTTGCCCCCATCCCATGTTTACCTCCAGTGAATCTATAGAGGTCTTTTGTACTGCTAGTCGTGCTGAATAAGGTTACGTTTTTTATCTCGTCTCATAAAAAAGGCTCTCAATTTCTTTCTGCTTCCCGGCAACCTTCCTCTACATCTCCACACACTTGATTTCATTTTCTTGAACATGACTTGCCAGAAGTCTACACTGTTTCTTGGATGGTATTAATATCTCTCCCTTTCTACTGGAAGTGCCCTAACAGTAGCATCCTAGTCTTATTTCTCTTGTTCATAGCCTTGTTATGTTTATGACCTATTCCTGTTGATTACTACACTCATGTTTTCCTCCTAGTATGTGATTTTCAGCTGATTCAGAGAAATTTGTAGAAGTCTGCAAAGATCCTTCCTTTCTTTGAGTGTAGGACCTTGAATTCTGTATAATCACATTTCTGCCTCTCTTGGTCCTGTTCTCATGGTGATTTTAATCTTCCTGAATAATACTCATCTTGTGCTATTGAACAACACTCCCCTCTGCCATTGTGACATAAGGATATTTCATAAACACTTTCCTTCGCTATTTCTGAGATTATTAATGAAATATTCAATAAGAACAGTTCAAAGGCTCCTCTATGAGGAGCCCTCCTAATGACCTTCCTCCCTGCAGATGTTGCGTCTTACAGGACTACCCTCTGCCATCTCCTGTTTCATCAGCTCTCTCCCCACTTTACTGTTCTTTGCCTAATCCCCATTTTTCCCAGTTCAGTGAGTGGACGGTAAATTAAAAGGATTCTCTGCAGGGTAGGTTAAACTGGTAAGCGCCTCCAGATGATGACCTTTAGTGCTTTAATGGTGTAAAACCACTGTTTCTTCTGCTCTTTAGTATTACAGGTGCTCTGGACCGCTCTCATGAGGTTTCTCTGAGACAGACCTGCAGTACTGAGTCATGCTGCATATAAAACAATCCATCATTCAACTTGTTTAAAATATAAGAGGTTTGAAGCAGGCTGAGGCACATGGAACCAAAGCACAGATTTACATCGACTTACCCTACTAAGTGTGAGCCTGCCTTCACTTTGAGTACATGGCCAGAGTCTCGCTGAAATCACGTAACAGAAAATTACATAATTAGGAAATTAATCCCTCAAACTGAAAAACTCTATCAAGAAGCTGCCACAGACATCCCGGTGCCTGAAGGATCGTTTTACTTCCAAAGGCTGTTAGGCAGCCCCATCACCACCATGCCTTGGGAAATTTCCCCCTTAAGGCTTTGCTGGCTGAAACAACAGCGGCCCATGTGTTGTATCACCCTGTCAGCAGCGATGTCCCAAGAGCTGTTTTCCCAATTGCCTGTGCCTGGGCAGAAGCGGCTGGGCTTAGCACCGTGCCTCCCACCCTGTCCCCGCATCGCTGCCATCTGCCCCCCCTGAGGTCCCGCTGCCTCCCTGCTCCTCCCTTAGGCTGCCCAGGAGCTCCTGGTGGAGGCAGAGATACGAAGCAAAGAAAATAGTCTCGTGTGTGACGGCACCTGCATCAGCCGCAGTGCAGTGACCACCAGCGCGTGGGCTTGGACACGCCACGTCCCCTGTCTCAGGTGGGGCTTTGCTTCAGCCTCTCTCGTTGCCACCATTCCTCCCAGTGCCTGCTGCTCCCTCTCCCCAGTTTTCAGTCTATGGCCAGGGATTAAATGTTTTTCAAAGCCTATGGACTAATAAACCTCCCAGACCTGCTACTTCCATTTCGTGGGTGTGATGGAGTCATTTATTTTCCACTGAAATATGCTTACTGCACAGTACAGGAGCAGGAGTGCACAGACCAGAGCCCTCAGCCACAAACAGTGTCACATCTTTCACTCCAAAATGGGTTCTTTTGTGACATTGAAATACACACATGTATAAAAAAGAATAAATGAATCCTAGTGTAATGAGCGAGTGAAGCACAAAATCAGCAAAAAGACAATACAGTCTTTTGATTTGCATCAATGGGAAACACAGAAAAAGTTGTGTGCAGTAGGCAGATCATAACTCACGTTGGAGTAAATAACACAGATATTGTTCTGACCTTGTGTGGAGTTTTGCTGCTTCAGTGAAAAATCTTATTGCTGCTGACCATTTGTTTCAAAGGGGAAGATGATGTGTAGAAGGACATTTTTAGGAGTAGAGAATAAATTCATAAAACAGTCTTCTGCATTCTTAATGTTGCAGGCAGCATTATATTTGAAGATCTGAAATAAAATTCTTGTTACCTCCACTCTGCAGCAGATGTGAGAGTTATTTTTTCCAGAGTATTTGGTCACGGGTATGGATCCTCTCATGTGCCCATCCTCAGAGGTTCAGTGCGTGTGCCAAGACCCAGCGGAGGACAGAGACGTGCAGGGAAGCACAGAAAAAGCGGCGGTTCTGCTCAGCTGAATAGCAGTGGCCATGGCACCATCAAAACCTTCAACGCGTTGGAGAAAACCGTCTCCCTTTTTGATGTTCTCTCCCAAATGAATTTAATATTTTGGGACAGGGTGGTCTTGTGACAATCCTGGGCCCAACAGACAGATTTGGGATCACTCAGAGATCTCACAAGTGTGCTCAGGTCCTGGGACTGTTTCATCGCTTTGCCATTGAGGATCATTAACCACCTACCCTGGCACCCCCTGCTTTGGAAAGTGGGGATGTCATCAGCCCTTTCACCAGGCAGACCCCTGAAACAGAGCATGCTGGTGCTTTGGCATGAGTTGGAAAACAGCTAAAGCTGTCCTTCATCTGGTCCCCTCCTCATCTGCCTCCTGCCCTGATCCATGGGTGTGCTCAGTAGCAGCACAGCTGCTCTGCCTTCAACCTCCTCCCACTGTCTAAGTTTCTATCTCTAAACTTCTTTATGGTAGAAGAAGGGGCTATTTTGACCACCTCGACCATTTGAGAAGGAGTGGGATTGCTCCCCTATCTCCCTGCTTCTCTGGTCTCTACAACAGGGAAGGTAGCTGGTATTTCTCCCCTGAAAATGCTCTTATGAACCTCTTGGTCGTGTAGGATTGTTTCTTTCTACATGCATGTGTGCTCCAGCAGAGATGCAAGCGTGCATGAAATTGGAGGGGATGCGAACGAACCTGCTGAGGAGAGCCAACTCAGTCCCACCAGCTCCTAACACCTAGAGCTGCACCTTCCCTGGAGCCCCAGAAATTAAGATGTTCAATGGAGGCCAAGAGAGAGCAACTCAAGGGCTGCTTCCCCAGGCATATTACCCCCTTCCCTTCTACTCCTTTTGGACAGCACACCCTGCTTGGAAATAATTTGGGAAGGTGGTAGCACATGTTCAGCAACTTTCCTCTTTTATCATAGTTATCTGACAGAAGTCTGGGAAGCTGTTGATCTGTGGAAGAACGAATGATGCTACAGAAAACTGCCATCAGCTGCTGTCCGTGGCTGAGGAGACACAACCATGGCGATGTTCACAACAAGATCACGGCATCGTTTGCTGGGATCGAGCTCCCCATGGGACATGAACCAACACACCACACTGAGGGATGGAGAACAAGGATGTAGTAATGGCATTGCCAGGGCAGGGGGGAGATCCAGCCCTCCTCCTGTCCTGCCTCTAATAACCACTAACAGTGACAGCCTGAGGCAGAAAATCCGACAAGGGCAAGCAAGTCAGATTCATCTTCAAAATACTGGTGAAGTAGAAGCAACATCCATTAGCCAGAGTAAGCCAGTGCTATTTTTTGCTGTTCAAAAAAGATGAATTCTGCTGTGAAGCACCAGAAAATGACTGGAGAAGGAGCAATTAAACCTTTGGTCTGAGCTTGCAGAGCTATTCCTGGTTTACCTGTTGATGATGTAAGGAAATAAGACCAACATCTCATTCCACTTAGGCTTCTGAACAACAGAAGAGTAACATATCCTTAGGCTCATTTCTACTAAATGATTTAGGTTCCTGGAAATCTTACGGAGGAGTGAAAAATAGGGAGAAATTTCAAAAATTATTTGATGAGTGGCATGTGTGGATGAAAACTGAAAGTTTTTAAATTAGAGGGAAATTGAATGCTTCAAGCTCTTCTCAGTTGCCTCCCTTGGGCTACATCACCTAGGAGGCATCAAAGTTTTTCCTATCACTGCATCAAAACGTACACTCAAAGTGCTCTTTGGAAGCTCGGGTTATAGAGAAAACCAAGGGCTGTTTGGCAATCAAATTGAAACAATCCTAACGTATCAAGTCATCATTTCCAAATTGAAATCATTAGGCTTTTTATCAGAATATTTTGTTTTTCAGGCACTGGTTTTTTAAGGAAAAAACCCACAATTTTTAGGCAAGTACTTTCTGTGAAAGCTTCTGTTTAGCTGAAAACCTGGAATTTCTTTGGAAAGTACATTTGATTTAAAAAAGGGGTGATATCTCATCAAAAACTCTTGGTCTGCAATGTATTTCCTGAGCAAGCCGGTTTTACTGACTTGGTCCATCAGTGAAAAATTTTACCTTTTCTTCATTGTTTCTGAAAGGATAGTCATTATTAGGTCAGCTGGAAATCAGCCTTTTTGCAGTTTAGTTATACTGGCTTCCTACAGTGAAATACACTTTAGGATGGATCTGTGGTTTGAGCAGGTTCCTGTAACAGCAGATACCCCATTCACAAAGAAACAAACTCTCCCTCGTAGCCCTTCTAAGCAGTTTATGAAGCATCCAGCATCATAAAGTGCCCAAGCACCATAAGCTTGGTGATTCCCCCCATTTTCATCCCACTGCTAAGAGAAGCATGCAAGGGGAGGTGCTGCGTGTGGCACAAACAAGTCTGCTGTGCTGGCAGGGCTGCCCGGAGGAGGTGGCATCAGATGGCAGGAGGTGACAGGAGGGGCCGACACGTGGCCAAAGACAGTTGTGTCGCTTATGTGAGAAGTTAAATCCCCCCACAGCCATCAGCTGTCGGGGTTCAGGGAGCTGTGGATGGCGTCTCTGCCCACATTTACTATTTTTAGCTCTTTTTGCAGCACGGAACATGGTACCTCAGGAAGTCCCAGGCACCAGAGGTGAGGGGACGGGGGGGATCAAGGGAGCCGAAGTCAGAGGGATGCAGTGGGGTGTTAAAAAACCAGGGTGCAAGAGATGGGATGAGGAAACAACAGCCACCGAGTGGAAAGCGACAACAAAATGACCCCACCGAAGCTCAGGAAGTCTCCGGGCCCCACACGGTGCCTGCTCCCTAACCTAAACCCCTGCTCCTGGTGCGGCATCGCACTGCGGTGTAAGCTCCTTAGATGTAAGCTCTTTGGTGGAGCAAGGGCCGGTGCCGCGGTGCCCTGGTGCCTCCCCGGGGAGCCTGGCCCCTGGCACCGCGGTGGGACAGGGCACCAGCGGCACGGCTGCGCCAGACCCGCACATGGCCACGGGCAGTTTTAGGGTTTGTTCTGTAAAAGCACGGGTCTGTTGGTGTTAGCGTGTTGGGCTCCATGAGGACACGAAGGCAGCTGGAAGTGCGGGAGGTGCTGCCCGCCCGGGAGGAGCGTGTGCCTCGTGCCGGCAGAGACTCGTGCTCGAAGCCCAGCGCTGAGCCTCCGTCACCCCTGGGCACGTCTGCACCATTTGCTGTTTCAAACAAGCAAAGTCAAAGTCCTTCATGCAAATGTGAAGATTACACTTCATGAATCCCGTCAAGGCAAGCAGAGACACTGTGTCTCAAATAAGAACACAACAACAAAAAGCATATTATAATGCCTAATCTTTTTTTTTTTTTTTCTTTTCTTTTTCTGGGATATTTCCCCATCACCTCCAGTTGAACTCACCCTTCGTTCACAAGCTGGGAGATCTGGTTAATCAGCAATGTTTGCAAAGCTTTCTTAGCTCTTAACAAACGTCATTTCTTTGCTGTGTTTGTCAGCGTGGTGCAGCGATTATTGCTGAGATCTGAGATGCGATTGCCCGTTTTGTGGAGGAGGGGGGTGGGGAGTCGGGGAGATAATGTAATAATGAAATCCATTGTCATGAATAAATCCGTAGGAGCATTTAGATGTTTTTCCCCTTTTTCTGACCCACTTGGTCCTCACGTGTCTGGCTGCATCAAGAGGGCTGTTGACCCTGTGGGAAGGTAATACAAGGGCAGTGAACAGAGCACTCTCTGGGTTCGGTGAGTGGGATGAATCTTGCCTATTCCCAGTAAAAGGAAACAAAAATAAAAATATATTCTGTTTAGTGCCAGCGTGCATGAAATGCTTTCAGTGGTAAAACCAAATCCTGCCTGCCATCCTCCCACAGGGTGACCTGGGCATTCCCACACTGGCAGTGGGAGAATTTCCATGCAGCAGTTCCCAATTTCACAGATGAGAGGAGGAAAGTATTTGGCCCTCCATCTTCATACAGAGCCCAAGATGATCCCAGGTCCCCTGGGTTCACAGTGCTGGTGTGCTGTGTCTTTGATTGATACTCCAACTGCAGCAGCAGGTACCTTCCTAATGCAGCACCAGACTTCCATCTGCTTAAAGAAAACGGACTTCTTTCTGTGCTGAATCTCATCACTTCTGCCTTTATTATTTCCAGATTGCTTTTATTTTAGGTACTTCTCCTATTCTGTCCTTACTTCCCCAGTGTGTCACACTTCTTACTTCATGTTTACTCTGCTTTGTATTTTTAGCCTGGTTTCCTAAGGAAATGATGCACAAGCCATCGTGCCACCTGTGGCTCCATCTATGTCCTATTCCTCCCCCAACACCAAAAAGCCCCCAGAATATTGCTCCACCCTAACTGCATCTGCTGGAGGAGGAAAGATTTCCAAGATATTTCAGCAGACGGGGTCCCTGAGCTGCTGGAGAAGAGCGTGGTGCCCTTCGCTGTCTCTCCCTGCTTCCTTGTCAAAGTGCTGCTTAGCTGCAGCTGCAGGAGGAGAAAGGGGGGAGAAGACCTTGCTCCTGGACCTGGATCTACCCCTTTCTCCAGCCAGCATCAACCGCATGGGATCCACAGCAAGGATCCCATGGCAAGGAGCAGCTTTAGGTGCCTCCTGATTGCTTGGGGGCAACTTGAGAGGGCTGGGGTTGTGGCACCTCAGCATCCCCATCCCACCAGCCTCCGAAGCGGAAACTGAAAGGCTTGTGTCCTTGTAGACAGCCCCTGGGCATGGAGAAGGAAAAGAAAGGAAAGGGAGCATTGAGGAAGGAGCGCTTGCAGGGCTGGAGTGGCGGCAGCCGCTGTTTTCTTGGGGGTGGCCGGTGGGTGGAGGAGCAGAAAGGAAAAAACAAGGCTTCCAGATGAGTTCATCCCCTCTCAAATCGCGCTCATTGAAACACATCTGTGTTTCCAGGGCTGTGTGCGCAAAGAAAACCGCCTTAGTCAGCTCTTGTTTTTGGTTTTGTGCATTGGCTATTTGTATGGTTCCTTTTTTCCCCCCTTCAAGTCAGATCCTCTGGTGTATAAGGGCTCAGTTCAGCCAGAGCTTTATCCAGAAAGCTGCTCCCAACACTTCCTAATCTCATAAACAAAAAAGAAATGACTTAATACTCCAGAACAGAAACTGTTTTGTTCAAGCACAGCAGTGGCACTCTCAAAGAGACACCTTGCCCACACAGGTGCCTTTTGAGGGGCTGCAGACAGCTGACAGCAGAATGGTGTTTTCTAATTCAGGTAAATTATATTTCATTGCGAAACGGTGCACAGCAGTAATTATTGTATTTGTGTAGTAGCACAGGACACCCAGCCAGCATTTGGCAGGGAGCTGATTAAATCACTGAGGTGTAATTGAAGGGTTTGATTGCATTCCACCTCCAGCCATCAGCATCCACAGCGTTTGTTTTGTCGGCTGGTTTAAAGGCTGGCACATCCCTGTGGTCCAGCAGCCCAGGGTGATGCTGCCCACAGGTCATTGCAGGCCTGGCTGTAGCAATCTGCATCTTGCCAGCCTGGAGATGCCCAGGCTGAGGGACACCTCATTGCCTACACGCCACAGCTACAGGTTTCATGGCAAGACTCATGATAGCAGATACTGATCTTAAGGGCATGGCTATTAGAGCCAAGTGCATGTATGAGGATCTCAGCCCTTGCTTACCAAACCCTGTAGTTTCCAACCTGTCAAGGAAAGGTCCAGAATGTCCTGCACCGTAAAAGCTCAAAGTCCCAAGAACAAATACAGGAATGACATTTTCCACATTAAGTTCATGTATTTTTATCTCCAGAGCTTTCAGCTGACCATATACATTTTTGAAACATTTCACTCACAATAAGAATGCTAATGCTTTTCCAGGGATTGCCAATGCAGTGCTTCAAAATTAACAGCACCACCCCAGTGCTGCCTTTGCTAAACTGAAACCATCGACTTCACTCAGGCTGGTCCCCAAAGCTATTTAGGTACCAAATTCCTACAGCAATCAATTTTCCCTGTGATTTCTCTATGCCATCAGGGAAGTTTGGTGCCCTTGGTGCTGACCCTCAGGACAAGCTGCTGTCCTGGAGGTGCTGCTCATGATAGCAACGAGGGAAAGGAGAACTCCTTCAGCAGAGCAAGACCTGCAGAGCACAAAGCAGGAGAATTGCCCCGCAGACGTTCATTAACATTCAAAAAACAAATGTTGACTCAGTCGTGTTTGTGAGCTTTTCTTTTTACCCTCTCCAAATATCCCAGCTGTACAGCAGAGCCTGTGTGAATACTTGAGGAAAATTGCCTCTAACCGCAACTAGCCCCCTAGATAAGATGTATTCTGGTATTACTCAATCTTGGAAAGCCTGCATCGCCATCCAGCAAAGAAACTGAAGCAACAGGGTGCCAGGGGCAGAAATAGCTGCCCAGAGTGAGCACAGGCGTCGGGACTCTCCACCCTCCCACCAGACTGCCTGTGGACTATCCTTTCAGGTGAAGCCACCTGTGATGAGAAACAGCCCTGGTCCACAAATGCTGAGCACCATGTTGCTTGCATCTGCAAGACAGCACATATGGTGACCGTGAGCGATCTGCAGAACGTCAGTTCAGCTACATAGAAAAACAAAAAAGTGAAGAAATAATAGAAAATTTTCCAGTATTGACTGCATTTGAGAGTTCCACACTGTGCCTAGTCACTGGGAGTGAATTCAACAAATATGAAGCAGTTATAAATGATTTAGCCCAGTCACCAGTGTTTTTGCAGTGCCAGGCAACTTTCTGTTGTGCTACCAGTCTATTACCTAAGTCTAGAAATAATAGTTCATCCCATTAGGGATTTCATATTTTAAAAATTTGTGCCCTGGGAGTCTGACCTGCATACTCAACTCATTTAAAAATGCATATTAAATAATACACCACTCAGTATACTGCTGGAGAGACCTGCCCTGAAAGAGAAAGCCTTTCAGCATCCACAGACCTTCCAGCATGCCCTGAGAGCTCTCCAGTCAGGCTGTACAATAAAATCATAAAAAGCAGGGCTGGAACAGACCTTGGGAGTTTGGCTACTGCATTGCGTTGCCCGCAGACAGGATCCTCTCCCAAGCCATCCCTGATAGGGGTTTGCCCAACTTGTTCGCAAAGCCTCTAATGATGGAAAATCCTCAGCTTCCCCAGGCAATCTACTACCAAGCTTATCTTCACCGTTAGAAATGCCTAAACTAAAACTTCTCTGTAATTTCATCCGATCACCCTGTGTCCTGTCTTCTGCAGACATGGTAAAGACTTTGGTACGTCTGCCACTGCAGCGTAAGGCTGCGATCTCTCCACTTTTCTCTAGACTAAAACTCAGCGGTAGCATTTTGGGGGTGATCTTGAGGGACACTCTCAAGCAGAGATGTAACTCAGCCTGGGGATAAGGAAATTCAGGATAACATTTCCAACAAGCTCCTCCAGAAGAAAAAAAATAATTCTCCTGTAGAGGAGAAAAAAAGCCCTTTTTTGGCCATTCAGAAGAACTGTTGCATCCAGGAGCTTTTAATAACTCTTCTTGTTAACTGCTCATGTATGTTCTGTGCAAACAGGAATAAATGCAATGGGAGCTTAAAAAAAAAAAAAGAAGCTTTTTTTTGTACCTTCATAGGGAAACTGTGAAGTTAATGGACAATCAAATCCAACAGGAATATTCTACCAGGAGACTGAAAAATCCCTTGAGAACAATACTGAAATCATGTAATCCCAGAACCGTAGAATGGTTTGGGTTGGAAGGGACATTTAAAGATCATCTAATTCAACCCCCCTGCCATGGGCAGGGACACCTTCCACTAGATTAGCTTGCTCAAAGCCCCATCCAACCTGGCCTTGAATAGTTCCAATAATGGGACATCCACAAATGATACACTGAATATTATCAGCAACGGAATGTCCTGACAGTCAACCTTGGCATATACTCGGTGTGGCAAGAATTAGAGGAAAAACAGTAAACATAATGTTGTTGAGGGAAAGGAGGAGGTCTCTACAACATGGATTCTAGTATTGGTAGCAATAAGAGTTGTATGGTGGGATGCTTTTGACATAGGATTGAGGAGCTCAGATAAGGAGAAAATAAGGAAAGACCAACTGAAAGAAAGCAAAGCAGATAAAATATTTTTTCCTACAGTACAAGGGATTATACAGCTCCCAGACACACAGTGCATTAGCCCTGCTTTTAATAAGAGGGGCTTCCCTGGAAAGAGGTAGAGGGAAACTTCACTGAGCCCCTGTCAAAAAATTAAAAGGACATCATACAGAGAAGAAAATTGAGATAACTTGACTATGGGGGCACAGACGTGGGTCTTGGTTATGATATCGGCCTGGCAGGAGCTCCACTCACTGAGTCAGTGAACTTCCCTCGACTCTGGTGGGTGTTTTCCACGACTAAGGACAGTTGGCATTGACCCAGGCTGTTAAGCCCCTGGGAGCTGGCCCTGCCAGCCCTATTCCAAGTGTACCTTCTGTCTCATGCATTTCTGTTCCCAGCACTGATGCCCTGATGCCAGGAGGGAAAGGACCCGTTGCACTCGCTGCACCCCCGGGGACCCCTCCCAGCTCTGCTCCTCTGGCAGCCTGGGGGCTCCAGGCTCGGTCTGCCAAATGCACTGGCCTTGGGATGCCGTGCGGGACTTGGGATGCAGGACTTGGGATGTCGTGCCAGTCTGCGTATTTGGAGAAGGGTAGGGAGTCCCCAGCAGGATCAGAGGATGGGTTGGCCACTGTCCTACGTGCACTGGGAACGAAACAACGGCAGAGTCTGCCACAGCGCCCGTGTTGACCTCTTCGGAGACACAGTTTGGGCCAGAAGTCCTCAGCGCAGCCTGCGAACCCTGCCTGGAGCACACAAAACCGCGAGCAGACTGTTTGTGGATCGGTGCCCTCCTTCCCACACAGACATGTGCTAGAGGAGAAAAACAAGCTGCCTCTTTCCAAGTCCTCGTACAGCCTCCGGCTCTCTTGCCATTGAACTGTCATATGAAAGCCAAGATCTTAAGGTGATCTCTGCTGTCCCCTCCACAGGAGGGCTTTACTCCGAGTGCAGAAGAGACCGTATTTTACAAAGGGGAGTTGGGTGGGTGCTACCGAGCTGAGGAACAGGGTGAATGGAAAAAGCAAGAGGTGTGGAAGGTGAGTTATACAGACAGAAGGAGCTTCTAGGAGAGGAAATGTGCAGAAAAGAGGGAAAAGGCTCAAAGAGAGCTCACAGCAGCTAACAGAGCTCTGCAGGGGGGACTCCTCTGCAAGGGGAGGGTGAGGACACCTCCCCCACGGGGTCATCACATCCTCACCCACTTCTCCAGGGATTCACACTCCCATGCCTTGGCAGGAGCAAAATACTTTCATTGATCGAATGTTTTTCTGTCTTGTGTAACAGCTGGGTACGCTACATGTTGGGTAACAGGATTTTCACTGTCCTATAGTTCCTTCCAGGCAAGACTTCCGTCTCCCAAAAAGAAATAGCAACAATAAGAAAATCTGTCTAACAAGTTGTGTTTGATCCCGACTTCATCCCTAAAACCTACCTCCAGGAAACTGGAGTGGAGTGTGAACACAAGGCAGAGGGAAGGCTTGGAAGGAGTGCAGAGGTAAAAAGAAATGGGCCCATTGCTGCCCCTTCCCTACGTCAGCAGGTATCTTGCAACTGGAGCCAGCAAAAGACTTGCGTTTGACAGACCTTTTCATCATGCAACAGACCATGGCTTTGCCCAGCGCTAGACTGTCTTTGGGGACTTACACAGCTGCTATGCCGAGTTGAGCACTGTCTTTAATTCCTAGGAGTAGCATTATCCCTGGAGAAAAGCAAGAAATGAAGGACAGAGGGGCTAAATGGCACTGGGCGGGACTGGATTTAGCTCTCCCAAATCCAAAGTTAGCACTTTCCCCGTCAAACTATCCTTCCTCTCTTGGATCTCTTGCAGAGGTACTTTAAATCCTCTCCAAGTTCTCGCCCAGCCCCACGACTGGAGAAAACCCTGGAGAAATGGTAACTGAGCAGCTCTTCCAGCCAGCCTGACCTCAGTCCTTCTCCAGGCCAGCTCATCTGCTTCTGCAGGGGCTGCCAGCTGGCGAGCGCTGGGCTCCCTCACACGAGCTGGCACAACCCAAGGGGTGAATCAGCCCGCTGAGGAACTCGCAGCAAGGATAAACAGCTCTGGGGCTGGAGAAAACGAAATAGTTGGAAATTAATGGGAAAGGAATTGCAGGAGAAGAAAAGTCTTGCAGCTCTACTCAGACATGTACTGCAGTGATCGCTGCAAACACTCTGGCTGATAATGAAGTTATTGCAGATGATAAAGGCCAGACAAAATAGAAGAGGATAGAGCAGAAAATGTCTAGCTTGTTTGAAAACAGTATTTTAACAGACCGAAGGGACTATCAGAGAAGGATGGGCCAAAGACCAAGTCCTTCTCCATCACTGATTTATACCTGAGTAGTTCTCTGGGCAAGACAAAATGGTGTAAGACCACTGAAACATACACAGGCAACAAAGCAGTTCCTTGTTCTCAGGCAATTGGAGGTCAGGGGCTTGAATCAAACCCATTTTTAGCTTTCAGTGGTTTTTATTGTCTTTCCCTCTGGGAATGGTAAGGTCAAGGAAGGTATCCTGGACTTGTATGGGACATACATTTATTTGTACACAACCAAGAAAAAAAAAAGAACGTAAAACAAATAAATGGAAAAAAAGAAAGGATGGTGGAGAGAAGGGAGTTGCTCTTAGCTGTCACTTGCTACTGCCTTCTGGTCTCATTTCTGAAGTGTTGCACATCTGCCTCAGCCACCAGCATCAGCAGGCATTGGGTGACCAGTCCTGTGCATTTTCACCAGCCACATGTCGGGAGCTAAAAAAGCAAGGACAGCATCAACAGCTACAGCTCAGCCTGGACACCGTTCTCCAGTGCATGCTGCTGCTGCTGCTCTTCTTGTGAAACTGCTTCCCTTCTGCAGCTCACCGGCTGGATGGCGGGGGAGACCACTGAAGGACATTTCTCATGCAAGCCACCAAGTCCAGCCCCAGCCGGGCTTGTACTTGGTGCTGTGTGCCGGAGACCCAAAATGGGGACAACTCAGCATAGCCACAGCAGTCCCTGAAGAAGCCTCTGCTGCTGGGTTTACGCTCCTCAGCGAGCACATGCAAAGCAAATACATGAAAAGCAAGGACTGCTTCCCCTGCTTCCGAATCACGGTAGGAGCCACGCTTCCTCTTTACTCCACAATTTTATACAGCTTCCCCCGAGAAGAGCGAACCAGAACACCAGCAGACCAAAATGAAAGGGAAGCCCAAGGGGAGACACCAAGAGCTGACGGTCGGTCGTCTCCCCGCGGGGACACTCCTTACGCTGCCGTGGCAGGGACGAGCCTTGTGACTCCTCAGAAGGTCTTGCCGAGAGCATGGGCTCACCGGAGGGATGGACAGGGCTGGTCCCAGCACCCTCCACCGCTGCAGAGGGTGGGAGGCGAGTGCCTGGGTGAAGACCTCTTGCAGGGCACACGGGTGGGGGCAGAATGGGGTCGGTCCCCCGTCCCGGGGCTCTGACACCAGCAGCCCGCTTTTGCAACGCTTCCACCGTCTCTTTGGTGGCTTTGCTTGACACCCGTGAGGCTGCAGACATGGCAAGTGTTGAGGTCGTTTCTAACCTGAGAAGCTTCGAGAAATCGACGGGAGCTTTTTTTTCTTCTCTTACGTGCAGCAAGCTCAGCATTTTGCTCTGTGACAGTATGAACAAGTTGGGGGCTTTCACTGAATAATCTGTGCTTTTCAAATGTATATGTGCATCTGCTCCAGCGTCCAGCAAGCCCCGTGGAGAATCAGATATAAGGGAGGGAAAGGGAGAAAAGGGGCTGAATTTACAATCTCAGAAAGGTTTGTCTGGGCCATGCAGTGGCATCCTAACATAATGTGTTTCTACATCCTCCCCCTTGCTATAATTAATTTTTAATCATTCAAGCAAGTTCCCACATATCCTGTAAATCTCTTTTCACAAATTTTGCTTTTAATGAAACCCTTGCTTGCTTTCAAAAGAAAGTTGGTTTAGGGTGTGTCGGAGTTTGTTCATAATGCGTTTTGTTCACAGTAAACAGCATTTCCTTTTATTCCCATCCAGGGATGGTATTCAGACATCTGCACTCCACAGAAAATAGTGACTCTGGATTTACTGCTGAGTTGCAATGAAGTCAACTGACTAAGTTTGCTTTTATCCCAGTGGTGCAGGTTTTAGCCCTTTAAATGCATTAACTCCTTCTCGTTCCGAATTTTATCCTCCCTCTAGTCTCCTCCTTAGTTCAAGTAAACTGAGTACAGCATCCAATAAATGATTTTATTTAAATAGGCGTATTGCAAAAGCACTCTGCCATGTCAGCACCAGCACCTTTTTGCCTCTTTCTGGATGGCATCTGCTCTAACGTAATGAAGGCAACCCTCACTGCCCTGTCCTCCATCGTGGCTGTACCTTGTGCCAGTCCTGCACCCTGGAGACTCATCACCTGCCTCAAATCAATCCATCTATCCCCATCTCAGCTTTGCAGCAGAAACCCACAAAAAATATTTTTCTTGTTGTTACTTCTTGGCATGCGCTTCTGTATTTATTTCAGGCCAGGATAGTGGAGTGAAGCACTGCAAAATCCGAGTTCCAAATTCTCCTTTCCAGAAATTAACCACATCAAAAGCTTTGGAGGCAGAGACAGTCTCTAAGCTGATACTTCTTCTCGTACAACAGCAAAAGATTTAATTAGTATTAAAGGCAAACTTGAACTTTGCTGCAAAGCTAAAACAGAACTCCCTGGTTCCATATTTTGCTGGAGCTCTGGCCTTGTTTTCATTTTAATTTAGAAAAAAATATAAACCCACATTTCCCAGCTGTGATCACATTTCAAGGCTGTAGATCATGCCTGTGAAATATTAACTTCTCCCTGTCCTCCCTTCTGTGCTTGGTTCGTACCCACTTCTGCTGGTAGCTTGGACTTTCCTTTGAAAACCTCGCTGGAGGGCTTGAATCACCTGAATAAGTTTTTTTAGTGGCACCTCCTCAGCTTAGGGAGACCGCAACGGCTGCGACTCTTCCCTGCGTAGGTAGTTAAATTGGTGCAAAGTTGACTCTCAGCAACCTCAGCCTGACGGGGGTTCAGCAAAAGGATGATGAGGATGATGCTGATGTTAGTCACGCACTCAGTGCTTCTCTTCTGCAAATCTCAACGTGTTCGACAGAGGCAGATAAGCATGGTTATCTCCAGCGCACCGAGAGGGGAAATTAAGAGAGAAAGGCCAAAAGTCATATTTTCCCAAGGGCTTCAGAGAGCCAGGTGGTTTTACTGCCATCAGGGTGAACTCCTGTAATTTAACACCCGCTGTGAACATGCAATGAAGTCCCTACAAATAGTATGAGCCTGTTGCAGGAGGAGCACGTCCACCCCCACCTGAAGAAGACCTGAGCAAGTCTCTCTCGTTGTAACTGCCATGCTGGCGGGAGCTGCCTGGGGATAATTTGCTCCAGACATATGTGCAAGACTTTTTCTCTCTGTTCCTGCTCAATGCCAACGAAGTGCTTGGGTGCAGAGCTGCCTCTGCAGTGCCCCAGAGCTGGCTGACAGCAACCTCCTTGCCCCAGAACAGTGCTCCCAGATCCATAGCTGGTGGTTGCATCTGCCCCACAATTGCCCTGTGCACCACATCTGGCGCCCAAGCCATCAGACGAACTACCCCAACCTTTGAGAATGAAGGGTGGTGGGTGTCCAGGATGATGTCTCACTGCAATAACAGAAATCTCTTCTTAAGGGGAATGCAAAATCCTACTTCTCTGTAGTGATTTTCCAAATTTCACCCTGGAATGATTTGCCATGGGATTCCTGCCAATGTATCCCACCCAGATGAGGCTTCAGTGGAAGGGAGAGGGTTTCTCAGAGGGGCAATGGCCATCTGGCTACAAACCAAGAGCAAAGCAAAGAGTGAAACACACCACCTCCTCACCCCTGCTCTGCACTATGCTATCCCCAAGTCATGGGCCAAATTTGTTTTCCTCGTGCACAGAAATCTGTGCCAGTGAAGCCTCAGGACAGCTGACTGGGATCGCTGGTGGAGCCTGGAGTTGCAATGGGAAGATGAATTATTGTCTTATCTGTCTGAGGCAATCGAGCAGGAGCACAAACACAGCAGGACCAGATCAAACTGCTTTACAGGCACAGGAGATGCTTCATCCCTTGCCTGGGACACGGAACTGAGGACATCGGTCACTGCATTTCTCATTGGTATTTCTCATATCCAAATTTATATACTACCCAGCACCCACAGAGATCCATATAGGTCTGAGCATGCCCAAGAGCTTACTGATTTTCAGGCAACTTCTTTCTCCACATCCTTATTCTCTTTCTTTGTCATTCCTTATCTCCAGCATGAGTCTCTCCAGTCCCAACCACTACCATCTAGCCTTCTCTATCACCTCCTTCTCTCCCTGCCTCTCAGAGAACTGAGTGGAGCCCAAGGTGCTGGAAACAAAGCTTATTACCCCCCACCTACAGCCATCAGAAGGGATTTCTGCATTTGGAAATATGCAGACTGGTTCTGGGGTGGAAGAAGTGATGCAAATAACGTGAAAGACCAGCAGAGACTGTTCCTGCAAGCAGAAGTGTGGGTTGTTTGAATTTTTATGTATCATTGCTCACATGATAATCTTCTCCAGTTTGTGATATCCCTTTTCGCTCCTGCAGTCCTTCCTATTTTCTCTTCAATATCATGTTTCTATCCATTTTTTGTTCTCTGCTCCCTGCTCTGCATATACTGGTGTTTATTTTATTACCCTCTTCTACCATATGACTTCCAGCATGATCTTTCCCCCTGCTAGCAGGGGAGCACAAAAGGGAGGAGAGCATCTAGGAGCAATATGAGCTGCACACCAGGGTTTAGAGGCAGAACCAAAACTCCCCTGAGCTGTTGTCCCCTCCAATGGGGCTGCTCACGCTCTGCCTGGTATCACATACCCTGTGCTCCAAAATGGTATTTTCTGCCTCTTTTTCTAGAAAAAGTCTGGAGTGGGACCTGCATGGCCCCACAACCTCAAGTCTCACCTGCAAATGAGCTACTCAAATCCACTTGCTCTGGGGAAGGTGCCTGTCGCAGGGCTGTTATCCCCAGCATGATGAAGTAGAAATAAGTTATCTCACATATGTGTGTGAGCTGCAGACTGGAGGTAACCTGCTGAGCCCATCCTGCCAGCATGTCAGAGGTGCTGAGCTCCTTGCTCAAGGGGTAAGCTCTTTGACTCACCCTTTCTCGTCTCTCTCAGCCCTATTCTGGAAATGGTCCAACACTTTGGCCCTCTATAATCTGTCCACACTTTACCACGTTTCCACCTCACATCCCAGACTCTGGGCTCAGAAACGGCATATCTGTTTCCCCCAGCCCTCCTCTATTCCAAGACCTCCCACATCCTTTTCCTCTAATACAGCCCATAGCAAGAATTGCAGTATGGTCAGAACTGTGTGCTCCTTGCCAGAAATTTTTGCCAAAAATGAAAAAAAAAAAACCCCAATAACCAAACCACGATGTTTGATAAGTCTAATTTATTTAAAACCCTGAGAAGCTTGACTGAAATATTTCCACTATGTCTTCCAGCATACTTCTGGAAGCCTCTGCCTCTTCTCTCTGTTGGACTGTGTCACTGGCCGTAAGCAAGGAAAAGAGATGCTACTGCTGTCCCATGGCACGGGCAGTCCAGCACAGCCACTGGGGTGCACACCCCTGTCCTCCTTAAGCTGGGAGCACACCGTGATCCCAAGCCCCATGTTTCTTCCACTGGGGCTTGCCTGGGAATTTTAAAGCCACCAACTGATGACTCGAGGGCTCTGATCTCCATGAAGCTGGAAAGGAACCGGGAAGAGATCCCCAGAGGAGACCTGTGAGAAGGTTCAGCTCCAGCACGGTGGCCGAGTCACTGCTGCTGGAGCACAGCCAGGGCTTTGCATCTGAGACAGCAGCAGGTCGTATTTGCAATCAGTTTCAAAAGCAGGTCTGTAGCTTTGGTCTGCCTTGTACCGGAGACAATTAAGCTCCACTGGCAGCTCCTGTGGGCTGCTTTCAGGCCCCCGCTGTCTGTGTGTACTATACAAGATCACTTTCTCAGCTGGTTCCGCAGGTAAGTGGGTTTTATAGTCCTGGGAGGGAACAGGGCTTAGTTGCTCCTCTCCTGCTTTGCCCCATATAGTCTGCGGGACCTGCTGTGCCTTTGCTGTACCACACTGATGCTGACGTTTGGGCCTTTTTAAAAAAGTGATCAGCCGTAAGGAAGCTCTGGCTAAACCTCGAAACACAAAACCTGAGGAGGACTTTTGAGACACCTGTAACTGGTCCCTGTGGCTGCATGCTCACTGGTGAACTGAAACAGCCCCAGAGCACTGTCCCAGTGCTGGCGCAGCGTGGGCAGACCCTGCCGGCTGACTGGTGGTTTTGATCACATTTATTGGCTTTTAGACATCGAGGACCGCCCATGAATCCCACTGGACCGCCCCATCCAGCTGCACCATCACCACCGCGGTAAAGCCGGGGATGCCCAGCTCTCCGGCCACAGCAGCAAAGGCGTGGGGACATTCCTCTAGACTCCTACAAGCAAGTGGCATCGAACCACCACTACGGGAGTGGGGGTTTTCTCCTGAGGTGCGTGGGGACCTGTGTCCAAGCAGCAGAAGGTCCCACCAAGGTGCGGATCAGGAGGATTGGTTTTAGCAGACCGCTCTGTTAATGGGGTCTTTAAAACCTGGTCTCTTGTGCTCGGTGTGAATCAAATTTCCAACAGCTTCGTAAATATGTCACCAACGGGAAGCCTTTAGAGTAAGCACATTGCACTTCCCTGACATTTTCGTTCCTCTATCTTGACATTTCTGAAGGGCATAAGAGGCCTAAAAAAAGAAACAGCCACTCCCAGGGCACCATATGTTTTCAATTCCATCCTGCACTGGTGTAATAGATGGTCTTATTATAAATATGCAGCAGTTTTCCAGATGAGCCTCCCCCTCCCCCTTAAAATGACCTGGTACAACCACACAGAGTGGAGATGGCTGGGAAGGAGAAGGCTCACAGGCGGGAAGAGCCCTGGGAGATTTTAGGCACCCATTTAGAAGGTGCTGATGTACTACATTAATATTCAAGTTACCAGCCCATGCCCTGATGCTGCAAATATTCAAAGAAAAACCACTTGACTCAGGCGAGCAGTTGCACAGCAATGCCTGGCAGAAGTTTCCAGCCTCCGTACACCATTTCCCCCACTCCCCCATCCCTCCTGCTGCTTTTTCTGAGGCCCTCTCTTGATTTCTTAAAATCTTTCTGTGGATGATCATTTTTGTACAAGGCAGCACGTGGGTTGAGCAATTGCTCTCAGCAACTGTTATTTATCAGGATATTTTCATGTGGCTTTCTCTACAAAGGACTGATGCTCTTGTGAGACTTTGTTCTTCTTTTAAACAGCCAAACAGTCCCTAATAGAATTAATATAATATAATAAAATATAATGTAATATAATAAAATGCCCTCATTGGTTAGAATAACTGCAGTCTATAAACTAGTGCAGCTGTAGCAATCTGCAGAGTTGTTCTGGCATTTAAGAGGTTACTGGGTTCCTGTCTATCATCTGGCTGTTCTGGGCATTGTTATTATGCTGATTGCCTTACATATCCCTGTTTGTAGTTATTTATACAATGGTCCAAGTTCAACTCTTTGGACTTTCTGTTCTGCACGTCTATTCTGGGCTGATTTCTACATGTGTGTAGGGGTTAATTTCAGCCAGAACGGCTGAGAGAGGTGGCTGTTTTCTTAGAAAAAAAATGAATGTATTCATGTTTTGGAGTGGGGTCTTAAAATTTGTCAGTGAGAATGACCTGTATATCAGGATGTGCCCTTGGCCTCATGCATGGAAATCCACCCTCACTGAGTTGTCCAAATTGTGTCTTTCAAATTGCAGCTTGCACACGCGAAGGAGAGATGTGCTAGAGCACAGCTGAAATCCCCACAGGGCTTCTCCGCGCTGGCCGAGCTGCCACCTCCCGCAGCAGTTACAGCGACTGGCCGAGCTAGCCCCAGTCTCCAGAGGCTGGACCACTTTCACGCCAACACAGAGGGCAAGGAGTCAGATGAAGCAATGGAGAGGCTGAGAAAAGACAGAAAAACAGCCTTTAATTTGATGGACCTTTGCCCTGAGTACAGCTACAAAAATCACAGTGGGTTTCCTCTTTCCAGGAGAAGCTTTTTGGAGGGTAAGTGCTTGGTCAGTTATGTCACCGTATGCAGTTCCTTGAGTGTGGCAGTCTGCACCTGGGCATGTATGGAGCAGAGCTGGAAACCTCATCTGCGCAAAAAACCCACAGTGGTAACCTTGATATTTTCTCTTATGTTATTGCCAGCTCTGACTTGTGCAACAGAATTCACATTATAGCACCTGCAAGCAAACTAGCTGAGAGATTAGTAGAATAAGAGATGGAAAAAGCAAATCCCATTAAGGGGGCCATGGAGCTGTAATTGGCTTCAGCAAGGCAGCAGTCCCTAATGAACAAGGAGATCTGTGGACAGATTTGGTTCCATAATAGTGTTTTTTGCACTCATAGAACAACTTGCATACCAGGGGCTGAAAATGCCTGTTGATATTCGGTAATATGAAGCACAGAGAGATTATAACAGTCTCCCACAGGTCCCTGAGTGTGTCAGTGACTGCACTACGGAAAGGCCGCAAAACTCCATCCAACCCACCCTTCAGACAGGCTTTTTAAGTTGCCTTACATGTGAGGACCCAGCAACACCAATGAGCGTCCCAAGGGTGCACCAGCTGGCTGAGCACAATGCTCCGCGGATGCACGTGTGTACACTGGTGGGACTGGTCACTGGTCCCTCCAGGAGCCTCTGAGACTCAGTGCTGGTAAACAGGCACTTCTGGTGTGTAAGTCAGTTCACCCTTGTGTCTGACATAGGGCAGATGGGTCTTACCCTGAAAGTGCGGGTTTCTCTTAAAAAAAATTCTATTAGTAACAGATTATTTTTTTTCTTTTAGTAATTCCTGCACCAATCATTGCCAAGGTCAAAGATCTAAAGTGTTTGGATTATATATGTCAAATGCTTCTGGAATTTGACCAAAAGTTAGGATGGAGAAGAGGGGAGAGCAAGGGCAAGGGCAAGGAAAATTTATGCAAGTGAAATAGCTGGTATGAAATGTTTGGGGGAGGAGGCAGAAAAGCAGGGTGCAGATGAGCCACATACACCTGTAAGGTGGTGAGTGCATCTCTGGAGCTCAGAACTTCGACATGTAATGTTCATTACATTTTGAGATCAGAAGAGACTACTTCCTTGGCTTAGATCACCTGCTTAGCACTTGCTCGTCACTTAGCATCTGCTCCAGGTCCAGAATCTGTGCTTAACCTAGAGGATACCCCGTTCTGAAATATTAGTGCTGGTTTTAAAGAAATTAGTAGCTAATGGATTTTCCACCAGAAGCCTCAATAAGCAATTTCAGTGGCTAATCTCTCTCAACGTTAACATATCATGACTTATTTCAAATACAGATTTCCCCAGCTGCAACTTCCAGCCATTGGATCTGATTATGCCTATGTCTATGAGGGTATAAAACCTCTTTGTTGTCAAATTATTGTTCCTTATGCAGACTCTTATGAACAGTGACAAAAGTCCCTCTTTATACTAAAGGTAAATAGACCAATATCTTTGAATCCTACCAAAAGACACGTTTTCCAGACCTTCGATCATGCCTCTGGTTCTTTGAGTTGTCTCCAACTTTTAATATTACAAGATGAAAGGAGGACCCCAGACCTGACAGGCAATTCCAGGAATAATCAGATGGCTGCAGAAACAGAAGGAACATAATCTCCCTAATCTTATCTGAGACCCCTTTGTTTCTTCAGCCAAGCAATAATGAAGGCTGGCTGGCCATCTCATGGAAGTAGGATATCAGCCAGTCACCTCTGCCATGATTTCCCCCAGTTTTGCGCATGGCTTAGTTTCTCAGAAAGGCAACCACATATTCTAAGTATGACCGAACCTGTTGGCCACCCAGAGACATGACCCTACCTTCAGCTGTCTTGGATGTACCATTTGTTTATGCCCAGCTTACATACAGTTTGGGTCACTATGGATCATCTTTATCCAGATTGTCCTGCCCTCTTCATTTCTCACCTCTCCCACTGGTTTTGCGTCACCAGGAAATGTTACCAACAATCATCTGATTTCTTCTTCAAAACGGTGACAAAAATGTCCCTGAGGATTGGACAGGTGGAAGATCTTTGCAAGACTTCTTTAGGAAACCACCTGTTCAACAAAGAGTCTCCATTTATCTTCCATTATATTTTAAGACTTAACACTTTACTGGTTTTTATCCTTTCAATGTGTATCTTACAGGTTTTCTACCACTGTAGCTTCCTTGTTAGGAAGTGTATGGTAAATCAAGTATTTTATGGAAGTGGTAGTATATGCTATTTTTATGCAGTTACCCTTATCAATCACCTTTGGAAATCCCTAAAAATATCGCACTGGGTACCCTAGGCCTATTTTTCATAAATAATTGATTGACATAATTTGTATTAAACTTATTTAATTCCTCATAGTAAAGTCCTATAGCAGTAGTCCTCTATTTCCCTTCAGTCGAAGTCAGGGCAACTGGCTCAGTCTTAACCAGGTCATTCCATTTACCCCTTTCAGAGTCAAATAAAGATAAATTGAGCATTTCGGGAACTTCATCATTCCAAAGACCTCAAAAAATTAAAATTGCCTATGCTATAATAGAAAATAAAGCAGCAAAATATTTGTCCAGCATAGTTCTGGGTGAGTTAATTTTCTGCACAGGTTATTATCTAATCAAACACGTTTCTTGAAGGGTGCTAAAAGAATGTGCATTAGCTTTTCAGCTTAACAACAATGTTTCCTGTTTTGTCAGTGTATTATCTTTTCACCTATTTAAATACCTTTTATGACAGTTTGTTAAATACCTTTTATGACTCTCTGTGTAGTCATTCAGTCCAGGTGAAAACTAAGTATCCTTAAAGAAATTTAAGAAATAGCAGCATGGATCATAGAAAGGACAAAGCACAAGTACCTGTCATAGACAGACAGGACTAGCACAACCTAATAGCAATCTATGAAAGCAAACAAGGGGAACGTCTTTCAAAAAGGGGAACATGCCAGTTGAAACAAACCTCCATCAAGATCTATCTTATGTAATTGGAACTTCTGCAACCAGTAACTCCAGCTTTCCTTAGTCTTGGCCCTGGAAGGAGGAAATACCTTCACAAGGATGAACTTTTCCTGGACAATGAATCCAATATGCTGGACTGCCTTATGCTTGCTTTCCAACACCAGCCATTGCATACCGGCCTCCCCCACCTGCACTTTCTCCCCTTGAAGACTTGTTTACAACTCTCCATATGGTTTCTTCTGCTTTTTTGGTGCTCATCTTCCAATGTAACTAACACTGTAAGAACAGTTTTTCAAATGAGTCCGACCCAGAAAACCTTTGACTTGTCCAGCCCATGTGTAAGACAACTGTGTGAATACAAAGTAGAATATACTTTATCCCATTATGCAGGTAAACTGTAGAGTTAGTTGATGTTTGGTCCTTCATCACAGGCAAGCAAATTTTTGCTGATGTAGCCTATGACATCTTTACAAAAATGGGTCTTGCAATATCAGTGTCAACTTCCCTTTAGGGGAGGGACTTCTCACTTGGCACTGAACCGTAGGCTTTACTTATTTCTCTCGCAGAAGTTCACAGATGCATCTTGTGCTAGATGTAAACTCCAAAGAGCTTACATTCTGAATAGGAAAAAAGTGGGAGAGGGAAAAAACCACACACCCAAGTGAAGCAGATTTCTCCAGGACACCCAGCAAGTCAGGGACGGAGCTGTCGAAAACGCATGTCATAGATCCTCGCTTGCGAGGTAAGAAGGGATCCTTTGAGGACCAGTCCCTTTTGACTGCAGGACAAGGCCTATAGACCTTGTCTACTGAATTTAACTGGTCCTGAACTGCGTGTTAGCTATTAAGCATCATTGTTTCAGGAACAATGCATACCTCTTGACCGGGAGGGAGTTCCCAAGCATGTCCCATGTATCAAGTGGCAAGAACTGTGACTGGAGTAATTACTTATTTTCTCCAGTGGCAAAGAGCAGTCGGTTGTGCCGCAGTCACCACTAATAAATTACACTGCATTTCTCTTGTCACTAGACATGCTTACAAACACACACATTTCTAATATTTAAGCCTGGGTAGCATTTATTAGCAAGTGCTAATGTGTTAAGTACCACACCTCCTGCTTGGGTCTATGTGTAATTTTTTCTTTCTCTTGTCCTCTGAAGAACCAGGACATAACCAATCTTGACTCCCTTTGCTCTACTAATGCCTCCAGGCAGAAGCTTTTATGCCTGCAAAACTAGAAGCATCAGCACAAAACTGCCTAGGATTAGACCCTTTGCCTTTTATGGCAAAACAAACAGGTCTTCTTGAGGTCATATTCAAAATGACTGTGAAAAATGTGATGGGGGAAAGTTTTGGCCGCTTGCCAGTAGCTGTTCACATGTCTTTGTTCCTGTTGATGAAAACCATACTGATTGTGAGGCTGACATCCTTGTGGACTAGCCGCATATGCACACAGAAACGGCACGGCTTCAAGCTGTTTGGGGCAGCAGAGCCGAGCAGATTTTGCACGCAGCTTCGCACCAGCGATTTCCTGGGCAAGGGAAGGTGGCACTGGTGGCTCGGTCCCTTTGCTCAGATCGTTTTGCCGCCACGTCTGGGGCACCTACTAAGTACCCCTGGCACAGCTTGCAGTGTCAGCCCAATTTATCACAGAGCCCCAAAATCTGACGGTGCAGCTCTGAATTCTAATGCATTAACAAGACATGCTGATGGAATATTAGTTTGGTGGGATGTAATTAACAGATGTGTGGGGCTTAGAAATTTGTTATTAAGGTACTCTGCTGCCTCGCGATTCATTCCTCCGGACTGAAAGAGCCTGCCCCTCTGCTTTGTGTAGCTCTTTTTGATCTTCTGTCTGTGACTCTGATAATGGTCCCTCCTCCCCTTAGGAAGAAAAATCCTTTTATCCTCTTTTCTCCCTCTGGGTGTTTGGCTCTCTTCTCCGGCTTCAGAGAGGTGAAGGGGGATAAAGCTAAAAGATCCCTCCAAAAATAGTTCTGATGATTAGGACCCTTCCTGCCCTTGGAGGGGCTGGGTGTATTATCTTCTGCCTAGCTCTGGCTTCACTCCTGCTTCGTGAAAGGACAGGCAGAGCTCAGGGAGGCTGGCGCCAAGGTCCAGCTTAGCCAGAGCGAGAGAGCCCTCTTCCCGGTGCCAGAAATGGATGCTGCTGCAAAGTCAATGGGAAATTGGACCGGCAGCGAGGAAAGAGCCACATTCAAAGGTCCCTCTGACACGGGCGGCGTCTGGATGTGGTCTGTTCCCTGTCTTTGGTGCCAGAAGCGGGGGGAGACTGCCTGTGGTGGGGTGCCAGTCTTTGCCCTCCCTTAAGATCTTCTTGCTCTCCTCCAGCCTTGCTCTTCTCACGGGGAGCAGACCAGAGGACCCGCTTGCCTGTCTCCTTTCCTAATTAAGGGAGTGGGGGTGAATGGAAGATGCCCACTCTTTGGGGTGGTGTCTGGATCTCCCCCGCTTAGACGTGACCTCTGCGTCCCAGCTTGTGTTTTACCTCCTAAAGGCAATTTCCCAAACTGTGCCAAAGGAGGGCGGTTCTGAGAACAACTTCAGCCCAATGGAGGCAGGAGGACAAGCCATGTCCTGCCATCGAGCTCCCCCGTGAAGCCACAGGCAGGGTGAGGACAGCCCTTACCTGTGCCTTTGGAGTCCGCCAAAGGTTTTACGCTCCGTGAAGCTGTAAGGCCAACAAGCACTGCAGGTTCCTCAGCAGGGCCGTCGGGGTTGGGAGGAAACCCCCCAAAACAGAAACCTGACATGTTCATGGGTGTTACACAGAGCCAAATTATTCATTGGAAGTGTGTAAGCAAAAGTTAGGTGTTTTTCTCAGCAGAAGCTCAGTAGCTGGGAGGTCCAGGGAAAAGTGCTTTCTACTGTGCAAGCACTTTTAAGCAAGCCTGCAGTGATGTTGGTGTAGAAGCTGAGAGCTGCCGCAGTGTTTCAGGACCTGGGTTTGCAGGCAAAGAAATGAGCACTTGGGGTTTTTTTTTGGTTTTGGGGTTTTTTTGTTTCAGCTTCTAGCTCTGAAGTGTGGGGAGCAGAGCTCACATCTGTGAGCGTCATGGGAAAAAAGCTCCGTGCTGTGTAAGTGGTGTGTTAGCTAGAGCAAAAAAAGTAGTGCACTGGAAGTTTGATGTGATCATATAAAAACATATCATTGTGCCACTCAGACTGTGAATGAGGTAAAATAATTAAAAGTTTGAACAAAGTGCTTTCCAACTCCCTTCTGCTCTTTTCCCTTAGGCATTCGATACATTGCTTCATCTTAACAAGGGAAACCATACTTAATTTGAGCCTGGATTCAAATCACCTGAGCCCCGATCGAAAAGTAAATGCAAAGTCAAATCAATTTCATGTAAAGCTGAGTACAGGCAGCTACTGGGAATTACAGCCACTGCCAGCAATTATCACAGTTGTGATGGTTATTTCCAAAGACACTTTATATTTTGTTTTTGCAGGCTGCACTTCATAACACACAAACTTGAAAATTGCCTTTTACGCTTCACCACTGAAATGTTATTAATTCACTCAAAAAAATTAAAGAATCAATCAATATCTCAGAAGCTTAGAACTTGCCAAATATCCTTAAATTACATTAAAAAATATTTCTGTGTGAAAGGTGACTCCAATTTAATTGAATTTTCAGAAGTCTCTTACAGGCTTCCTCTTGTTGTCTCTGGATAACAGAACTCAGTAGTTCTCTCTTTCACTTCTGTAGCCACTGCCTCTCTTTTGGGGGACAAGGTCCGGGGCAGAACTCTTCCCGCGCTGATGACATGACTTCGCTGTGACTCACTGGGAAGGTTTTGCACAATGCATCCCAGTCCACCCAGCCTCCTTTTTCACTTTCTGAGGCCCCTACCCAGCAAACATCTGCCCTTCAGAGAAGTATTTATAGCTGAAGAGACTCATCAAAGAGTCCACAACACAGTGCTGGTAGGGAAAAGGCAAATCTTGCGTTTAGTGTTCTCGCTTGCTTGCCTTCAGAAGGGATGTCCAGTCCAGCCCCGCTGACACCTCTTCGGATGGAGCTGCCCCTCCATCCGTGTTAGAAGGCTGGTTCCTCCTCTGCGGGCTGATCCTGTGCCAAGGGTGTGAGGCTCTGAGAGGGGTTCGGGTTTGATCCCTCCTGAACGAAGTTCACTTTGCTCATTCCTGGTCCATAGAATTGGGACCGCTGATGCTCGGCAGGGGAGGAATTGGGGACCAGCGGCTTTGGAGGGCTCTGAGCAGCTCCGAGGAGAAGTTGGCTACCTGCCTTCCGTCAAATCTCTATTTGCATATTAATTAAGATACTTTGCACAGAAACCAGAATATTTAATATAACATTTCAGACTTATGAACTGTGTGAGGCTGAGAATCAGGGGAGAGAAGCAACAACTTGTGAGCTGGGTGACCTGTCATATGCTGGGAGAAGCAAACAGCTGAGCTGAAGAGCTTGCAAACAACCTTGTGGTTTAGTCTGTTCGTGCATAGTTCAGCAAAAAAAAATAAAATAATAATATCCAGTGCTAAATATGAGCCTTTCGCAATAATCAAGATCAGGTTAAAGAATTTGTGGTCCAAGAAACAGCTTGATGTACCAGATCATGTATTTATGCTGAATATTTCAACCAGCTCTAACTGCAATTATACATTTGCCTTTCTAAATATACTTTTTCTAGTGAGTGGCAATGAAAAAATGCTAACAGCTTGCTTGGGAGGGGGCCGTGCTTTGGTATAAAGTGGAGTTGTAGCTACAGACAACTGTTTACATCCAGCTACATTATTCAGGTACGTTTCTGAGGTAGGCACCCTGAGTTTTCTTAACTGGGGATGCTGTCTTGGAAATAACAGCTTGTGATTTTATTCAAATTACTTACTGCAGCAGCACAAAATTTGGCCCAAGCTGTTTATGGATTGGGGCGGATCCAGGACTACAGAGGTCAGGAAGAGTTCAAGTTCATACATAATGTATGGTGTGTTTTAATAAGGCTCCTTTCATACTTCACTTTGCCTGCTCGCCTTTGCATGAAGCTGTAAAGCCACAGGCAGCAGTGTTTAAAATTAAAAAGGCACAACTAAAACCCTCACCCTCTGCACTTTTAAAGTTAGGTCTATTTTCCAGGTCACTCCATCGAGCCCCATCACAGCTGCGCGAGGCAGTTACCCTGCGCGGCGCAGCAACGCCTGCCCTCCGAGCTAATTATCCAGCTCTTTGTTTCAGCTCCTCTGTTTGCTCAGGGCATGTCAACCGTGGGAAATTCCTGCTTTTGCTGGGAAGTTGCTGATGGTGGAGCAAAAACATTTTTACATAGATTAGGCCTTTAAAAGTGGTTACTAATAGCCACTAATATGGATGGACACTTTCTGCTATACATTGCTTTGCTCTCTTTCCCAGCTATTAAGGAATGCAGCATCATGAGAGCCAGTTCTGCAAGATGCTGAGCCTTTGGCTGTCATCCAGCAAAAACTTAAATATAGGGATAGTCCCATTGACTTCAGCTGGTTGGAATGAGCCCTTAGGCCCAGATCCTCAAAGGCATCTGGGCAACTGGCTCCCAAGGCCTGGACTTAGGGTCTGTTTGCACGTGTGATATATTTGGTGCTTGCGACAGGGGCTGTTTAATCAAACAGCTCTTCCCTTTGGCTATACTCTTTTTGCAAGACACGGATTCACAGTTTTCACAGTCAGGATTAGGGACTACAGAACTGGTTGTGCTGATCTGAGTTTCTCTCTCATAGAAATGTGTCCTAAAATCCTATTTATGAATGTATCAAACAATATACTGAGCGTGAGTCTGTTCCAGAAGAAGCTCCAGCTTTACAGCCCTCTCCCCGTGTACAAGGTAGCTATTGTCACCCTATTTTTTGAAGTGAGAGAATGAGTGCTGGAGCGCCTGTATAGCTCACCAAAGGTCATACAGTGGGTCAGGAGTTCTGCCAGAAAGGGGAAAATCAGATTTCCCGAGCCATTAGACGGCACAGCTCCTCCTGCGGGTGAGAAGAGGGGGGTGAGTACTGGCCCGCTTTGCAGCCAGGCAGCGCCCGTGGCTGGCAGACGGGAATACAGTCGGTCCCATGGGTGCAGGCACAGTGCAGGTGCCAGTCTCAAAAAGTTTGTGGAGGTGCACTTTTCTGCAGTAACTGAAACGAAACTTGAAGACGGGAATGCTTTTAAAGTCCTGGGTCCGAGTCCCTGCCCAGGTTTTATCCTGAAATCATATCAAGGTGAGAATCCCCCTTTTCTCCCTGCTCATTTTCACCAAAGGGAACCCGAGTTTTCAGGCTACAGTAGAGAAACATGCTGTGGTCAGGCTCGGACCCTGCAGACCAGGACTCCAGTACATGTCACAGCTCACGTCGTAGAGCAGCTTAAACACGGTCTTCCTCTGCTATCCACTCGGAAAGGAAATACTGCAGAAGAGTAAGTGTCTGGCTGGGCTGTCAGGTTCAGTGCTGGGTAAACACAGAGGCTGCAGTAGACGAGCACGTATTTGTTTCACTTCCTGCCAGATATATGTAGTTACATCAATGTACCAGAAGTATGCCAAATTCAAACACTTCGGATTTCTTTTACACCAATTACACAATTTCTTTTACACCAGAGAATGTTCCAGTCTTGCTTGGCAGAAGGCACTTCCAGTGCGCAGCAGTGGGTGCCTGTACAAATATCAGAGGCAGATTATGGATAAGGTCCTAAGCATGTTTATGACATTTAGGGTGGGATTTAGCTTTACTTTCAGGCACCTCAAGCCTCTACTTTATGGCTGTTTATTTGCAATCTTGATATCAAGACTTCCATTCTAGTTGCTGGAGGTCAGGGACTCCTTTGCCTAAACATAGGCTTCTAAACCCATTTGAGATGCCCTGGGGCATCCCCACCTCACCTCTAGCTGCTGCTCCAAAAGGGCACGTCTGTCCCTTAGCTCCTGTGCTACATCTGCCAGCCTTGTGGGGGTGTCCCAGACCGCCCTGCTTGCCCGTGTGTGGGTGATCTTGTGTCTTCACGCAGGCTCATTTCATGCTTGCTCTCCTTATAGATCCTGTCATTGCACATTCCTCATGAACCTGCTGTTTTCACACTGCACAGTTTCTTCCACGCCTGCTTGGCCAGCAAATGCACTTTGGAGCCAGATTCAACATAAGTGAGCACTATACGCAAAGATGCGAGGGGGATAAAAAAATGGAAATAATATTCCATTTTTGCAGTTTTGACAGCAAAGCCAGGAAGCAAAAATGTTAAGCCTTCACAAGGGAGATCTGTAGACAGTTCACTGTGTACCAAGAGCCTTCCTGAAACACTTTTCCATCTGGAGTCTCTTACTGATGCCGGACTGCCGGCTCCCTGGGAGGTCACAGATGAAGAGCACAAAGCCAGAGACAAACCACTCGCCCCGGCAAGTGACCTCAGAGAGGCTCAGGGCACACTGCAGCCAGGAGAGGAGGAGAAGCACGGACACAGCCCCGGTCTCTCCACCCTTGCTGGAGCCGGCTGGTGTGTTGTTCTGCCTCTGGAGTGAGCTGCCTCCCCATGCCACCCTGCGGGATGAGCTGCTCAGCGATGCTCTCGGAGGCAGCATCTCTCTGCCTGCCTGCCCTCCGCAGGCAGCTGCAAGGCCTCTGTGAAGCTCAGGGTACCAGTGGCTTGGCCACCAACCACTCAGACAGGAGCAAAGGGGATACAAGGCTTTGTTTCCCCCACGGGCACAGAGCAGGGAGCCGTGCTGGCAGGTCCCCTGTGCAAGCCCACAGCAACATTTTCAGCCCAGCCCCAGGGAAATGCATCTTAGCTCTTGCCAGGAGTTGCTTGTGCCAAGGTGCTCCTGAGATGAGAAGAGAGCTGGAGATGTTTGACCCAGTAAACAAAGCCTGATGGATAGGATTGCTATCTACGGGATCACCAGGACAAAATCCTGGGAAGGAGAAAAACTGTTTAAGCTGGACATAGTATTAGCACAAGTGGATATAAATGAGCAGCAAGTTTAGACTGTTCACCAGGAGGAGTCTTTCAGCAGGAGCAGGGCACTGTAGTTGCTTAAAACCAGATGCTCCTCAGGGTATGGTAGGCAGCGTTTGATGTTTTGGTTGTAGAAAAGAACCAGGCTCTCTGACCCAGCAGGTCCCTTGCAGCCTGCGCTTCTGGAGCTTTAACATCAAGGAGGCAGCTCAAGACGTACAACATGCATCTTTAAAGTAAACTCCTCAGATTGCATTAGATAGCAGCTCCCCATCCAACACAGGCATGTGTGACCAGAGCGAGACCTCGCACTGCCAGTCCTCGTAGCCAGAGACATCGAACGCTAAACTTCCCCCAGCCCAAAGCTCAGTCAACTCTCCTCTGCCAGACCATGTGATCTAATGACACTTTTCCACTTCTGCTTTCCAATGCTGACAGATCAGTGTAGCACAGACGTTGGCTTGCTTAATGTATTGTAAAGAAGACATCTTTAGCTCCTAATGATGATTCAACAAATACTGACACCAAACCTTCCTTGCTTAGAAGAGCTGAGCCCTTCCAGCTGAGCGTCATGTTTATTAAAAGCTATGGATGTTTGAACTACTTCCCTAAGCAAAAACCAGCTTCATTTAGACTTCCAATTAAAGAGAAAATAAAAAAGATTAAATGCTACACAACAGCATTTCCATACCTTTATTTATTTACTGCTTCTCCGCCACCCATCCCCATGTTTGCTTCTTCCTGACAGCCAGGGGAAGAGGGTGTGGGACCAGGAAAGGGAGAGGCCAGAGGCAGGTTAATGGTGACTTTCTGAAATCTGTGTGATTTGAGAGAGGTGAGACTACAACCTGAGATGGCTGTTGAGTGTCAGCGTGATGGGGAGTTGCAGACACCTCAGGCAACACTGGACCAGATGCTTCATGGCTTTCATTTACTGAACCAGCCCCAAATGAACAGGATCAGCAGGCAGGGAGGAGCAGAACAGTGTGAGGAAGATTTCCTCTTGCAGGTTCTGAGTGCTTAAAAGCGCTTAGACTCTGAATCTCGTTTATTCACGCCATAAGCTTTTATCCATCCCCTTTAATTTCCTTGCACGTATCTGCAAAATCTCCTCTACAGGATGCTGGATGCGAGGCAAGCTGCGCTAATCGCAAATCCAAAATTTGCAGGAGGTGCTTGATTTTGGCTCTAGGCTTCCCCTTTACATAGTCCTGAAGTGAAAACCTGACTGTGCTCTTTGTGTAACTCTCCCTGGAGGAATGAGGCACCAGCACAGATGAAGGAAGTACAGAAATTTTGAGGAAAGGATGGTATGACCCTCCCTCTGTGCCGATGCTTGAATAGCTGGGCACCCTCTGAAATCCCCTCTCATAAACTTGTGCTTCTTGAAAGGGGTCAGTGCTTGGTGCCGAAAACCAGCCTGTTTGTTCCTGCCACTCTAATGAAATTCTACAAGACAACTTGAGGACAGAGGGTTCATCTGTTCAAGGCTGCACTTCCTCTCAAACTGTAAGCAACAGCAAGTTGGCATTCTGGTCATACACATTGCAGTTCATTGGGGGCTACTTCTATGTTGAAGAACGAACTTCCCCTCTTGGTGGGGAAGGATTGTCCCTGTGCAGAGCCGGTCATGATTATCCTCACATGCAGATCCTCTTATTCCAGGAGAAGGACCACCTTTACTGACATACAAAGGAGCAAGACTGTCCTCTCTGGAGCCAGAGTGTATCTCCACATACCACTATATTCATTAAGCAGGCTGGGAAAGTGTCTGGATACTCAGGCTAGCTGGCAGGGAACAGTCTGTATCTGTGCTACCAGAGTGGGCTGTCAGCCTCCAAAACCAGGCAACCGCTTATTGGGAATGGTGAGAAGAAGGATGAAATGCTGAAATTGCCTGTGCATGGAGGGGCTGTGCATTAGCACAGGGCTCCGGATGGACACCAGGACTGCTCTGTAGGAACGGTCTCATCCGTCCCTGCCTCCAGGCCCTCGGCGCTGATGGACGATGCAGGCTGTTTGCCTCGGTCCAGCCCGGCAGGGTCCCAGCTGCTTCCCTGACTTACTGTCTTTCCAGCCTGGGCATATGACACCTTCCCACGTGCCTGTCGCCCACCCATAGGTGGGTGGCAAACCATGCAAATAGGCTGTGCTTTCACTGCAGCCCCATTTCATGGGGTCAGCAGTGCTTGGGGAAGGGCTATTTATCATGTGAGGGGAAGGGTGGAGACCATGGTAAAGAAGCCCCGCTCGCACATCAAACCTGACGAGATGCCAGCAGTGATGTGACACAGCTCCCCAGCAAGGTCTAGCTGCAGAGTTACATCCCTTCAGTGCCATTTTTTTCCAGTGCAATCCTCTTCATAAAGCATTCCCACCAAGTGGACTTCTAGCAGGGCTTCTTCAATGTTTTGAAAACACAAGGCACTGCTTTGGTACAGCTGTCTTGGTGTAAGCCCCTGGATGGCCTGAGGACTTGTGAGGATTTTGTAAGCTTGACTTATTCTTATGCTTTTTCTAATTTTCTGCAAACCTCTATAGACTTTTGTTGGCCTTCAAGAAGGCTGTGACTGACACTGTGTGGGCAAGACTTGTCTAGACTATAATGGATAAGGCTCTGAATGGGAATGGGGAGAGCTGGGGAAAGCTAAACCCAACCCCTTATGTAACTTATGCATCTCTCTGCAGAAATCCCTTAGGGCAAGTTTCTCAGAAAACACTTGTGCGACCCAAGGGCACACATCCCACTGAAACAGGGGAAGCTCTGCTCTGTAACTTTCAAGTCCACTTGCAAATCCCACTCTTCATCTCCTTGAGTGTCTGCCTTGTAGATTATGAACTATGGGGTACCTTTATGCACTTCTGTTCAATGCCTAGATGAGGCCCCTAGAAACACTGGACATTGCTGCATTATAAATAATATTAAAAAAAAAAAATCCCAGCCTTGTCTCTGCTATGTTGTTTTGTTTTGAATTTTCCCCTGATTCATCTGAAAAGAGAATGTTTCAGAGAGGTTTCTACCAGCAGTGTGTCATATTGATCAATTCCTGCAATTAGATAATTTGCCCAGTGATCTTCCCTGTTCTTTCTTCCCACCACCTTCAGCCAGGTGGATAGGAGTCTCTCAAGAAACACCTGGTTGCTCCTGAAAGCAGTGAAGTCATGCAGTAGGAGGTAGTGTCCTTTCTGAGTCAGTGTTCATCTCGTGTCCCAGCCTGGTGCCAACAAGCATTACACATTCATTGAAGCTGCAGTCTAAGAGTGTTGTTTTTTTCTCCACACATAGGATGAGATTTTTCAAGGTCACTTTGTGACAGTTGAGCATCCACGTTGCTTCAAAGCTTGGCGGGAACTGGAAACCAGACTGCCATGGACACCTTCAAATACCCAACCCATAACCAACATGTAGGATAGGTGTAAAGCATAAAGAAGGTTTGACACTGTTGTTACCCACTGAGAAAAGGCAAGCAGCACCTTCCCTCTCCAGGCACCTCCTGTCCCCCTTTCCCCCTGTCATTCTAAACCCTTCATTCAGCCCTGAATCTTGACTTTGTTGACTCTTCCCTTTCCTGTGCTCCAACAGTTACGTCACATCCAGATCCTGCTTTCCTCCATAGCACATCCAAACTTCTGCGTTGCCTTCAGCTAGCACAGCCCAAACCCAGCCAGGCTCTCTCCAGCTCATGCTTTCATAACCACTGGCTCTTCCTTGCTGGCTTGCTTGATGACCCCTTTGGTCTTTCTCACATGTCTTTCAAAATCCAACTGTTGGCGCCATTTTCCAGCACCCACTTATTCTGAGCAAAATAACTCCCACAGCCCATTTGTGAAAAGATCTTTAAAGCTAACAGAGAAACATGTTCAATCTTTTCTTTTTTTCCCTTCCCACATTGCCGAGAATTTGAGTGCTAAAACTTGAACAGCAGCATTGCAACATTATACCTGGAAATGTCACATTGGCAACTGAGGATTTTGAGTGATGATGCCCTAAGCAAAGCCAGTCTGGTTCTGCAGAGCCTTGAAAGACGAGCTGCTGGGTACGGGAGCAGAGGGAGCAGCAAGGGGATGTTACTATCCTCTTCTGAAAGAGGCAAAGAAAAATCCGAAAGCACTCAGGACACATACAGAAACAGTGTGAACATCCGTCCTCCAGCAACCTGGGGCCATCTGAGGCTGCTCTTGTTTCTTTGCTAAGGGACTCGGAGAAAATGTTGCACAGAATGGCTCCTGGAAGAGAGTGTCACTTCTGATTTGAGAAATAGCATCATGACAGGCAAAGCTTGGGCTGCAGGGAGGAATGGCCAGACAGAGAAATATGTCAGGCAGTGCCTGTGGCTCCCAGGAACAGAGGGGAAGACCCTGCTGCTCCTGACATTTAAAACCAGACCAGATGAATGGAGAAAAATCTCATGGAGGTAGGTGGAGGCCTAATGTTGGGACCCAGCACTGCCCTGTGCCCTAGGTGAGTCCCAGGTCCCAAAGCACCATTGCTGGTGTCCCCTCACCTGTTTGGTGACTGCCAAAACCTCCTGGGGCATGGCTTCCAGAGGAGACTGGAGCATCCCCTGGCTTCCCCTCAGTTGTCAGTGGGCAGCCTGGGCATACCAGGGTGTGGGTGGAAATCTGCAGCCTCCAACCTGTGCTTCACACCTCCAGGGTCAATGTCCCAATCCCCAGTCCAGCAGCAGAGAGATGGGGTCCAGCCCCTTCACCCTGGCCCTTCTGGAAGGAACGACCCAGGAGAGGAGCTGCAAGGACTGATGGGGAAGAGGGAGTGTGCCTGGAGCACATCTAGAGGTTCAGGTTTTGCAAAGAACTCAGGCAAGGGAATGTCTAATTTGATGGTCTTAATGAGGCAGCAAATTCCTTGATGTCCAGCTGAGGTGTATCCTACATTTGAACAAAAGCCCTGTGTAGGTGCATGCGTTAATTTATATTTTCTCTTTCAATCTGGCCTTTCATCCTAGAACATTTAAGGATACAGACTACACACCAGGTTGGACATTATCTTCTGGACAAGGATCAGAAATCCAAAACAGGACTCCGAGTCCATCTAGCCCATATTTTTCCAAACACAAAGGTTAGCTGTAAGCTTTGGGTAAGATCTGCAGTTGCTATCAGTTGGCACAATTCTATTTACTTCATGTTATATCAGCAGAGGATGATGGACATGAACTCTGTATGTAAGAGCATGGGGCGATCCTCCTGCTCCTTGCAGGGCTCAGCCAAACCCACTACAAAGTGGTGACTCTCTCCAGCATACTTTTAGAAATGTGAGGATGAGGAAAACCAAAACATACCCTGTAAAGGCACAGCACTATCAGCTCTAAGACACAACCCAGGTACCATTTTCCTCCATTTCTGAGGCTTTCAGCACTTAGTACCCAAAGACTTACACTTACATGGGGATGGGAGCTGAACCAGCTTCTCCTTCCCCTTCCCAATGCCGAGGTATCTCTCCTGGGCCTTTAGTAAACCTGCCTCCCTGATGAGAAGGGATCATCGTGATGGAGGTACGGTGAGGCAGTGGGCAGACACATCTTCACAGCCTTATCAGAGCACTCTGAAGTTCAATAAAGGCTTTTAATTTTAAGTGTTTCGCTTTGCATTCTGCTTTCGGCTCAGCTATTGTGTTGGTAAAGTAATTACTGCATTACCTCACCCTTGGCTCCCAGCCTTGTGTTATCATGCTGAGCAAGTCTTTGGAACATCTTTAGCAGGCTAACTGTTTATAGCTTTGCTAAAGTCACCAGCTGGAGCAGTCTATGAAAGCTCATTTCTCTACTCTGAGACCATCTCTTACTTCTATGCTTGTTGCTGTAGAGACAGAAAGCTCTTCTGGAGACTTCTTTGGAGGGAGGGGAAAGAAGGTGCACACTGGCTAGAAACTGAAGCGAAAGAAGCATGAGAGGGATGGATGCAAAAAACAAAGTAGTGCCCAGTTGCCTGTAGGAACATGGGAGCCATGCAGTTACAGTCCTGCCAGAAGGAAGGGAGCATGCACATATATAAAAATCATTAAATCATTTTAATGATGTTTACTGCTTTTTAGGACACACTGTACTGGTTTGCAAAACTTGGCTTTCCTGTTTTAGGTCTCTCACTATCTCTATGTTCAAAAACAACTCTACTACCTGCCTCCTTGTGCTATTCAAGGAACCTTGCCAGGCTGCCCGTTTGCTTTGCCCACTGCTGCCCGTAGGGACCACAGTACTGGCTCCTTGCTCAGTACAATGTTCGAAGTACACCTCCGGTAGCCGGTAGCATCCCACAAGCCTGCCAGAGAGGATTTTGCAACGGAGAATAACTCCTGGCCCTCGATCCTTCATATTCTACCATAGTTTTCCTCCTTACCAGCAGTATAACATAACAGTCATCTTTGACTTAAACAGCAGTGAGATCATGCTGTCAAAAACAGACAGGCATCTGTAATCAGTACAAAACACAGCACTCACTCATAAATCAGAGTTGCATACTGACCACACATGAAAGCATGCTCCAGGCTCTTGACTGGCTGCCCGGCTCACGAGAGGATGGTATTTCAAGGTGTGGTTGTTAATCTATAAATCTTGAAATGGCTGGAGAGATGGCATCTCCCCATGCTGTCCTGCTGCAACTTCGACAAACAAGGGTATGTGAGCGAGCACTACCTTACTACAGACACATGTGAGTCCCTGGCAGATGTTTCCCAGGGAGGAGCCAGGGCAAGTTAAGTTTGGTGCCGACTCTGTCACTTCTGTCAAACAGTCCACATCTGGGCTGTATAGGGCACTTTGCAAAACTTGTTTGTTTTTCAAGCTTTTGCATGTGCTGCAGATTCCCTAACCATTGTGATGGCTATTTCTTTTTCTGCAAGTTTTGATCACAAATAGCTAAAAAATAAAGAAAAGAAAATACTGGAGGTTTAATTGTATGTCAGATAGCCGGAAAACCCAGCCGAGTCATTCCAAATATATTGGCGTATCCAGAATAAGTCCATCAATACTCAATACTTGAGTGGAAGTTGGGCATTTCCTTATCAGTTGTGCCTTTGTAACTGTATTATCAGCGATAATACTGATATCCTCCTATACAGCAGGATTTGTCTGACAGTGCTCTCGGAGGTTTTGTAACAATAAGGTATTATGTGGGACTTAAAAATCAAGTTGGATCCTAATCTCAGAAGCACAGATGAACTTTTCTCTGGGCTTTGCTTTGACATTACAGTGCAGCTCACAGTCTGGCCTCAGCATCATTTCTGCAACTAAATCAGCCTGTAGGTGTTTCTTTATTGATCAGAGGAAAAAATGTAGGTTGGAAGGGACCCCTGGAGATCTTCTAGCCCCACCTCCTGCCTGAAGCAGGGCTAGCTTCAGAGTTTGGACTGTACTGGGCTCACATGTCAACAACTGAGATGCTTTAGGTGGACTCCAAGGAAAAGACCACCAGTGTTTAAGAGGAACCCAGGGGCAGACAAAATATTGTATTGAGTTCTCTGGCCAGTGAGGAGACAGGCTGATGGGCAGGGAGCTGGGACTGGGGATAGGTCTCTGTTCATACTTCATGTATAAGTCATTTAAGGTAAATACCTGTGGCAGCACTCAAGCTTTAAGCATCCAAGTGATGTCCAGAGTTGATATGGGCACCCCAGTATATGGATGTATATTCGTGTCCCTTCCCTGCACATGAGAGAGAGATGTTAAAACTGAGCATTTCCAAACCAGAGTTGCCCATTGAGCAGGGATTCAGGCAAGCAGCACTGCTGAGAAGTGGGGTGTCTCTAAAATCTCACCTTTCTCTTGAGTTCAGGTTTGTTGGCGAGGCTGAGCCTCTTCATTTCCCACAACCCCTGTGAGGACATCAAGACACACACCTTTCACGCCATGGGTTACAGAACATGCCCAGGAAGCAGGAGACATGAACTCTAGGCTGCCTGGAGGCTTTGAGCCCACAGCTCCCACTACATATGTCATGCTCTGACTGCTGGGGAGAGGCAGCCCAGGGTGCTGGGGTCAGGCCAGGATTAAATAAGAGGGAACCCAAGGCTGCGGACCAGCCACAGACTAGAGAGAGGTGGGATTTCTCAAGACAGTCCAGGAACTGCTTCTTAGTCGGTATTAAAGAGCCTGTGCCTAAGCACTGCCTGGGAGCTGGATGGAGAGGAGGCATGGTGCTCACCGTACTGGAGCTGCTCTGCGTGCCATGACATTGCCTGCAGAGAGCTCTGCTGCTGGGGACAAGCCAGCAGCTCCTCTTGGCACTGCGCTGCCTTCCTGGCACCCGTTTCACCTTGCCCAGAGGTGGCTGGGGTTTCTGCCCCATGCTGCCTTCTGCTACATACACACAGCCCAGCAGACTAGCTCTGCATGGTGTCTCTGGAACATGGTGGACCGTACATAGATAGTGGGTGTATTTTCAGGACATTACAGTAAATAAAGCCACGTGAAAATTATCCTATGCATCACAACCAAGTATGTAAGCAGAAAAGGTTTATGTGAACACTAATAGGACAACTGTTGAGCAAGTGATGAAACATGCTGACAGATATAGCGAATTTATCTGAAACATCTGTGACGAGAACATCCCCATCCTAGGGCAAGCTGGGTCACCCTTCATGTTATGTTCACTTTTAATGAGCTGTTACTTTTTTTTTTTTTTTTACAAAGACTAACAGATCAATAGGTTACCTACAGTAATGGCTTGCATCTATCTATAATTCTATCTATAATATGTGTAACACATTTGACATATCCATACATGTTTTTAACAGACATTAATCATCAGATAAGGCTCTATAAACGACCTGTGCACAGAGCCTTATTATAAAGCATGACAGCAAACTGCCTAACTTGGAGTGCCATGATCAATTTAAGTCATGTTCACACTTCTCATGTGTTTCATCCATATTAGGGATCAGGTCTTCAGAGCTTCAGTCCTCATGAGGCAAAAGAAGTGTCTAATTTTCGAGGTTTTAAAGATTATATAAAGAGTCACCTTGGCTTCTCTGCAGAGACTGTATCCCATTATTCCTCTGTCTGTTTTAAATTACCTTTCTTGTACTATAGGGAGGATCTCACACAAAGAAAAATAGATTTTTATAAAATGGCTATGCAGTGAAATACAGGTGCATTTATTGATAATGTTGTTGTAGCCTTGATAGTTTAAGGACTTAGACAAGATACGTTTTATAGGTAGAAGCAATATTTTTTATTGGGTCAACTTCCTGGTCTTTACAACTTTTTCTGTAGTTGGAAAAGTGGATTAGTTCACAGGCACATGAGCCTTTCTCCAGGTCCCTGTCTGCATTGCTCCTCCGGGGCAGGGCACGTGCCAGGACGTGCTGCAATGTGCCCGGGTGCAGGCTGCAGTCGTGCCTGAGTGTGGTGCGGTGCCGCATTGCTTTTCATCCGTATCTGCTCAGCAGTCTCGCGAGGAACCCTCCTTGCATTTCAAAAAAGGACGTGGCGGAGGGTGCCCACCAAACTGCACCTCAACAGGCAACGGCAGGCGAGCTGGGAGCCCGGGGTGAGGGCGGGGGACAGGGCAGTGCCCTCCCCAGCGTGGTGCCATCCTGCAGCGCCCAGCCAGAACAGCGGAACAGGGAGGGCGATGGTGACCGGGGTCCAGCACAGCCCAGCAGCGTGTGTCCCCAGCTGCGTGCTGCTGGTGGAAATACGACCGTGACTTTTGTTTCTGGTGCCCTGTCAGCCCTGAGAACATTGGTCCCTCCTGGACTGGACCTGCACCAGTTCTGCAGGCTCAGCACATGCCGGCAGGATCCAGCACTGCCCGGACCCCAAGAGAAAGGCCTTGCGTTAATGTTATTCTGCAACATGGCAGCAGTAAGTGGCTCACCTATATATGTGAGTTACAACATACTAACAGCAGCGTTTCGCTTAGGTGTATGAAAAGACGTGGTCTGCAGTGGACCTCGCAAATGCTGTTCCACTTCTGGGCTTGCCGTTTTTGGCAGCAGAGGCAGCCATTTACCACCCTGGAGAGAATGAGCAAGTCAAAAATAAGTGTCAGGTGTTGCTTGAAGCACCACCACTGTGCACGTGGTGCGGTTGGAGCGGCCTCAGCCCAGCCCGGGTGTTATTGCAGCGGGGAGATGAGCACCCTCCCCGACACCCCACACAGCAGCCCCATCCAGCATCTCCCAGCCAGGGTGGAGGGCTGTGCTGGGCACGTCTTGTCCCCTGTAGGCCACAGTTTGCCCATAGCCTGGGTCATGGTTGTCATGTGTGGAGATCAAAGCTGAAAAGGCTCCAGAAGTGCTTCTGACGGTTTACAGAGAAGCCATTCTTAGAGAGGACGCAGGGAGACTATTGTGACTTGTATTATACAAGCCAGGAGCTGATTTAGTTGGAAAAGTTCGTCAGTGGGTAACTTCCCACCATAGACTGCTGTCAGCTCGTGTAATGCTGAGTCTCATCATGCAGAAGTGCCTCGACAGGTCTGTGCAACGTTATTTTTCAACTCATTACTCAACGCTGCAGCTGAATCCATCAAACGAAAGGTGATTTTACTGCCTTTTGGATAAGCAAGTCAAAAGGCAGGCTTTTCAGTATGGCTGCTATCAGCCTTTTCACTGAGTGAGACTCGAAAATGAAATGTTTCTTCTCAGCAAATTGAAAAGAGCAGAGTCAGTATTTCCCCCAAGGACCTAAAGCTCAGCTCCAGGAGGTTGCTTCATTATGGTATTGCAAGCAACTTCCAAGGCACGTGTGTCTTTGTGTGTGTGTGTGCATGCCTGTATGCCCACGCATACAGAGCAAATTTTGCTTTTATCCTTCCAAAACGCTTGATAAACAAAATAAATATTTAGGGAACAATTCTTCTATACTTTTTGAAAATTTTAGTCTAGATATACAAAGCAACCAGCAAGTCAAAATTCCTACTGGTTCCCACCTCTTCATTATAGTGTTAAGGATTCTCTTTGCCAGGCTGTCAGAAGTAGCACTGATAACAATCTGCTGCCTTGTGGTCTGAGCTGAGAGCAGGCTTTTGTTATATTATTTTGTAAGAAAATGCCTTGAACAGTTGATGATCTAAAGAGACAAAACAGGAATGAAACATCCCCTATTTTCCAGATGATCTGCTGTGGTTTAGATACACAGAAAGTGAAATCCTATCTGTGCTGAAGTCAATGATGAAGCCTCAGTAGGACTGCAGATTTTATCACAGTTGCTTAAAACATCAAAAAATCCTAAGGACCTTTAAACTTACCTCCTGCAACAAGCTTGAAGGAAATCTGCACAGAGGCAGACACTGAACATGTTTCTCAGGTCCCACATTTGTATCTTAAACCCCTGAGTACCTTTTAGTTGTTAACTCCAATGCTAAAACATGTAAGGGGCAAAAAAAGACTGGCTGCGATATTGGGCTGAGCAGTGAAATGAAAAAAGCTCAGTTGTTGGTTCTTTGATAAAATAATCTAAGCAAGTGACAAATGCCTGGTCTTTATGAAGGAGAGTAGTACCCCATGCCGTGCTGCGATGAAATGTTTGCAAGCCCTGTGCTGTTCCACTGCTTTCAATACCCTTTTCTATGAATCCATCACTTTCAGAGTGCTGAGGCTGGTGCCATCTCTCTCCTGTCTCCAGATGGCTGCAGAATAGATGTTTGCATAGGAGTCAGTTGTTTCAGCTTCCTTGAGAGCTGATGCGGAATGATAGGCACTTCTGAGGCACAGTACATCTCATCCTAAGGTTGACAGCTAAAGTGAAGTGGTTGTGCGACAGCAAGCAGGAAGAAGAACATAGGGCTGATGGTTTGAAATGAAATAGAAGTAAAGGAGGGACAGGATGAGGAGGAAGGGGAAGGACTTGACTAAGCCATGAGAAGATGCACAAGGCACCAACTGGAGCTCTTCCAGCTCCTGTTCCCTACTCATGAAGAGAGCTATATAAACTATCTCACACACACTTAATGAATGCTCCTTCACATAAGCCAGCTGCAAATTTCTTGCCTGTGTTTGGATTATTTTTTGAGGGCTGTTTTAAAGGAAAGCTGTATGTGAAAGAGGATGATTGGAAATGGTTTGACCTTCACCAGAGTTCAGCCCCAGCACAGTCCGAAAGGACTGCCATTTGATGGCTGTCTAATTGTTTTCATGAGATATAATGAAGCAAAACATGTCAGCAGTAAAAAAAGACAAAAGCAGAGGTGAAGGTGCGTGCCAGCTGGACTAGGGAGAGGCAGCTGTTGGTTGCAAAATGGCTGCTTTGGGTCTGGAAATACTTTGTCTTGCCAAATTTAGAGAGAAATCGAAGGGTGTGCAGGGAAAAATAGTCTCATACTTCAAATAATAAAGTAGCAAGTGCTCTCAGGTTACAATCTTCTTTAAAGTGTGTTTTCTGAAACTTTACACCCAGGTATGCTGCTTAGAACTAGAAAGGTAAAATTAAAGCTTTCTCCAAAATGATTCATGGTTGCTGGTTTTTTGGTTGCATTAGCTTCAATGCTGAAGCTAAGTGGTGGGTTGATACAGATAAGTCCATCACAGTCCATCAGGAAGATTATTCTTTACCTCAGATATAGGCCTATTCTCAGTCAGTCTTCAGTTTCCCAAACACCAGACTGGACTCCTGGTTTTGAGATCTGTTACAGACTGATATGCTACCTCCTGCAAGTTTGTAGTTTAATAAAGCTCCAGATGACTCCAGCAGTTACAGCTACATTCTCAATTCTAACTTCAAGAAAAATCCAAAAGCCCTACTAAAAACCCAAACTGCAATTTAATCCCCCCAAAATCTTAAAAATCCAGTTCAAGTCCTACTGTAGAACGTGTCAAAGACCCAAATAATATCCTGTTCCCAAAATTAAAACAACAACAACAAAATGATCGAGCAGGATGATTTCTTTTTTTTGTATGATGCTCACTGCTGGAGAAAATTTTTATCAGCAAATCTGTAGTATCCTAAATTCATTTTCACCACTCAAGTCCACAGTTTTTTATTGCATATGACATGCTGACTCAAGACATCTCACTGTTCAACATAAAGCTTGCTCTGTCTTATTAGCTACCCAGCCCATAGGGAAAGCATTCAGCGTGATGGACACCATGTGGCACAGAAATGTCTCAAATGAACAGAAACATCAGGACGTGCATTCTTCTGCTCAGAATGAGTCTTAACAACAGCTGTTCACAGATTCATGATAAACTTCTTCCAGTTTTGGGCAATTATAGCACCCTTTCCCCCCACGCACACACACTGTTGTCATGTTGTTATCTGTTGCTGTCTACTCGGAAGCTGAGAGTAGTGATCTTAACACAGCTCATCTTTAAAATATATATATTTGGTGGGAGTATGTGTCAAATGAAAAACAATGTGACCTAGTTATTGATTGGGGGGGAGGAAAAAAAAGCACGCAGCTTAAATACATCTTCTTATCAGCAGGTCGACCAAATCAAAATCTGACAGAAGTCAGAATGCCTTCATGTCAGGGTTATAAAAGAAAACAATACCAGAAATAGTGATAATTTCTTTTGATCTTGGACAGAAAAAAAGTTTAAAATTTCTGTGCTATGAAATCCGCATTAGAGCTTTTGAATGCCGTGTATTCCAGCAGGAAAGAATCCTTTGCAATGAAGTCTTAGGGAAAGACAACTCAGTCTCCACCACCATCAGCTCTTGGACTCTCTATAAACGTGCTCAGATAAGGTAGCAGTGGTGAAAGCACTTTTGCTTTGGGGGCTGCTACCTGTTACTTCGTTATACACAAGCCAAAGTACACTTGTTGACTTTGCCAGTGTAGACTTTAGTGAGAAATGCACTGTTCATTTTTGTGGCTCTGTATGATCTTATTAATTCTTCTGTCCTTGCATCAGTTCAGTAATGTACATATGGATTTGAGATATGTACACTGAATGTGAAAGCAACATTATTTTCACATGAAGTAGAGTAGTGGGGATATTTAAACAAGAACAGGCTGCTCTAAAGAGAAAACATACTGAAAGAATCAGCTCTAAAACCAATATGAGACAGAAAAGTGTATCATAATATAAAGAGACATTGTTTATAATTTGTATAGCTAAAAAGAGAATGCAGAGCAACATCTGTGTCCTCTTTGCTAATTTGGTTTTACAAATGCACTCCAGCAGCACACACCACAAAAGGGTCTCACAATAAAAACTGGTGCAGATTAAATAAAGAATAAACAAACACTCTTCTATAATTGCAAGGTATAAGGAAGGTAAATGGGTAAGTTCTTCCCTATAATTATCCCTGAAGCTTTCTGTCGTTTCAACAATGCTATTTATTGTTGATATACAGTATCATGTTATTTACAAAGAAAAAAACCCATGACATCAGATATATTTTACAAGGGACAGTAAAGGCTGACTTGGACCTTACTAACACTGCTTCAGAGCAGCAGTACGTCCATTTAAACGTGTGGACCTGCATGGCAGCGTTCAGGAGCTGTCCCTAGGATGGGCAAGGATCAGGACGATGGCACGGGGCCACCCTGTTTGGGAAGATCAGGTATCCTGATGGGAGGGACCCAAGCTTCTCAGTGCTAGTTGGCGCCAGGCTGTGCTTAATAGACTAATAAAGACATATTCCTGAAGAGTCCTGGCGGAGTCGATGGGAGGCTTATCTAGTTGAGCTTCCTGCCCTTGAGAGTGCTCAGCAGCAAACAGCGAGGGACGAATCCAAGGCACTGAAGGAGTGAGGGTGGCCACTGCTGCGGCCAGCACCTCCCCACTCCCGGCACTCAAACCAGGCACGGCCATGGCAAGAAGGGCTCAGGACTGTCTTACTTTCCCGGATGGGAGAGCACCGCAAAACAAGCAAGGTGAAAGCTTTGGGTGAGGATGCACTGCTGGAGACTAGACAATGTCTCATGGCCCATTTTGGAGCTGAGCAGCCCCCACAGAGCCACTCACATGGGCAACCAGTGGCAGAGCCAGTATTATACCAGGGGACTTCAGTTCCCCGTTGGGGTTACCCTGGCTGAACTCACTCCTTCGTGACGATGGCTTGGCACATCAGCAAGGGATAGACAGAAAGGGAAAATTCAGATGCAGTGGGGTGATGGCAGAGTCAGGCTGCCCAGCCCCAGTATCCAATCACCTAATCCTACTCAGACACACCTACCCCACAATTAAACTAAAGATGATTCGCGTGTCTGACACCAGCCTTCAATTTGGTGCTGTGATGTTGCATGGTTCAACAATAAAGCTAACCATGGAGACCCACGCTGTCCCTGATCCTATCCTTTTCTCCCTGTGTTAACTCCAGTCTTCATGACAGTCAGTCTTAATGATCTTCCAAACCTGGAACAATTACCTGCCAGCCTCTACTTTTTTCCTTGTGGATCTTGTAAGAGCAGGCAGCAAACACATTTTTTTGCCCCGTTGTGCCAAACCTTCAGTCTAACCCAGTACAGAGGACACAACGGCCAGAGGCAGTTTTTGTTTACTGGCACAAGCTCTGTCTTAGGCCTTTGAGCCTTGGGGAGCCCCACTATAGGGGTGGATCTCCACCCCTCCTCTCCCAAACCCTAGCCCTTCTCCTTGCCCCAGCCACAACACCACCGCACCTCAGCAGGACCCTGCAGCCGTTGTGGACTCCAATAAACCCACCTCGTCAGCTCTGCCGCTGCCATACCTTTACCCTCGCCTGCTGACGTACTCCAGAAACAAACACCTCCAGCCACCCTCGTCCACCGGCTCCTCCAACCTTCAAGCTGCAGCCACCAGCCACGGACCTAGCCCAGCACAAAGCCTGAGCCAGCAACTCCGCCGCTGGCTCCGCTCCGTGACCCCGACCGCGCCGCTCTCCTGAGCTGGGCGACGGACGGGTATTGCAGTCTGCACAGAGAAATCTCCTACGCTCTGCGTCGGAGGGAAGTTAAGCGCCATGTCTGTGTGTGTGTGCAGACTCCGTGAGCACAGAAGGGAGATTTGAACACCATGATGCCCTTTATTGACTTACCTTTATACTTAAGACATGTTAGTAATGTGCTTAACTAGAAGCCAAAGAACTTCTCCTTCCCTCCTCCCCAGTATCAACAAATAGCTCATGGCATTGAAGTTAAACAAAAGCTTTGCATTTGCTTTCTCTATTATTGCAGTAAATCATACTGTCACATTGCCATAGAAACGGCAGCTATCACAAACATCACTACATCATGGCATCGGACCGGCTCCAACAGCCAGGTCTTCTGTTTTCATTCTGGGGCCAGCCCTCCTTTCCCTCTCCCAGCCCCACGTTTCCAACTCTTCTACAACACGCTGCAATTTTTTGGTGAAAAAATAGAAATCAAAATTTTATTCTTGTGAGTGGAAAGTTTTATCAAAGAGGATTAATCGTAAAAACGACGCTTTTGTTAGCTCTGAAATATCCAGGCACTGTTGGACAACTTACTATGGAGAGTCGAGACTTTGGTGATATAAAGTGTTAAGTTTAGCCACATTTGAAAAAGACAGTGAAGAGCAAACAAATTAATCACAGGTTGGTTTGAAATAATCTGTAAACAGTTTTGGCAGAGAGGATGGAGGTTTTTTCCTCAAATATTTATGAAGCTAAAGATACAGATGGGTAGTGGGTGAAGTTTTTAAGAGCCATGCTATGCTAATTTATATTCACCAAGGATTTTGTTTGGAATTTTCTATAGCAGGATTGGAAATCATTAGAACCTTCCCCTCAAATCCTCCAGCTCTCACTTGGACAAATATCCATTAATTTCATTGAATACCTGATATAACATCAGCATTGCCCAAATAAAGGGCACAGGAGCAGTGGTTTAAGTAAAATGAGCAGACTGCTCTGCTCTAATGTAGTCATGAATATCTGAGGGGTTGGGCTTGAAATCTTACCAGTTTTCACTTACAAGAAAGCTTTGTAGCCACATCAGCATGTGTTTCATGCAGTGAGTAGAAAAGATAATTTTAATTTTTTTCCAGGGGCCAGTAACATGAGTTTTCAAAGGCACTGGGTTTTTTATTATTAAAATGCCTGTCTTTTATTTCATTTATTCTGCTTTTGCTAGCCACATGGTAAAAGTTAGGAAAACAAACAGCAGATACTTTCCAGTGAGGAGTGTTTACATTAGGTCTAGCTTATCTGTGCAAAGAATAATCTCTGAACTCTCTCTGGCCTTTTGGATAAGCAAACGTAAACCTCATTTCCCTTTATTGTCCACTCCACATAATAACTAGCCCTTGCGAAGGTCTTCACAGAGGTTATTCAGTCCAGGATGGCTCCTGGGGATTTCCTTTAATGACTAAAGGGATCACTGTATGCATTATTGAGTAGTAATATTGGAGCTGTGACGGTCTAAAGATAAAGCAGGCAAGTTTGTAGGGAGAGGTATCAGCTTGTATCAGACCAATTGATGTAGCTGGAAAAAGAGAAGTCTCCAAGCATGAGTCCTTTCTCACATCCCTGAAAGTAAAATGATATGATCCACAAGTTCATGCATGCAACTACACAGTCCCATCTCTTTCTTGTGAGCATTTGTACAAACCCTCTGTGAGCTAATCCAACTCGATAAACTAGTAGAGGACTGATCCCGCAAAAACCAGTGGATTTTTTATGGTGGGTCAACAACCCGATTTGGCCCCTTGCAGGGTCACACTCAGTGCCACAGATACCAGGAGCAAGGAAGAAGAAGAAAAGGAGAGCCAGGCTGCCCTTTTTGGTGACCATAAGACGTATTATTGGTGCAGTTGTCTCATCTCATGGTGGTTGGGCTCTGGTCTGGAGATTTCAAAGGGCTTCTTTAACTCTGCTCTCCTGAAATGCTCCAAAAACCAGCTATCAGCCTAACCATCGTAAGGGTACACTTAAGCTTTCAACAGCAATCAAGAGGCGGATGATGCTGTTAACAAGGGCTTTCATTAGAGGGCTTTGCAGCACTTCCCAGAGCCCTTGCTTGCTCTTTTTTGGCAGGTAGGCACTGAGACTGTGACTCTCTCAAGGCACTCACATAGCTGGGGCCACCACTAGGTTGAGTAAGAACGCTTGTTACTGATCATGCCCTTATCTCTATAAACACACAGAAGACAAAATAGCCAGAGCAACGTATGCTTTAAGGACCTCTTCCCTACCGCACTGAAGTTACTGAAATTGCTCAGACTGATTTCAGTGAGATTTGGATCTAGTCTCACACAGCTTGGCAATTCAAAGCATGCTGAGGAATCTTGTCCTGCTGTAAAGAATACAGGATTTAAAAGGCAAGGTAAAGCTACCAAGACTGAGCTGCAGGCTAACACATGGCAAAGGGCTTTAGCTATATAGATTGTCATATAAATCTTCATTGGAGTAATTAGATAATTTCTTTTAAGGAGATATACAATTCTGATGCAAAAAAATACAAGGACAAAGAATCTGCTACACTTCTTCATATTCAGTTAGTGACCCAAATTGCAAAAAATGCAATATATTTTTTGCTTAAATTTGCGCAGACTTGTAATGTATGTTTTGACAAAGCCAGTTAATACCCATAGGCTTTTAAGAAGAAATATTTTTGAAGGAAAGATTAAATGATGAGCTGAGAGGCTTAGAGTCCATGTGTAGTTCTAAAGGCTCCTGGTTTTTTCATTCCATAAAACCCCACCATATTTTACAGTCTCCCACAGGAACACAATATGTGCATGAGCTGACTGGACTGAAGTTGCTGACTGGATTATGAACATGAAATGCCTCACCCTTATCTCAATTTTTGGCTGCTTTCACCTGCTGCAAACTTCATGGTGGTTCCTTTGAAATCTACTCTTTTCCAGTGACTCACTTGGAAATTATGGGGTTTCATGCTTAAGTGTTCTGTTATGAAAGAGAGAAAAATATAGATGCTTCACTGTTCTCTCATTCAAGTAGATTTACACAATTACTATCAGCAGTCAAGATTGTTTTTCAGTAAAGGCATGACTCCAGGGCTTTACCTTCATCTTTCTCCTTCAGAAATCGTCAGAGAAATCTCTTCTCTAGGAAATCTTGTTTTGTTCACTCAGGTTTTCCATGTGAGCATTGTACTGCAGAGATTGTGCAAGTGGCAGCAGCCTGAGTTTCTCTCCTAGCCTGCAAATGGATAAGCCACACAGCTGGTTACTGAGCTCAGCCCTGTGTGATGGCTTTTTCATCAGTGTAACCACACTCAGACCCGCCAGACCCATTGATCATATATGCTGCATGCTCCCATGCTGCAAGCTGTAGGACACTTCTAACAAACTTCAGTCCTAGCAGAAGATCAAAACCTGCCACTATAATGGCCACAGGGAGGCAGCAGGAGAAATGAATGGCACCATCAATATGCTATGTTCCTCCAAAAGCAGGGGGTTGTTGCGTAAAAATCAGGCCAGCCCTACAAAGTGAACCATGCCCCATACTACAGAGGAAGGCAACTCTTCTCTGCCCAGTCATTACCAATCTGAGGCAAGAGAAAATAAATGATCCCAAATCATAATATTGGGCAATTAGCTAAATGAGCAAAACCAGGCATCTGAGATAGAGCAAAATACCTGCACTGAAACACTGCACCAAACTGTCACCAGTCTCCAGGGGAGGAAAACTCTACTCTTCCTGCAGTCAAATTTTGTAACAGGAGAGTGAAAATATTCTCCTTGATCCTGCAAATGATAAAGCAGAGGGTGTATATGAATTGGTGGGACTTGAGAACACACCACCAATCAAATCAAAGGAGGGACAAAGAGTAGACGTGCCTGTGAAGACAATGCTTTATGTTCTTCAGTCAGTGCTAACAGGCACTTAACAACAATAAAGGTTTTCTCAAGGTTTGAGAAATTGGGCCATGAAAGTCAGACTTCTGTCATCTTCAGTGGGTTTTTTTAATCTCTTGACCTTTTCCTTCCACATAGCTATGCTTATGAGCACAGATGTTTTTTCTCCCAAGATTCTTTTTCTTTGGAAGAAAGCCTATGTGTGTCTCATGATAATGGTTCTACCTTGGGGAACCACAGCAGAATCATAGAATCATGGAATGGTTTGGGTTGGAAGGGACCTTTAAAGGTCATCTAGTCCAACCCTCCTGCAATGAGCAGGGACATCTTCCACTAGATCAGGTTGCTCAAAGCCCTGTCCAACCTGGACTTGAGTGTTTCCAGGGATGGGGCATCTACCACCTCTCTGGGCAACCTGTTCCAATGTTTCACCACCTTAATCATAAAAAATTTCTTCCTTATATCTAGTCTGAATCTACCCTCTTTTAGTTTAAAACCATTACCCCTTGTCCTATTGCAACAGGCCCTGCTAAAAAGTCTGTCCCCATCTTCCTTCTAAGCCCCCTTTAAGTATTGAAAGGCCGCAATAAGGTCTCCCCAGAGCCTCCTCTTCTTCAGGCTGAACAACCCCAACTCTCTCAGCCTGTCCTCACAGGAGAGCTGTTCCATCCCTCTGATCATCTCTGTGGCTCTCCCCTGGACCCACTCTATCAGGTCCATGTCTTTCCTGTGCTGAGGACCCCAGAGCTGGATGCAGTACTCTAGGTGGGGTCTCACCAGAGTGGGGTAGAGGGGCAGAATCACCTCCCTCGACCTGCTGGCCATGCTTCTTTTTCATGCAGCCCAGTCTTGTTTCTGCCAGCATTCCTCCTGCCACTCAGAATTCTATCTCATTTACTGAGCGAACTGCTGAGAAACCTAGGTTAGCTTCCAGGGTTCACATCTCGGATTCAAGACTCGTAGGCCACCTGCGAGACACCTGATACCCCAAGAGCCTGGCTTATGCCGGATCCTTGCAGTGCAGCAAAGTGCCTCAAAGTCTTGAACACCTCACTTAGAAGAGGGCTTTCATGCTTTCCACTCTTCAATGAGAAACATCTTCTAATATTCTCTGGGTCTTCTACTATTGCCCTCTGCTTTAGCAGGTGCCTTGAGCAGGCCCTTCAGGAAGAGGTCAGAGCCATACTGATAACTAGGAAGAGAAAAGATGTTCTCTGGAGGGCCAACCTTCACCATAAATGGCAACCACTGGGATGGAGCCTTACAGATGCCCAGGATCAAACTAGGTTAATCAGGGATGCAAATTGGTTAGCTTGCCTTGGCCCCAACTCATTATCATACTCAGCTTTTCAGACCTCTCAGATTTCTTCTGATCCAACCTGGGAGACTGAACCACGTCACGTCTCGGGGAGGGTCTGTGTTGGGTCAATGTTTTGGAGAGAGCTCGTAGCATTAGGGTGCTCTGAGACTCCTAATGAAAAGTATGCGCTTTTCCAGCTTCGGTGAATCACCACACCAATCTCTGATACAGGCCTCCCCAGTACGCCTAAATCTGAACAACATGGAGGGGGTTGAATGTAACCTCAGAGGACCTCACAGAATTAGCACTTTTGTCTTAGAAAATTTAAAAAATCTCTTTTTCCTAGATTTAATGCTAAATCCTGTACCTTTGCTGAATTTTACCATGTAAGCTTCGTTTGCACGTTTTTTTCATCATTTCTGAGACTGTAAGCTGCTTAGTTACCTCTGTTGCAAGACCTTTTGCACCTAATTTCCTCACATTTCTACAAAAATGTGATTTAAAGAACTTTAGGGGAAAGTGGTGCTTTCTAGGTAACAGAATACAGAAATCCAGTGGTTTATTTTATGCCCACAGATTCCCTTTAGGGTCTGGAGGCACTCATAAATACCAAGAGACTCATTGCATTGCCTTTCATAAATTGGTTATCAAGTACTGCCAATGCTCCTATCACACCACTACATATTGCTCTAGGTAACCACCACCACCATGGAAAATTCTCCCTGGAAAAGTGTCTGCTGGGGTTTGGAGACTGTGCCATGATGACATAGTTTCTTCTTTTTTTTTCTCCTGCATTTAAGGTTTGTGTTTGTTTGCCTTAGTTTGTATGTCCAGGGGATTCCTGTTTCAGTGTTATCCTGGGGGAAATTAATATTCTTAGTGACATTCCACTATGTCTACTGATTTCTTGCCCACACACTGGGGAAAACATAATCTTAGGATGAGCATTTTGCATATGCCATTCATTTAGAGCCTTGGTTGTTAGAGGAAAGATCAGTGATGGACAAAAATAACCATGTTCCTCCGCGGGGCACTGAAACATGTAGTCTGAGCTACAGGAATGGTCCTGGGAACAGCCGTGGCACGAGGCTCTTCACAGGGCCACAGTTAATTCTTGTTTCTCCCCTGTCCCACAATGGTAGCAAGTAGCAGCCAGTCCGGACTGAAAGCAATTAGAGACCCATTCATTATCATTGCTTTGTTCTGTGGGGTGATTCACAGGGGCAAGGGAGGAAGCATTGCCAAGGCTGTTTATGCAGAAGCGATTTTAGCAGGAGCAGGGCCCAAGTTGGGATCCAGCTTCTCATCAAGAGCATGATACTCCCATCAGCTTAGCCCCATTGGCAACCCATGCAAAGGAAAAAAGGGAAATCCTGTCTCACTTTCTTCCCCTCTGTAAGTGAACAGATAAATTTGATTTTTCTCTTTCCCTGAAGTCTCACAGGGTCTCTTCTGATTGAAATACTGGCATTCTAAAAATCTTTGCTGGAACAAAATCTGCACCTTAATTCAGCTTGGACTGCAAACTTCTAAATAACGTTAGTCAGATTCTCCTCGGTTACACTGGTTAGGCACTGGCTGTACTGGAGTGATGTCCATCAAAGAGGAAAAGTCACCTCACTTACTATATTATTGCTCCATAGTTGATTCTTTTTCTCTCCAGTTTATCCCTTTGCAATAATAAAGAGATCTTTCACATGATTACTAGCTAGCATAACTAAGCTGCATAGCTGTTCATCATTTAAATGTCCCTGCTATGAAATTCCTTGTACAAAAGAGAAGGCATAGCAAAATCTTATTTGGAAAAGCAAATATTCCATATTGGTGTATTCATTAATGACTGTCTCATAAGCAAATTCTTGGCATATTATCGTTGTATTTTTTCCCAGCAAGACACAGAAATTGCTTGGCAAAGCGTCCATCAAAGCACATAAACGTATGTCTTAAATAGATGCTTTAAGTTAGTCATATGGTCAAGTACTTTGCTAAACTGGGAGCTGTATGTTACACAGTGACTGCTTCCAGAGATCTGGCCCACTAAAAAGTGCAGACAGACAGGCAAGGAAGTGTAGGTTGACAAAAGGAAAAGCAAACATGAAATTATATGATTACTACCTCTGCTCCAGATAATACACATACTTAGTGACATAATGAAGTGTGAATTTAAATAAAAAATAAAATTATTTTACCAGTCATGACTTACCCACAGCCTTGTCATCATCAGTCCATAAGCATGGAAGGATATCCATGAAAAATAGGCAGAGGCCATGTGGATAGAAAGAATGTAAGCAAAAGTAAAGGTGATTTTTGGGAGATGAGGACAAATGACATGTCAAAGCTGATGCCACTGGCAAACCGTAAAGAACAGTTGCAGTAAGAAGAGGAGAGGCATGGATGAAGCAGAAGTACAATACTGGAAGAAGGAGAAGCTTTAAGTGACACAGAATGCGATAGTAAAGACCTAAGAACAATTAACCACATGCAACACTTCTGATTTGATCTGCTATAAGCATGACTTGACACAAATATGCTGTCAGACAAGCAGTGAATGAGAGAAATCTGTCTCCAGCCCGTTCCACAGCTCATCACCTCAACATAATCATCTCTACATTGCTTGTGAACATCTATGGGTAGGCATTTTGCTCCATTTCCATACACACATATATTTTTAAATTCTGTTCTAGCCATTGTTCAAAACTGATTATTTAACCTACCAGCCTAGCCTGAAATGCTATTATCACAACAGTTTTTGAAGTGTTTTCCAAATAAAAGATAAGCACAGACAGCTAAAACCACTTTAAGGACTGTAGGTCTATGAAACCTGAAGTGTCAAGATCACAGAGCGATAAGGAACTGATCAGAAGATTCTTCTGCACCTTCTCATAGGGAGTTTCAGAAAGAAAGAAATTAGCTGTAAATTAGCTTTTAACTTCAACATACTTTTCCAAGGAAACAAACATTGTCTTCCACACAAAGTTCAGGGTGTGCAGGTTTGTAGTGGAAGTCAACTATTTATTAACATGAAAAGAAAGTGCTCAGTAAATATCAGCATCTAATCTTGCTATATTACAGTAACAAAGTCCCTGCTATTATGGCTCCCCTGACAGAGTTGTGTTATGAGAAAGAAATAAATTTGAGACAAATTATCACCTCTAAAAACCATAACAGCAAGAGCAAAGACTGCTTTTGTTCAAATGTGTTTTCTCTTTTGGGATGCATGAGTTATTAGTCATCACTGTACAGGGAAGTGACTTCTTCCACTCCAAGAAATGAAGGCTAAAGTTAAAAACAAGGTGGACCCAGATTCTTATCCTAAAGACATGAACTTAACAGGAGTGTCTCTGCTGCCTTCAGCATAGTCTTTCTGGATTTAAACAGGTATAAATCAGCATATGATAACCTTTCAGGTACCTACAAGGAAAATCCTCAAATAGCAAAATGGAATTTCCAGACAGTTCCAGTAAGTGCATTATGCTAGTAATTTAATGACTAATTGAAAATCTATTATCTTGGAGATGAAAAGATTTTGGAAGATTTAAGATCAGATTTCAAGTTCAAGAAAAGCAGGAAACAAAAAAAGAACAACAAACTAAATACTGGAAAACACATGCATGACTCAAAGTCCTGCAATAGAAACTGCTGTAAGCTTTCATACACATTAATATGATTAAAAACAACTACAAGATATACGGGAAAAGTTGAGCTATGTATCGAAAGCAAATTAGAAACTTTCAGACAACCACTGAAAATGAAAAGGAAAGGACAAAGAAGCAGAAATCTTGCTTTGCCAAGACTGAACAGCAAATGACTGAGAGGCCAAAGCCGTAACACTTAACCAGGCAAGGCAGCAGCATCTGGACAAGGCTTAGGAGGCCACCGTCTTCAAAGGCCAACCATTATAATTGCCAGTCGTACAAAGCATCTGAGGCACTGAAATGTCTGAGGCAACTTATTCAGCAGCATACAGCTAATGGAGCTGGGGGAACAACAACCCAGGAGAACTTGGAGAGCAAACTATTATGTTGGATGTGAAAGAGCTTATAAATATTGCTACAGGGACCTGGCTGTGTGAGAGGCCGATGGTTACGCAGTGAGACAAAACACTGGCTCTCACTGGGTAAAATTCATCTCTGCAGAAAAGGCTAGTTTTGAAGACTCAAGTGGGACATAAATAATGCAAAAGCTTTATGATGGGTCTTCTCAGTGGACTAAATTCAGCCTACTGTTCTTGCCCTAATGACTGGGAGAAAGAGAATATTGGGGGCAAGAAAAACAGGGCTGAGATAATCAAGGGATTTTATGATTTTTCAAACAAGCTTCTGGGCCAGAGGTTTCATGCACATTTTGGTAGATTTTGGGTTATTTTCCCTGTCTTTTATCTCAGTCTCTGAAGTCAAAATAATCTTCAATTTTCCAGACTGTACATAAGAGCTTCAAGTGCCCAGGAGGCATAGAAACATGCAAATCCTTCGCTTATATGGGAAAAAGAGAGTCCTGAGAGTAGTCACTGAAATGCTGGAAACTATGAGCCGTTAGTGGTGTTGGAGTAGATACAGATAATATAAACTGATAGCACAGACTCAAAACATTAATACCCAGGAAAAATGAACTCTGTACACTTGTGCGTGCAAGAAAATGTCAAGTAACTGCTTTGCAAAGAATGGTAAAAAATGGTGCCAAAGAGAAAAGCAAATGATAAACCCTTTAAAGGAAAGAAAAGTTGTGAGATGAACCTGTTGCTGCCTCCATTTTCTTCTCACCTTGTTGACAGGCTTCTAGTGACATACCGTTGTAAGACACAAAAGCATGGCTTATCCCTTGCAATATATAGCTGCGTTAGCTTAAATAATGCCAGTGCTTTGGAATCAGGATATCAAGGATGATAGCGGATCAGTTATGCAATAATGATAGGCAAATGAAGGTTACATACCAGATAATTCAAGAAGATCACAGAGGACTGGCACAAAGAAAGTACATCCGATTTGAAATGAAGTTAGTGTACCCTTCTCCACTGGGACATGAACGAGATTCCTGAACTACTCTTACTGACATCGCCACCAGAGGGTGACAAATTTCAAGTAATACCAACGTTTGTTTACACATACACAGTAAGAACAGGAAGGATTTTCTGCACAGGCAGATCTTACCTCTGTATAATAGACTCCACAGTATGATGTTAGCCATCCCTGTAGTAAACTCTGATCACTCAGGGCTCTAATTAGACAAGCAGACAAAGGCGGGCCAACTATGCCATTTAAGAAAAGCAAACTGGGAAAGAGAACCATGGACCCAACCTCTCAACCATTCAGGTCAACGGGACCCAGGGTGGGAGGCAGTGGGAAGGGCAGGACTGAGGCTGTAGGACAGAGGCGAACTGAGAAAAAAAATCTGTGTTGCAGAAAAAGAGAATGGGGGGGACCTCCAATACCCCTCACTCCTATGAAGTTGCTGACTTGCTAGAAAGCACAAGATTCCTTCTGCTTCATCTCTTCTTTCTATCCCAGCCCCTTTGTAACTATCTGATGCCTCCCCCAGCCACAATCCCATCTCCATAGGACCCTTCAACCTAGACCTACTACCCTGCTCTCAGAGGCTTCGTGGAAACACCTCCCCCCACATCCACTCTGGGCGAGGAGGGAACAGACATCCTCCTCTTACTCTCCACAATGAATAGGAGAAAACCAGAAGGAAAAGGAGAACATGAAAAAAGTGCGAACATCTTTAGTCTAAACAGGCAAGGAAGACAAAGGGAGCACGGGAGAAATTAATCTGAATTCCATCTGTAGAAGGGAAACTAAAAGGAGAGGTGAAGTCCAGAGAAGGTTGGCAGAGGAATCAGAAAAGCAATCCAGCTCTCCAAAAACTATTGCACTAGCAAGCTCAAATCTTCCTTCCATTACTTTAGATTTAATACAACAGAAAATAAGTATGTCTGTAACATCTAGCATTCAGCAGGTAGTTCAGCTTGGGTTTAAGGTAACAAAAATGTCTAAAAGCTCCTCTAATTTCCTACCTGTACCAGCAGCAATTAAGGTGAATTGGCGCACTTATCTGATTTAATCCTAGCTTTGAAAATCCTTTTTTTTCTCCAAATACATTGCAGGTGTTAAATGTCAAAGTTGTAGGTTTTCCTCCTGCTTTGTTGAATGGTTTCCCCCATTGTAATGAAAAGAGAGTAATGTCAGATATTTACTATTATTTCTTTTCCTTCCTATGCTTCTCAGTCCATGTATCTATCAAGTCTAAGGACCTGTATTTTACTAAAATAGCCATATTTACCATTTTTTTCCCAATATCTTCTGTTCTCTCTACCTTATCCATGTACTTTTCTAGTCTCACTATGTGAAAGTAAAAAAAAATTAGTGTCTGCAGACAAATTGTGGTGCAATTCATGAATACAAACCCAGAGAAAGATAACCAGAAACTCCCTCTGGTGTTATCTTGCATGGCATTCTTTCCTCCCTTAATGCCTCTTATTCCCTTAAGATTGCTTTGTCCATTGATAATTCCTCAAAACAGCTCATTATTTTAGCCAGCTGATTATATATTGTTGCTTTACAAAAAGCGTTTATTCTTCGTCATCTTAAGAATCATTTCTACAGTCTCAGTGTAGAGACAAGATGTTTTGCTCTTGTTCTTTCTGAAAGGCTTCTATTTTAATCAAGTCACAACATAAATACAGTGTTTTACATAAACAACAACATAAAATCTGGATCTTAACTACAACATTCTCTATTTAGCCATTAAATACTTCTGTGTTCCCCACTACTTTTGTGTTTGACCAACTCGCATTACTTAAGGTATCTTCATAGGACAGAGAACTGAAGCAAGGACGGAGAGTTTGGGGTATGGCTTCATCAAAAGGATAAACAGATCCAGGTCTGCACTACCGATGGAGAGGCTGAGCTTGTCTCCCCGCACGCCCGGCCGTGCGTGCTCTCAGGTTCCCTGGGCAGGCACCAGCTCTGACGCAGCCGTGCAGTCAGCCAGGCTCTCCAGCCACAGAATTACACGGCTGCTTTGTCTCCGGGCATCAGGACCATGTACTTCTGCCTGATAAAACCTTTTGTTGCATAAAACAGCTTCTAAACTACTCTCTTAAGAAGCAGTTGTAATTTGATAGGGAGTAATTTTTTGCGATAGGATTTAATTCAACCCGCAGTCATATTCCTCCTCTAGAAGTGTGCAGGGTGCTCCTGAGGAAGCCTGCCAATTCTTTTTGGATATTGGCAACAAGCTGGACCTTTCTCACAAAGCCAGGACACAGACCAAACAGGAGCAGCAAGTGGCAATAGCCTTCCTCTTTGTCAAGAACAGGTACTAGAAATCCTTAATCAAGCTACTAAACCTTTTTGCACTATTTGACATAACCGTTGTGGCTTCGCTATTTCTTCTTCTGTTGCCAGAAGCGGGAAAGAAGAGCAAGATTACAGAGCAGTGACTTCATGGAGTTCTCTCAGGATACCCCAGGACAGCAGTTGTGCCTGTGTAGCTGGCACATCAGTCTTCTGCAAGCTCAACCCTACGGGAACGGGACTGGAAGAGTTTATGCAGCAGCGTGGACTGAAATGCCAGTAATAGTTCAACTACACATACTTCCAAAGGTTTTTCTTAGACCATTATAAAATGGCATAGATTGGAAGAATATGGAAGTGATAAAAAAGTAATTGAGGGGGGAAGAAAGCTCTTTTAAAAAGCTCCATGCTATCAAACTCTAAGGGAGAAAAGATCCTTAAATCCTTAAGATGGTCTGCAGCCTGACAATCTTCACTACACTGGGATTTCCAAATGGCTGTGATTATGGAAAGAATCCCTTGGCTATCAGTATCTCGTTCCTCTTCTGGGATCCTGTCTTGGGTAGAAGTGAGTCAAGTTTCCAGGATATGTTCTCCCTCCCCAAATACAACTAATTTTCATTAGAAGGCTAACATCACCCCCCTTTCATCCCTGTTTCAGGATGAAACTGCCCACTTGTAATGGTTGGTTCAGATCCCAGGCAGCCATCTGTTCAGGAGACATAGGCTTCCCAAAGTACATCAACCTGGCATTTCACCTCATCCCACCATGTCCTGAAGGCTGATATTTGGAGAGGGAGAAGACCAGGGGGAGTGTGTTTCCTCAGCTTCAAGGCCCTGGAGATCACTGACCCAAACAACTTCTACCTAAGTTAACAGTGACTGCCATAAAGAGTTACGTTCTGGTTAAATGATCAAATGTCAGAGGAGGAGGCAGACTTCGTTGGACAGTAGACTTGCCAATAAACTCAAAAAATCACTACCAGCAGAAATCTGTGTAGTCATGAACCTCATGTCTTTGGAGGCAGGCAAACCCTGTCCTCAAACATCCACTGTGGAAAAAACAGACTCATAGACAAGACAAGGACAGACAACCAATTTGGGTTCCAGCTGGCGATGGCAGGGGAGAGATAAGTACACCTTTGGGTACTCCATGATGAGAAGCATTAAACTAGCATTAGCTATTAAAAATATAGGGGAAGTAAAAGAGTTATTAAATTGTGTTGTTTTAGAGTATTCCTGTGTTGTTATTTTGGCTCCACCAATAATAAATTCATTAATTTTTTTCATTTACTTGGCAAAACTGATGACAACAACAAAACTTCCATCAAAATGTCACTGGATCACATGGGAAAGTAAGTACTTACAATGATGGTTTGGTTAAATTATCTCCTCTGGCCTCCTTGGAGGTAAATCTGGATTACTGGGCTCTAATGTTGTCAAAAGAGGGTTTGTAGAATACCATACGGCTAAAAACATAATGAGCTTTACTAGAGGCGACCATAATTCTAAAGTTCAGCAGAAGGTATATGTTTGTATGCAGTGACTAAGCATATGCAAGTAGGAGGCAATTACAGATGGCTGGAAATATGCTACTACTGCAAAACACATACGATGTTTTGTATCCCAGAGCAGAAAGCAGAAATGCTCTGAAGTACGCAAGCTCGGCTACTAGCTGATACGGTGATGCTGAATTTGTGTTCTTTAGGACCACAGCATCACACTCAGCAGCTGCAGACCAGCAACAAAAAGGTTGCTCACATTTTTTTTTTTTTTAAATTGAGAAAAGATAATACAATCATGGAGAATTTGCAAAATGTAAGAAGAATGTACCAAGTGGAAAACAGTTCAGTAAGTTACATCCAGTAAAAGCTCCATTAAAATCAAAGGTATGAGTTAACTACGAGACAGCATGCTTGGGGCATACAGGAAATGAAATCTCTTAACTACATTTGCCAGAGCGGTTAGCCTGCCTTCTCTGCTCCTTTTGGGCTTGCCTTACCTATTTTTTGCTATACTAGAGTTCCGAGATTGGTTTGGGCTTAATAAATACTGCTGCTGATTGTAAAATTTTCAGTTGAGGTGTACTAATTCTCTTAGATACACTTTACATGTGTATTTTTCACTTTTGTCTAAGCAGTCGCCTGTGCATTGAGAGATCAGCCCTCACAGCACTTACCAATTTGCATCCTAACTAGGTGTCCCGGAGGAGGCTTATCAAGGGATTGGTTTGGAAGTGTTGAGTGGGAGCTGTCATTAATGTGAGGTTTGTCAGAGAGGCCAGGGAAATAAACAGGTCCCAGGAACAGAGACCTTGCATTGGGTGACAGGTTTGTATTTGGAAAAAAGGTATATAGAAAAAAACCCAACTTCAAAACCAAACCACTCTCCACTCCCTGTTCCATCCGTTTAGGTTTCAAACCACAGAATGATCCTACTGATGTCTACTGACTGATCAGAGGTGAGCTGAGGGGAAAGAGCCACCCTGATTTTAAGAGAAAACAAGTTTATAAAGGGTAGAATGCATGACTAGGACCCACACTACTGATCCCACCAGCTTTGCATTGGGTAAGAGACAAGACAGGAAACCAGACATTTTATATAGATATTAAAAATATGTTTACAATTATATATTATTAATTATATATTAATTATATAATACAAGATATTGTGTATTATAGTATGTTATATACAATCGTGGTTTTATATAATTGATATAAAATTATATATATATAAAATTTATATAAATTAGAGCTATCCATTACTTTCTTCTTCTGCTTTTTTTTGCCCTCTAAGGTCTGTTCAGCAGCCTTATTGTAGCGTCAGCAGGGCACAGAATATTGCCTCTAAGCCTGGAAATTGCATCAATGAGTGCAGTTGCATCTTGAAAGACTGGAAAAATGAAAAGAAATGAGGATTTCCTGCATACTCTGGCTAGAATTTACATGTGCAGCAAAGCTCTAAGAAATAAGTCAAACAGGCCTCTTTTGGCAAAGTTGTTCTAAGAGCATTCACACTTTCTCTGTTAGGAAATTAAGACCCATATACAATGATGCAAAATAGGCTCATCCAGAGGACAAATGTAAGAATTCATTTTTTTTTCTCTAAATTGGTCACTGGAGGAATCTGGTAACTTGATAGGAAGCCTAGCCTGTCCTCCTAATCCGGGCAGTATGAGTGGCTTTAAGAATGTGCTAGAGATGTTTAGTCTATTTTGGTAGAACTGGTCATTGAAAACATCTCAATTGATCTTAAACCAGCTAATGAAGACATAAGTTGAACAAAGTCTGCTCTCCCCCTTGGGGGTCCACCATCTGCATTGCCTCCTCCTTCTCCAATGAGCCTCATATATCTGCTCCCTGGAAGCTTCCATCTTCTGACAGTCCGTCAGTAGGTGGTGGTTGTTAGGTTGACAGCATACCTTTTAACACCCTTTCAAGGGACAAAGGGACCGAGAGAGAAAATCCTCATCAGGATGAGTGCCCAGCAATCCCAAGTCCCTACCTCCTGCTTAAGAAAACAGAGCTCTTTCTGAAGCAGTACTTCCAAACATTCTGGGTTTTGCAGTGCTGTCAATCATGAAGACTTCGTACACTCCACTACGTGCACTAACAAATGCATAACTGGAAACACGGCAAAGGCACGATACTTTTGCAGATTAGCTCCAAACTACTTAATTATGACCACGGGGCTCTAGATCTTCCATCAGGAACCACTGCTGCAGAGCATCTTCTCAGCCCCAAGTAAGCCCAGGGACACCAATCTGTTCACCCCTCCTTCGCTACAGCAGGATCCCTGCTCACCCTCGCGCTCTCAGCTCTCCCACCATGAAGGAACGTGTGGTGCCTTGAGACGTACAACCTCTGCCGGCCTCTTGGAGAATGACCCGCAGGTGGACAGGGGCTGGACCTCAAGGTCACTCCAGGGATCCTGGCAGCCCAGTGGCTGGGATGGACTGGAGAGCAGGGTCACTCCAGGGAGGGCCACAGAAGCTCTTTCACTAGCTCCAGCACCCCAAACTGGGCATTTTTGCTGTTGGTAAAAAATAGCACTAGAACAAGAGCCAGGAAGATGGAAGTGTATTTTACATTACGGAGCTGATGGTCCTCCCCTTTTTTTTTTATATATGCACGGTGACTAACCTATTGACTCCAGGAAGAACAAATCTTACTGCAAAGAGGAAAAGTTAGTGGTGCTAATTAGCAACAAAGTAGTTTAACTGAACAAAAATACTAAGAGAATCTCTGAATATGCTGATCCTGGAGGACAGAGTTACAGCCTTTAAATTTTAAGCCAATAAATGTATTAACTAAGAAAGAACCATCACAAGAAGTTGTGATAAAATTGATTAATTTATGGAACCTTTTGCCACAAAATGCAACTAAGATTACAATGTTAGTAACATTTAAGAAACAGAAAATAGGCTATAGAAAAATGTCCAATGGGGTTAAAAATAAAACTTATCTGTCAAGAGGTTGTTTTGTATCAACTACCAAAAAAATTCTTTCATGTACTACTGAAGTAGCAGAGATATTTTTAGACTAGATAAATTACTGTTTTTATAAGCTCCGATACTATTCCGGTAAATAATATATCAATATCTGTGTTCCTAACTATAGTCCAGGAATGAAGAAGATGATGTTCTGCTGTTTTGTAAAACATAGTCATTTTTTGGTTTTATGAGATAAAAGTGTTTATCAGCCTGATAGCAATCTTGACAGTAGGACCAAGTTTATGAGTGCACTCTGAATCACCATAAAATTTCTATTTACTGCTTTTCAAAATGATCTGGATTACTTATCTTTTTTTTTTTCCCCCACTATCACCTAGTTTACTCAACTTAAAATGTTAAGTATGACAGCATTATAAATGGATTAAGTTGCTATCTGCTTTTTGCTATGATTTCTGTTTCCCTGTATTTTCACTCAGGAATAATGTTCTGTGAGTTGTTGCAAAGATACTTTTCAGGAAAAAAAATGCATCTGTTCATGTCACAGCAACAAAATATAGGGAAAATAATATTCCTTGTTCAGCTGCAGGACTCCATTCTCCTGACACAAGGCAAGAAGTGAGGAACTACTCCTTTGAGTTTGCTTTTTTAACTGAATGCATAGACTAAAAATACATAATAATGTAAATATTGTGTATCAATATATAATAAACCCCAACAGTTCCAAAATACTGCTTTTCTGACTCACATGACTTATGATTTTGATGCACATGCAAAATAAGTTTAAATTAATATGCAAGGTCTGATCCAAAACCACTTTTAAGAAAACAGAATTTGTTTTAAAAGTACAGTGCTTGGGGCTTTACTGAAAACAGGGGATACAGTCTGAATGGGATATACAGCTCTTCTTCAACCATACACATTCAATAAAAGCTAAGACATACAGCCATGGGTAAACGGAAAACACCAGAAAACTACACATATTCTTGATGCCCTACATGCTTCATACCAAACTTATTTAGAGTGCTGTTACTAAACACAAAGAAAATAATGCAAAAGGGCTTTAAAGATGTGGACAGCAAGATAAGTACTCTTGGGAACTTTACTATTTTCAAACAGACTTTTTCTGATTGTGGATAGTCTAAGAATTATATCACGCTGGCAACGGATTAACGGGAAAGAAATAGATGGGAAGTTACTGCTCCTTGCTCTGTCTACTTGAAATCTGCTACCAAAAATAGTTTATAGAAATGCTTCTTTATGCAAAAGTATTTATTTTACAAGCTCAGCAAACTATCTTGATGTAACAATCGTCCACGTAATTGATGCAACACTGTAACTATGTAAATCGTCCACATAATTGATGTAACCATGTGACAATCATCCACATAATTTAAGATTTTTCACTCCCCCAACAGGTGAACTGGTATTACAAATCCCTTTGGGTTTTTTTTTCCTGTTCTATTCAAATGAACCGAACACAGTGAGGGAAAAACTGAAAACGTCAAAACATTGCATACCTATTTTTTTCATAACAAAATACTGCATTTTAATCGATGAAGGAAAAGACGTTTGCCCTGTTCAGGTTCCAGAATCTCAGACCAGTTGAGGTCAGAAGGGGCCTCTGGAGGTCGTCTGCTCCAACCCCCTGCTCGAGCAGGCCCACCTGGAGCCGGTTGCCCAGGACCACGTCCCGATGGCTTTTGAGTATCTCCAAGGACGGAGAGTCCACAACCTCCCTGGGCAACCTGCGCCAGCGCTCGGTCACCCTCACGGGAAAAAAAGCATTTCCTGACGTTCAGAGGGAACCTGCTGTGTTTCAGGTTGTGCCCATCACCTCTGGTCCTGGCGCTGGGCACCACTGGAAAGAGCCTGATTCCGACCTCTTTGCAACCTCCCTACAGGTACTTAGAGACATTGATGAGATCCCCCAGAGCCTTCTCTTCTCCAGGCTGAACAGTCCCAGCTCTCTCAGCCTTTCCTCACAGGAGAGACACTCCAGCCCCTTCATCATCCTCGTGGCCCTTTGCGGGGCTCTGTCCAGTATGTCCGTGTCTCTCGTACTGAGGAGCCAGCCGGTCTGTAGTTCCCTGGGTCTTCCTCCTTAAGACTCCTTATAGAATATATAAACACAATACGCCAAATGGCTGTAGAGTATACAAATGAAAACACTTTCCCCCTCTACTACAATTACACCTCTGTGAATCCGAGACTTGCTAAAAACAGCCTGAATTTTTAAATGGTGATGAGAACTCTCTCTTTCACTAGAAGGTCACAAGATCCTTCTACTAACAGAATCAGACTGGGAAAAATCTGTATCAGAAGTGCATCAGACTCAAAGAGGAAAACAGTAAGTCTTAAACCCTACTGTTCCAACTCGAAAGTATATTCTTCTCATCTTTGTATTGCTATCCATACTATGAATAAATCAGTTACATTTAATAATGGTTTCTAAGGTTCAGATGCTAAGTCAGCTAATTAATGCTACAGATTTATTACACATCTATGGTGACTGAATAAGACTTTAACTTATCCATAGCAGCTCCTTCAAAGGAAAAAGATACTCAATCTCTGCATTACTTGAGGAGTCCAGGAGTCTATTTTCAATTCTAACAATGCCTTTTGTGTGACAGCAGTCAAGCTGCATCATTCCATGGATCAGTCCCCTGACCTATAAAATGGCGATTTTTCTTTCTTAAGGTAAAGCAATCAGAGAAAACACAATATAGTTCCAATATATTTGTTTTAATAGTTAACTGTATTAAACATGCTTAATATCACTACGCTTAATTTTCCAAAATATATTTCAAATTTTCTAAAATATATTCCAAAGTACAACTCTTTCAGTATTTAGGATATTCTCATTTTAGCATCAGTATTGTGTCTGAACGGGAACAGCTATCCACTGGGGAGGCCTGACGGTGGGCAAAAAGCACTTACAGCCATACACTGCTGAGAAACTGTGTGGTTTGAGCAGCATCTAGTGGCTAAACTTATTAGGCAGCCATGCCTATTCAGCTCTATTTTCTCTTACTAAATTTAGCATTTAAGAAGGAAGGGAAGAGGTTCATTCCATCACTTTTGGTAAACAAGATCCAAAGGTGGTTTTGCTTTAAAAAAAGTCTTTATGTCTCTTTACCTTTAACGCAAAACAAGAGGGAAAAGCACTATGGACTTCTAATCACACCCTAAAAACTAGAGCAGATTTATTACAGGAGAAAGACTGAAGGATCTTCAACCAAGGAACACAGGAATTAAGTTTCAACTGCACCTTGCAAGGCAATTTGGGTTTTTTTACGCAAGATAATCTCATGCCTTTCCAGTACGAGGAAGACTTGAGTGCTCACTCTACTTTTGTGGATGTTATTGTTGTAAGATATAAAGGTATCTTGAACTACGATAACTTTAATGAATGCTACACCCCGAGTCATGTAAGTGACCAGCAAGCAAATTCTTGTAGATCCTGAAGGAATGATTGAAATTACTGTTCCCAGCTGCATTTGGTAACATGCTGTGCAACTATAGCACTGCAACAGGTTGCACGAGCGCTACTAGACTGTTTCAGTGCAGTCAGCTAGACTAATGTATTAGCCTTTCAGCAGTGATTTAAGTTATTCTAGCAAATGCAGCCTTTCAATTCTTCCCCTTTTTGGAAGGTTTTTTTGTGTTCTAATACATCATACCCATAAACATACTAATGTAAGTGGTACAGTTCTCCTCCTTAAATGAAGGAAAATGCCTCACTTTACATTCACATCCAACAAGAGGAATAATCTCTACCTGAAAAAGACACTTTTCTGTTAGTAAATTGGTTCAATGTATTTTTATTAGTTAATAATAAATTTTTATAAGTTGAATTCTAATCAATATAGTCACAAACTATTTTCAAGAGCAGACCACGGCTGGACAAAAACATTCCAGGAAATAATTCTATCACTTATGCTGCAGTGGAATTTTGAGCATACACATGTAAGGGAAAATTAACACATGATTCTGCAGAAAATAAACCACTATGCAAAGAGTTGTCTAAGAAAGTTTAAAAAGTTTCCCAGGGAACACCTATAAATACAACTGACCTTCAAGATTTCCGTAAAATGAAACGACATGAGTTGATGTACCTGATGATGGATAAATTGTGAATGCGCTACATCTTTTATTGAAATAAAGCAAAATGCATTTATCCGTTGATTCAAATAAGAGAAAACATCTCCAGGTTTTCAGCATTCAGTTCAAAATAAATTGCTGTAAGTTCTTAAAACGGGGGTGACAGGGGTGTGCAATTGGAAGTAAAAATCAACTTAGGCTGCAAATTCTAATGCCTGCAGAAGCCTTAGTAGGAATGTATCACATTCCTGTGACCCAACCTGTAATAAGATCACCGTGGTCCAAAGGAACTCCGACCTATTTGTTGGTCCAATTCATTTTTGTTTGTCCACAAGCCTTCTGTAACCAAAACAAGTCACTATGAAAGCAGTCTTCTCCTTATGTTTCTAAGACTGACCTTTTTGTATGCAAAGATGATGCACGTTTATCTTCAGCTTTTAGCATTCTTCAGAAGCTGGAACGCCTTATTTCCAACTGACAATTAAAAATAAATGAGCTTATCCAAGTACTCCAAGAGTCAGAAAGTCTTAGCAAAAGGAAAATCTGCAAACAAATCTCTACATTTACCTGGCTTGTTTACGACATCAGCACCTGTGGTACTTGGAAACCCCCTTCAGTCAAAATGCAAAATTGCCTTTACCCACCAGAAGGAGAGATACAGAAGAGAAATTGCCAGAAGGCGGCCAGTTAGAACAGTGCCAGCATACTATAATGGACATTTTTAAAGGTAAATGGACAAATCCAGACTTGCTTTCTGTTTGGTCTAAAGCAAGGGAAAATGTCAATGATTCATGTGCTGGTGAGTGACATATCTTCACGGAAAATTTCTGCCTAATGTGTAAGAACAGACAGACAGAAAGTTCAAGTCATATGTTGAAACTTGCACCATTACCCAGCTGTGGCAATGGTATACAGTACTTTGTTACAGTTTTACCTAATTTTTTCCTCGGCCTAAACAGCATGACTGCTTATAAGATGGATTTTACATTGTACATCTTTAAGTTTCAATTTAATCAAGCTGTTTATTCTGTTCATTTCTCAAATTTGGACTCCAGCATCACTAAAACAAAAAACTCCCTTAAGCAATGCTGCATTTTACCTTAAAGAGTTGCCATTTTTGAACATACACAGATAACGTGTCTTGAAAAAAACCCCCAACCATGAGATTCAGTACATCACTTAAATGAGGAACATGGTATCTCAGAGATTTCTCTTCTCCATTAGCCCTTACGCCTCCATGACCCTCCTTCTTTCTCTAGGAGCACCTCAAACATCTCCTCTTTCCACCTCAATAATCCCCTTGCCTGATTCCCCCTACTTCTTCTGTGGGATTCAACAGAAGTAATTTTATACATCAATACCTTTTCCATGAGGAAAGCTAAAGGAATTGCACATGATATATGAGAAAATGTATCTTCTATTGCAGTATTTTCAACTGAACTGATGTTTTAGTAACTCACTGGAAGGAACAAAACTGACATGAACAGCTTTTACTCCGTTTTAAAAAGTTAGTTAAGATTATAGTTTGCTATCATAAACTTCAGTGTTTCCAAAAACATCAGTGTGGATTCAGAGCTTCTGAAGCTACTGAAGACCATTAAGAACCACCTAAGTGCCTATACACAAGTCATATGAATTTAAATCTTCTTTAATGAAATTTGCTTCAAATGATGCAAATCTCTTTAAGGGAGTCAATCTGTTACATGCTGTGCTGGTTTTGGCTGGAATACAGTCAATTTTCTTCATAGTAACTGCTATAGTGCTGTGTTTTGGATTTGTGCTGAAAACAGTGCTGATAACCCAGGGATTTTTTCGTTCCTGTGCTTACACAGAGCCAAGGGCTTTTCTGGTTCTCCCCCCACCCCACCAGCGAGGAGGCTGGGGGGGCACAAGGAGTTGGGGGGGG
>NW_010973052.1:2940126-2953786 GCF_000737465.1 Haliaeetus leucocephalus | reverse complement strand
AACGCCACCCAGACTATAGGACATCATGCTCGGCATATAAAGCTGGGGGAAGAAGGAGGCAGGGGGACATTCAGAGTGACAGCGTTCATCTTCCCAAGTAGCGGTTACACACGATGGAGCCCTGCTGTCCTGGAGATGGCTGAACACCTCCCTGCCCAGGGGAAGTGGGGAATGAATTCCTGGTTTTGCTTTGCTTGTGTGCGCGACTTTTGCTTTACCTGTTAAACTGTCTTTATCTCAGCCCACGAGTTTTCTCACTTTTACCCTTCTGCTTCTCTCCCCCACCCCACCGGGTGGGGGGAAGTGACTGAGCGGCTGCACGGTGCTTGGTTGCCAGCGGGGGTTAAACCATGACACACGGCCAGTTGTACTCGTTTTGCATGTGTCACATGGAAGCCGTGTCTAAATTAGGTACCACACATGGGTTTGACTTGCTCTCGGCTTTAAAAATACATGACTTCAACAAGGCCACTGCAAATTTGCGTTAAAATGAGGCCAAGAGCAATTCAATATTAGAATAGCATATTATTCATTGCTATACCTAACATAAAATATACACTGTTTTAAGAGCGGAGCTCTGAAACTCAAAGATTCCCCTTCTAGATAATTGCCTTGATCAGAAAGCTACAGAATCTTACTCTCTTGTTGGTTTGGGGGGGGGTGGGTTTGGTTTTTTTTTTCATTCTGAACTTTAATTCTTAAATGAGAAGAATTCTGCTGGATTGCGGAAAGATGAAGATTGATTGCTGAGAAAAACATAAAATGAGATCTACAAATTGCAGCACAAGTGCTCTAAACACTAGAAGCCACCGTGACTGACAGCTGGCAGCATGCTGGTGTGGGCACCTAACTCCTCCCGACACAAGATAGGGAACGGACGTAGAAATTAATAAGGTCACTTCGAATCTCAGAATCGCCTAACTTGTACACAATGTATACAAAGGAAGAACAATCTTACGGTTAACAGACCAAGACTGAAATTCAGGTACTTTTAAACACAAGTGCCGATTTCAATCAGAATATAAAAAGACTGTTGAAGCCTTTATTAAATGTCACTAGATGGCAAACCTTAAGGTTTTTTTTTCTTCTTCTCTATGAGAAAATATTTCTATGTATTATAATCCTGTTGCAGAAACCCAAAATATTTTCTTGAGAGAAATTAATCTGAAGTTCTCATTTGTTACAATTTGTAGACTGCCCCAGGTGTCTAATCTTCCCAGAAATCTAAATACTAAATGTAAATATTAAATTCTGCCTTTTTTTTGGCCACAGGCTTTTAGTGAGTGACATAGTGTAAAGGATTAACATGAAATAGGCATTTCTGAATAATTTTAAAAGGACAGATTAATGTTTTGACAAGATTTTATTGTGAAACATTGGATTTAGAAAAGGTACAAAATGTCAACGGTCAGATGTGTGCCAGTACAGTATTTCAATAGTCTATACATGTGGACAGCTGAATAGCTTCACTGCAGAACGCATATTTAGACATACTATCTAAAAGGGGGCTGCAATATTCACAGGCTTAAAATACATAAATAACTTGAGCCAAAATGGCCATTACTGTTCAATGCTAATCAACATCTGGAAACAGGCTATAAAGCACAATACAGCACAACAATCTCCTTGCAGATCCACGTTTAAAGAACATCAGTTTATTATGTCAATAATCTACAGCTCCAGGACACTATTTTCAGGACTGGGATTCAGTTGGCTAGTTTAGAACTTTAAAAAAATTCATGTTAAAAATGAGATTATGGAAGAAAACCCACAGGTATTTAATTAGAACAAAACACTGTGAAGCCCCTAAAAATTTTTCAGACTGGGATTTATAAAGTCAATTACTTCTAATATAGAACTTCAGTTTGTTCCTTTAAATTGTCCTTACTGCAGTTTGAACAGGTATCATTAAGTGACCTTAATTCAAACATTCCAATTTGCTATGCATTTCTGTGTTTTAAAACCAATTTCACCAAACATGGGTCACCACTCAACTGGAAAAAAAAATATTATCAAAATACTAAATCTGAATTAAAGAAAGTCATAAATTTGTATATTAAAAAAAATAACAACACCCCCCAAAGGATAGCAGCATTCTCTACCCTAGTTTAGCAAGTTTAAAGAAGAACATTTATAAACATACAAAATTGATTTTAGTTTATAAAAATACACGTATACCATATGAAAAAAGATAGCATGATTTTTTCAAATTATTCAGTAGTCTGTTACTGCTGGAACTTGTCTGAACTACTGAAAAGGTGTTCATAGTTCAGTACATGGGTGGACAGCCAAGGAACTTCAGATTTTAGTTAATTAAAAGGTGTGTAGCTTATTCTACATGATTAAGCTTACTGAAATATAAGCAGTTACCCTGTTACCAATCCGTACTCAGAGCTGAACTAAACCTTTACTTACGTAAGTCTACTTCACTTTATGCTGATTCGTAACTCACCTTCCTGAACAGAGACCTTGGGGTATACTAAATTAATGTCTAGCTGAAATTTCTGAATATGACATGTCCATTAGGAGCAGAGCTAAACTTAAACTGATGTAATTTAGAATCAAAATCTACCCAAAACATTAAAACAACCCACCCTTTGACACCACATCCACTCCCTTAATTAATTTCAAGACCATCAGTTTTGGCTACTCTTTTCTCATTGTGTACCTTAACTGGGGGATGAGAACCTTGCAATTCATTAAGAAGAACCACCATAAGTTACAACTAAGTACATTAAATCAGACAATGGGAATAAATTTTTTTAAAACTTTGAGTGTATATCACTAATTAAGGATGTAACATTGGGAGTACAATGTCTGCTATGGAATTAAAATTAGCGCTGTGCCAAACGGGAAAAATATATGAACAAACCACTAAACTCCAGTGTGGCAAAAAACATTTTGTTTTTTTGTTCAGGAAGTGTTTGGCATGAGCAGCACTAACAAAATTCTACACCTCACAGACACAAGCTACAAAGGTTATCTAAAGCCAATACTCACTGTCCATCAATTGGCTAGCTCTTAATGCTGCTTCAAGCACTGCACTAGCCACTTCGATCTTTGTTTCAGACTCCTCTGTACACACATTTATATTTACATAAAACATTTATTAAACATGATTTTAAAACATAAAAACCTTATGTACAAAATACCAACATTCCTATAAATAAACAGTTGGAGAAAGGCACTTGCAAGAAAAATCTACAGTAAATCTTACAAAAACCACACTGCCTCTGTTACTGTACAATAGATAATCTTTCGGTAAATCCCTATCACAAGAATGTAAAACACTAATTACTTGTTATAACTAAGAATATAACCGTTACAGTTGTATTTACACATACATATATGCCTTTTTTTAATTTCACTTGAGAGCACCATGATTTCCATTCTAAATTTATATTTTGATACAAAGTAAAAGAACAGTTGCCAGAAACCAGTGTTCAGTGTCACTGCAGTTTCATGAACTTTTGGCTGACATCAGTGTAGTTGAAAAGACTCAGTTGCTGCTTTGCAAAAAGTACACCTAGTTTGTTATTGCATGTTGTCCTTTTAGAGAGAGCACTGCTATGTTCTCTATGCAATTGTTTAATACTATTGCTGGCAAAAAGTTTCCAATATCAAAAAAATAAAAACATTCTTCAAGCCAGTTGAAGTATTTCATCTGAACAGTAACTAAAAAAAGCTGCATATTAATTATAAAAACGTGTAGGAAACATGCCAACTAATCTGGTGTGCAAAAATATTTTTTTCCACTACACAGGATTTTAAGGGCTTCACAGAATCACTCAAATTTACACTGAGTAGCAAACCCCATCAATAGCCAGTTCCTCAAGGAGATGTTAGTATACTCCCACTTTTATCAAACTTTTTACCCTTTGACAACGCTGCAACCTGTTTGAGTAGTTCTCTGTTTTTGGCCTGCAATACAGATAAAAAAAGTTTTATGAATTACTGAAATGTCTCAGTAGTTTCATGCACTAATTTCCCATTGCATTTACGAAACAAATTCCCAAAATGACCATGCTGAGAATATCAGCACTTTTCAAAGATTTGTACATGCTTTTTGATATGCATGTTCCATCTTTAACAGAAAAAGGTAGCCACATTTCCTGTATTGCAAAATTTAGTATTTGAGGTGTTGCACCAAGTATCTGTTCAGTCTGTGATTTAGAAGGCAACTAAATTCAGGCTTTTTTCCTGATAAAGTATGCTTTAACAAGAGACATTTAACTGTCAATTGTGTTAACGCTGAGCCCTTAAATCAGATCAATAGCATGCTGACAACTGATCAAATATCAGAGAACAGACAAAAAATAACATAACCTTTGAGAAAGCACGCAAGGTAAGCGTCTATCTCAAAGTTAGAAAGCACCATCCAAGAACTTGGTACTATTTCATTGCCATGAGTGAACAGCCTGAATGTATAATTCCATCTGAAGTATTTCTCAAGTATTGATAAGCAATTACTCACCTGCAACTGTTCCACAGTTTCCTTGTGAGCTTTCTCCATACTGTTCATCTTTGTCCTCAAGTTAGACTCCTGGTACTGGAAGTCTGCCTTCAGTTCTGTCAACTAAAAACACAAATTCTATGGAGATTCCCTGGACTGCTACAGTATACATCTTCTAATCAATCTGTGAAATCTTTATGCAAGCCTCAGGAATCTCAGGAAACACTGTTATTTATTTACTATTGTAGTACTGACAGCTCAGTACTTCAGAAGTAGCTTGGAAAAGTAAGTATGTCTATTTTATATGAAGAAAACAATTCTACTTATATAACCATAGTTTGCTCAGGATTTGGTATAAAGAAGGTTAATCCTCAACAAAAAAAAATTCAAATGCAAGACTAATGATTTATAATCTTAGCTGTTCTTTCAGCTGTGAGATCCTTATCACAATCTTCAGTTACATCTCTTCAGTTATATGGTATGGTAACACGTGAAAAATCTTCCATACCAAACCAGAAAGGATTCCTTTGTGTCCTTTTATGCTACAATTTGTCCTAAACAGAAGTATATGTTCCAGAGTTTCATTGCTTTTCGATCCACAACAACAGTGAATTCAACAGTGTTATCAGAAATGTGTAATTAAAACAATTTAACTTAGGATTTAATTCTGAGTGTATGGTGTAGTATTGCTGCCACTGGGTCTCTCCTGAGACAGGCAGAGATCCAGATAACATACAGTAAGGCAGGTGTTTCTAAACTGTGATACATGCTTCTATCCAAGCAGCTGAACACTTCTTCTGGAAACATGTGCAGCTGGGTGAACTACTAACAGTTTGTTGTATATGGACCCAGAAATTTTAGGAACCACTTCTTAAAAAAAGTTTAGTTCCAGAAAGCATCTCAGATTCACCAAGCTATTTTGAACCTCTCTGGTCAATTTGGATTTACCAGGAAATGGAGCGCCTTTGCTAGCAAGGGAGCCCACTATAACAAACCACAGCATACATTCCAAAAACGACTACCAAGACTGCTATTATCAACCTTAGATGTGTAAAATCGCATGTAGTGAAACAAGGTATTCAAAAGAACTGTCAGTCAAATGGTCCTAAATAAAGTGCAGGTATCTTGATACAAGGATATATACCTCACTGTACACAGACTGTTGCTCAAGGTATGTACTTACGGCTGTTGCAAATTCCAGGGGATCCAGTACAAAACCACATACCACAAACTAAATACCAAAAAACTAGTGGTAGTATTGCACCATAGTAAAATATGCAACTAGATGAGATGAGCAAACACACTACCTGTGAACATTCAGTGAAGTGTGGTCCCTTCCTAATGATCAAGTCTCAGGGCCCCACAGTAACGTCTTGGTGTCTCACTAACATTTTGTCCAGAAAGCAAAACAAGGCTAGTACTGCAAACAATAAGCACTGGTAATGATATGGCTGAGATCTTGACTCGTAACAAAAAATGATGAGGATTGTCTGTAAAGCTGGTGTACTGAGTTGTTTTTCTTGCCATACATTATATATTTTAGAGGTTTTTCTTTTGGAGCACTGCAAACTGTTCAAATGTTGTCCCTACACAAATCTTGGGACAAAATATTAACAGGAATCTCACACAGGTCTGGCTCAGGTTTTTATCCCACTACATATTTTTACATTTACTATCTCGCCGACAAAAAAAATCTGCAGTACATTCATTTGTTGTAAATTTTTCAGCTATGGAAACATTGTACGATAGGTTCAGCTTTTCTCCCCCCCGCAGCAGCTGAAGAAAGTAAATAATTCATGCCTGAAGGATCCTTTAAGTTCAAAGAGCTCTGAGGTCAAATAAATAGTTTTAGCAGTGGGGATATTAAAATTAGTAGATGCTCTCCCTATGGAAACAGCACAAAACAAGTTACTGCAGTGGTTATGCAGAAGTAGGTGACATTTCCTTACCTAACCCTTTTGTTAGCTTTGCCCAGTAGATCAAATATAAAAAGAGATAAGTGAACTTCCTACTGACTCATGATCTTCTACTGGCTTCATAAGAGAGAGATCAGGGCCTTAATGTCTGTCCTTTGAAGAAAATACCTAAAGAGAATCCATGACAGACTGTTCAGCTCTTTCACATTAACCGCTTAAAGCCTTGAAATAGCAAGTACTTCCAACACTAGGTATACTATAACAGTGATATAAACAAAAAAAATGTTCATTATCCTTTACACAACACATTTAAGTGTAGAAATGAAGATACTGAACTATGGTTTAAAAGTGGAAATATTTTCCTTTCGGGATCAATAAGCCTTTCTTAACCATCAATGTTTTGATGGACACAATGCATCTATACTCAAAATTTTACTTGAAAATACAGTAAATTTATTTCTAATACAATTCCACAACCTACTCAATCCTGAACAAACATTCTAGAGCCACTGTTACAGACAGTGTCTTAAAAGCACATAGTTCATCAGACGGCAGAGAAATAAGCTCTCATAAAGGCAAAGTACATATTTGTAGTTCTTTCTCTTGCTTGTCATTAGATTGTTTGAAGGGTGAGTATTTTGTATGATTTCACTGCAGCCATTTGGGGCTGAGTATTTCGCTTAACTTTTGTTGACTGCCAGGCATCTAATCCAAGCTTTTCTCCTAGTTTCTGACCATCCACAAAGACTTGATAACCTACACTACACATATGCTACCAATCTTTTAAAGTCAAAACACTTCATTGTCAAACACTGTACACATAAACTCAGAATGGTTACTACTCTTAATCCTCCTCTTATCTTGTGTGCCCATCAACCTATGTAGGTATCTGGGATTTTTGGCATGACTTAGTTTAGCATATATAAAACATACAAACCACTGTCTGACATTTTATCCATCACCTGTGGCACGCAGCCTGAGCAACAGTGAACCAGATGGCTAGCTTCTAGATGGCTGTCTTCTAGATGGCTGAAGTGAGGTAAGATTAATTCCTTTTTGACTTAGAGCCAAAATATATTCATGATACAAAAGTCCCAAACTTGTCCTTTAAACGGTAAGATCTGATTAGTTGCTATGTAAAAAAATTGTATCTGATTTTTGTTTTATCTCACCATTTTGACATTGTTAGGAGTCTACAAAATAGAAAAAAAATGATAAAGTTCTTATTAAGCAGATGCAATTTTTACCTTTTTATCTTTTTCTAAAATAGTCTGATCCCTTTGCTGCAGAAGACGTTTAAGTGACATTACTTCTTCTTTCAGCTGACTTATGAGGACGAAGTTGTCAGTTCCTCCACTGTCTGCTGACTGATTTATAGAGCTACTAAAAGTAAAAAAACAATAGTTACTCACAACATCAATAGAAAAAAACAGTAGTTTTTTTTAAATTTCAAATTGGGTAATTAATATTTCTACAAACATCCTTAAGGACTAATGCAAAAAAAGTATGTACCTGACAGAAATGGATGCAACTGGCAAATTACCTTACTAATGGCACACATTACATACACCTGCAGAAATATAATTAAGTATTAGCTTTGAGGGGGACAAATACCTTTTGACTGAAGCAGCCACTTTTCTTTTTATTCCAACTGTTTGGCCAGAGACAGAATAGAGATTCAATCTCACACATTAAGGTCCAAAAGACTTCTCTATACACTACGTCAGCTTAAAGCAGCAGGTTCAACCCTGCGTCTAATCAACAAACCACCAATGTCAGGGAATACTGTTTCATTGATAACTGTTGCCTCGCACATAAGCTTTATTTAATTTTGCCCCAAGCAGCTTAAAAGCAGGAAAACAGTGCCAGTTTTCTGCTAATAAAGTCATTTAGTTGACTGACAGCACTCAGATGCTACCCAACAATCTGTCTGGCTGGACAATAGTTTTACCTCCCTCATTCTTCAGACAAAAAAAAAAAAAAAAAAAAAAAAAAAAAAAAAAAAAAAATGGCCACAAATCAGTGCTCTATTTGGTTGAAATGGCTCAGCTTTACAAAAATATAACTTTACCTATCTCCATTTGATGGCTTGGATTCCAGTTTGGGTTTTTTCTTTGGAGTTTCATTCTGAATAGCTGCAGAGGATTTATGGCTGAAATCAAACAAAATGTAAACCTAAAGCCTCATACTATATAACTCTCTAATATCACCATTTGGTACATGTAAAATAACTAACTCATGCTCCTAACTGGAATGCTAGAGACTAGCCAGAAATGCAAGAAAAGAAGTCCTTTAAATGAAAACTGCAAGATAAATTAAAAGGAAATTAATAAATAATATCATATTTACCTCTGTTTCCATAGTCCCTGATCTTGTTCTGGACTCAGATTGCTGATTCTGAAATATGTGAAATGTACTTGGTAACTGACCAAACATGCCATTATTTCTAAGTTTATGTGAATGTTATCCGTACTTGAGAAAAAGCCACACCCCACCTTTTTTTTTTTTTTTACTAAAGATAGTTAACAATTATGAATTTTCAGCTAGACAGTCATATGATCTGTCATATTCATGACCACTTTTACCATGTCAGGATGCTATAAAAATATTTATTGGCTAAATGTTTCCACTATTCTAAGACACAAGGGGTAGACTTCAAGACTGATGGCTAAACCTTTTTGCTGGTACCTCCCAATTTTTGCGAACTTTATATTGCTAATCTTGTACTCAGCAAGCTGGTCTAAAGCAGCATTCCTGGGATTCCCATACTGCCATATGAAAGCTATGTGAAGTGGTGCTTATGTGGCAGCATAAGAGCAAAGTTAAGTTTTGGATTCCTGAAAATAACTGCTTCTCAGGTCTAAACATTTGTTTTCAATAATTTCAAAAGCAACTAATAAATACCATTGATATGGTATAAGGGTAGCATTTCAAAGATTGCACTGAATGAAATAGTTCAATGAATCTATATTTCTACCTCACTGTCTCTATTGACTCATCTTAACAATAACTGAAATGGACAGGGAAAAAAAAGTCATATTTATTGGACCAGAAGCAATGGACCCATGGCAGCCTACAGAAAAAAGGCGCCAAACCAGGAACACTGTGATCCATATAGAGATATGCTTACTTTTATAACTCTTGAGTATATTAGAAGCTCTACTCTGTAGTAAAGAGCTAACATTTTTTTTTTATTTAATCCTTACTGTATCTCTGCCACACGCATTAAATTAGATTTAGCTTGTTGTAACTCAATTTTCAGCAGAGATTTGAAAGAACAGGAATAGTACAATAACTCTCAGCATGACAAGAATAATATTCTTCTTCGAATTCCTAAAAAAACAAATCTTATTTTTCTCTTTTTTTTAAGTGAAAGTAAGTGCATTTCTCTTCTCCTCATTCCCAATATCATTCCAGCTTATTTTCCTTCTATCTTTAAGTCACATTTAGTCAGGCAAGTTTCAGTCAAAATGGAAAATTATAAGCACTAGAAAAGCGAAACCTAGAATGGAAGTGTTTGTGTGTCTGGGGTCAGGGTCATTACCATTGCAGCACTAGTATTTACTATCCAACACAAAAAATAAAATAAGTAGTTCTAAAGTTAGGCTGCCATAAGCCTACCAATGAAATAAGAATCATGACTACTATTATACTAGCATAAAAGCCAAATCAGTCCTGGGATTTATGACTAAATAAACTGGGTTTGTACGTTAAGGTTGGTACGCTGTGTATGCCACGGCCAGAGACGGCACAATGAGAAAAGTTGCAGAGGATACGACAAAACTGTCTGAAATGTTACCAGAGCGCTGCCACTAACTGAACTGACAATGTTATTTTCCTATGTCTGCATCACAGCCACTCACAAACTGCCTATTCCAGCAAGATTTGATTATAAAAACTAGCAGAGATACAAACTGGTCATAGACTGAGGGTGATTCCACACAGTTGCTTCTGCTTCTCCATTTATCTGCAAGTATGTGTGCACAAACACGTCAGAATGAAGCAAGTTAGGGTGGAGATTCTGAGCGAAGTAGCTCTTCTGTGCTCACTTCTAATACACACCTTTGAACCCATGGTAAATGCATGTAGAATAGCAGTTACCGCTTAGAAAGCCAAATTCAAGTTTATCCCCAAGGAACTTGTTTCTGTAGCCATTCCATGGATTTCTTTTCTAGACTTGCTACCAATTTTAACATTGACTAATTTGATGATCACCAAGAATTTCTGCTTTTTGGTGACCTCCCTGCACCCATACTGTAAGAATACAAGGATTTTGACAGACCATGGAAGAACAACATTCTGCTACTGCTTTTGATGCCATGTTTTAAACAGCATTTTTTATTTCCTTTGATTTGATCTCAGTACTAACAGAACACAGAAGAGGAAGAGGTACCAACAGCTACTTCAATTTTTTAAATACTTACTTATGATGACTGCTGCTGTGACGATGATGATGATGGTGATGGTGGTGGTGTTTTGAATGATGCTGGTCTTTCTCAGTAAGAGATGAGGATGAGGAGTTAGAATGTGAAGATCCTAGGCTCTTCCTCTGTTCTTTTGTCTTCTGTAGCACTCTCTTGTAGGATAGTGTGCAGAGCCAACACAACAACTTTCCATCAACCTTTTGGGAAATAATGCATAGCAGGGTTGTTTGGGTTTTTTTCCAAATATACTTGCACTAGAAACATGTATTTCAATATTTGCAAGAAAAATTTGTTTCACTTCATCCGTTATCTTTGGGAAAAACCCAGACATCTCTTTGGTATGAAACAGCACTAACACATCTCCAACTTATGCATGTTAACTTTTAGTAAAGTGAATCTTACACCATTTTTTTTTGCCATTTAAAGTTATGCTAGAAAGCAGTCTTAGCAAATGTTGGACTCGCTCTGTACCACAGAAGTGACAATAACTTTTTACAGGGACAAATTGTTCGTAGTTTAGACACCATGTACTCTCTCTCAACCCATCGCATTCCAGGCGGAATCAAGATGTCCAGCCAACGTGCTACTTGTACCAAGTAATTTCTTCTGTAAAAACAGCATTATTCTTGGGTTCAGGCAAGAGGCTTTTGAGGTCATTTCCTCAGCACCTTCTGGAATGAGAAAGTGGCACTCACCAAAGCTATTTAAGAAAACAGAACACAAAGGGCTGCTCAGAGCAGTCCACCTCTCTGATGCTGTACTTTAAGGCAAGGCAGACAAATCAGAAGAGGTAAAGCAACAGATTTGAGTTATGGACATAGATAAGATCCAATGTATGGGGGGAAAAAAAGGAAAAAAAAAAAATCAAAGCACCAGGAACCATTCAGCTGCTTAACCTCTGTTCCCCAGCTATAACTGTCAGCTTCCGCTTAAGCTTATTTTTAAGAAGAGTGGTTTAGTTTAAAGTAAGTTAGCTCAGTAGCTAACACAACAACCGCAAGTTGTGAAGTTTAATTCAAATATTGTAAAGCACGGCACAGTAACTCTAATCTAATATTACTGAACTTAAGATACATTCCTGCTAATCTCTCTCTTACATAGGAGGAACCTTGTCTGCTGTCAGCCTAAGCCATTACAGCTGTGGAACAAAGCGTACCTTCCTTCTTCCCTCCTCTTTCCGATCAAAAGCACACTGCTGTTTGCACTGTTCACATGTCTGAGGTGGGCCGTACTTCTTCTCCGAGTTGGTGCAACGCTGACATTTTGTGCCAATAAATGCTGCAATAATGTTACAATACTGACAGGGCTTGGGCTGAAAAACAGGTAAGTTGAGCTGAAGTTAATACATTTACAGTTTTCGTAACGAACACAAGTATTTCAAATCGCACAACGATGCTTCTAAACTACTAGGGCTTCATATAACCTATCTTAAAGAACCTTTTTTGTACCATTTCTATCTTCAGTACTAAACTCTTCCCCTAAAATGCTGCTCCCTCAATGCTCAAAACCAGTCTGGACTTTCCATGAAATTTTTACTTTAAAAACTTTAAAAGTAATCAAGTCATTTTTTAGACTGGAAGTTTCTGAAAACATCCGTCTCCCTTGCACTACTCAGGGATTTGATAACCCCACAGCTCCAAGATTAGTACCCTGATCCCTGCAATTCTGCAGGAAACGTAGGAAAAAAAACCCCAAACCCAAACAACTTCAGATACCATGAGGTCAGGTTATCAACTTTTAGATCATACACTCAATTAGAATAATACACTGCTGGAAAATAAAACTGCTGCCAGCTTTCATAGGTTAGAAATGGCTGATTATCTTCAATGCAGTTCTGGTTTTTTTATGAACTACTGATAAAAAACATTGTTGGATCTGTCTCGCACTACATTTTGCTACATTTTATGCTTTTGAAAGAACATCCTTTGTTCGGTTTACATTTACATTCACAAAACGCCTGACTACATACCAAGAGCTGTTATGTTTCTCAGATAAGCTGAGTTTCATCTAATATGGTTTATGTCAAGTGCATAGAAGTTACGCGCTTCTGTTTCACAACAAGATTATCTTGATACCTTCTATAAACTAGTGTCTGCAGGGCGCTCAGATACAATGGGTGTATTCATATATTAAAAAATTAATTTTTCTAACAGAACTGAAGCTGAAATTTGAAATGAGAAAATGCAAAGTAACGTGGATACAGCTAATACTCATAAAATCTTTCCTACTTAATAGCTTAACGCGATTAACATGCATTTAACGTTTTTAAGACTTACATAATATAAAGTATGTGGTATTATTAGATTTTCACATTTACCACTCATTAAAAACACAGACAGCTAACGGTCTTTCTGCCATCAAGCGTGCGTTTAGGAGAATATGCGAAGAATAACTTTACACGCATAAAGCGAAGTAGCATTGTTTTCGCTGTGAAGAGCTATATCGCAAGTATTCATAACGGTTAAGCTGCATAGAACCACGCTGAACTTCAGTTTGAAAAAAAGAAACCGTAAGCCGCGAAGGAAATCAAGAGCTGCCAGTAATTTCCATTACCTTTCTGAAGGATAATGTTTTGGGGTTTTTCCCCCGAAAGAACAAGGTTAGTCGCAAGAGAACTTTCTGAGAGGTAACCTTCCCCGCCCCCAAACACGAAGTTCAGCTGCAAGAGAACTTTTTTCCCAACTTAAAACGCGAACGAGCTCGGTGTTTAGAGCCGAGAGCCTACTCACCGTTCCAAACTGCTTCACGTTCTGGGCGCACTTCTTGCATATCGTGTTGGTTTTGCTAAAGGCAAAATCGCAGAACGTTGAACCCGGCGACAGCCGCGCGCCTCGAGACCCTTTTCCCACGCACCGAGTGGAAGGCGC
>NW_010973052.1:2905679-2939034 GCF_000737465.1 Haliaeetus leucocephalus | reverse complement strand
GGGAGCGGGTCCGCGGCGGGCTGCCCGTCCCCGGCGTGCCGGGAGAGCTGCCTCGGCCTTTAAACGCGACGAGCGTGGGTGAAACCCCGTCGTACACGCACGTGTGCTTCGTCAAAGCGAGAGAAAAGGAGAAAAACACCTGCGCCCCTTCAACCGGCCCCCTTCGTGTCCCCCGTGCCTGGGGAGCGCGCCTGGAGGCGAAGGGGGACAAGATGCCGTAACGCGGTTTGTGTGCAGAGATGATTTGGGGTCGTCTCTTTGAAGACGCCTCTTCCCAAGCCAGATGAGGCGGAGCTGGACAGTTGGTCGTGCGGTTGCGGGTCAGCTACGCCAGCACGGCAAGCCGTTGGTTCCCACTGGAGAGCTGGTAATGGATCTAGCCTCTGGTCGTTTCTATTCGTAGGACGAAAACGTTACCTCGAACTGAGGTTTAACTTCACTATATACCTGTATCCTTAGGCGCGCGTGTGTGAGCACCTGGCAGACTTGGAGGCAACGTGTAGGTGGTTGCACGCAAGGGACCAGAAATTCCTCCTTCACGTTCCTCTCAGGGTGCTGAGCGTAGAGAAGCAGCGGGACCCGTGTCTCTGCTGGGGACTGGTGACGTGAAGAAACGGTGGCTTGGCTGGCGTAAGCACGGCGGGCCGTGCTGAGCTGGGTGGATGGAGGCTGCCTGCTTCCACCAGATCGTCGCCAGAAACCGAAGTTTCCAGCTGGGTTTCTTGTTTGACCTTTCGGCTTGATGTCTGTGTCTCTCTGAAGTCGGGTGGCTTTTTTGGTTGGGGTATTTTTCGTGAGTAGCTGTGTCTTATGCATGCTTTGGAGGAGCAGAGATGGTGAAAAGGATGCAGCATGATCATGTGCAAGATGCATCTTGTGAGGATTGATGGGTTGGGGTCTCACTTGCTGCATGGTGAGCACCCAGCTTGGTGTTCTCTGTTGTGTGTCTCCTCCTGCTCTGCAGTGTGGTCCCGTATTTACACCTGCACCAGCAAGAGTGGTGACAGAGGAATTTGAGGACTCCTATATCCTTCCTGACTGGTATTTTTTCTAGCGTGCATAGAAAAGAATGTCAGAAAACTAGTTTTAGTCTTAAGTAGACGAATGTAGGCTGTTTAATTAATTTAGTTAGTAAAACAATACTTTTAGGAAAAAAGCTGCCCACTGAGACCTTTTTGTATGTGTTGAAAAAAAAGAAAAAAGCAAACTTTACACCGTCTGAACTTTGAAAATAGTTGCTTTTAAGCCATCTGGCACACTACAGCAGAAACTTAACAAAAAAATACTGTGTTGTGCCAACGTTTGTTTGGGTTTTTTCCCTGTTTGATATAATGGCATGACTAAGTTAACTTTTTAATGTCTGCTTTTAACTACAGATGTTATTTAAACTTGGAGAGCTCCTGACTCAGTCTGTATCAGGGAGGCACAGACAGCACTTAAGTTGGCCCCTGCATGATAGGGGCTGTTCTTCCTTTCCCACTTTCCCAGTAACGTAGTACTGAGAGATGACAGCAGGCTGTGCTGATCGAGATTCTCCCTCCAAAATGGCTATTTCGAGAGTTTTAATAACTGGCTACTTGGATGTTTTATGCTCAGTGAACTCAATACCTCATTATTCTGTTTTCTTCCCAGTCTCTGGATAATTTCCCCCCCCACCTTTTTTTTTTCTTCCCCGAGTGTGGTGACTACTGGCTGTCATTTAAAGCATTACCAAGCTTCAATTTATGTTTTTTTTCTGTTATTATTTTTTATTCTGTTCTGGGCACCCATATCAGAACTTGCAATACACCCACTCTAATTTAGTCCCTTTTCCCAGTGCCAAAGTGTTAATACCAAAGGTGTGCTGACTTGGTGCCTCCATGCTTTTTTTGCTGCAGTTATTGCCCAAGAGTTTTTCTGCATTTTTCTGCCTCTTTGGTTCTACAGTTTGTTTATAAATCATTGTTATTTTTATTGTCCAGGAGTCTAGCCAAATTCTGTATGATAATGAGAAAAATATAGAGCTTTTTTTCCTTTTTCTTACTGAAAACGTTTGGTATACCACTGAGATTAATAGCCTTCCGGAAAGCTTTCCACAGTGTGCCCTATTTCTATACTGCAACAGGGAAGTAACAATGGTATGGTGGGTCACTTGTGCCATCTGCACAAGTTACTTGGTTTGAAAAGTGTACCTCTGCCCCAAGTTGCTGATTCTTATTTCAAAACTTTCCATCTGAGGTTATGTCTCTTTGTGTTAAGCTATTGCCGCTCTGTTTTTAATGTTCCTTTTGCATGCTTGAGTAGGCAGGTGATAGGCAATGGTAGCAGCGATGGATTTTGGAAGGTAATGTCCTCAGACCTGTGAAGGTTAAATGTGCTCAGCGTTACATCATGCTGGTGCGCTTAGCCCCTGGTAGGACTGCTAAGCTGCTTCCTTGGCTATTATGAGGCTTTACTGTGGCTTAAGGAAGGGAAGACTATAGGGAGTACCCAGAATGAGGGGAGAGGATGTAGTTAGCAAATGTGGCGTAGCTGAGATAAAGATCAAATATATAGCGTTCCCTGATTTTCATATGGTTTGGAGTTTTTTTTATGTTTCAGGATTTTCCCGAGCATTGCAGCATGACGCTCCCCGTGAGAATTTCCAAGAGCAGAAACGGACATATAATTTTTAATGACTTGAGAGAAATCGAGAAGAGCAGAGAATTGGTGTGATATTTGAGTCTGAGATTTGTGATGGGAAATTCCTTGATACCATTTCATAAATGCTCTTAAATTTTTCATTCAGGTTATTTAGAAGTCGCTGTTTGTGAAATGGAATATAAACCAGTCTTTTGCTTAAACGTATAAGGAAAACCCTTGGTAGCAAGTGGCTATTTAGAATGAAGCAAAGAATGATTGCCTATACAATAGACAATATTTCAGCACAATTTTTTTGGTATTTATTTCAAGCAGATATCTGTACTATTACACTACCCAAATTAGCGCCTGTGGCCTGCATCCAGGTGAAATTTAGAAGACATGCAACTAGTCTAAAGCCTGTATTTGTTTTGCTTTGTGTAACTTGGTGTTCAAGTGTTTGGGTATGCTAGCTTTTTCTTTCAGGTAGTCTGCTGTTGGCGAGAAGAATGTTAATTGTGCCAGTAAAAACAAACAAAAAAACCTCCTGTAGTTTGGGGTTTTTTAATGTAGTTATTTTTAATTCACAGACAAGGTTTTACAGGTGAAACATAAAGACGTCTGGGAAGATTATGATGCTGGCAGCCCTACTTTGATTTCAAACCGATTGCCCTTTTCTTTTGACTGTTTCATGGGATACCTTTGATTTGAATCAGTAGCAGTATATTGATATTTGAATCAATTGTTGTTTGAGTTGCTGAGGTTTATGTTGCCGCTGTTATTCTGTTGCCCGCTGCATAAAGTACTGCGTTTTGCTCGGTTCATTTTTACTTCGTTATTTGGTCGTCTTATTCTGGGTTCATCAATTTAACATCCTGTAATGCTGATGGTATTTTTGCAGGAGTGAGGTTTAGGTCTTGATGTTAGCACCTAACAGGCTTTCATTTGGTTTTAAATTCACACGTTCTTGTTAGACCAGTATGGCTGCTGAGCATAAAACAGTGTGTATGCATGCATACAAAAACCTGTTCAAAATATTTTTATTAATGTATTCTTAATTGGGGATTAGTGTTTTAATTTGCTTTCTGTGTAGCAAGAGTTTTGTGCAAATGTAGTTATTCCAAGAAAAGCAATTATGTTGTGTAGGAAAATGTTATAAACACAAACTGCAAAGCATTCATAAAACTGTGCTTCGAAACACTGATACATTCAGAGTACTTAAGGTCCTAATTTTCCTGTCCACAATGAATCACTTAATTTATAAGAGGAAATTAGCTGTGTATGGGCTTTAAATAACTTAGAAATTTTCTAAATTTTTTTCCCCCTGTATTATTTTTCTTCCTCATAATGTGTTTTGGGCCATTGTCTAATTTGCTATGAGATACTTACATAAATACTTTCTGTATTTTAATTTAGGTCATGATATACTCCCAATAATTGGTATTTACAAAAGCTTAAAAAAACCCTGCCAAGATCAGCAATTGCTCAGTTGGCATATCGGTGAAGTAAACGCTCTGTGGAAAGCTGTAGGAGCATTGCATCTGCCTGTAGCCCACTTCTCTCTTAGGTTACCTTCAAATTTTGTTACTGAAATGTTTAGTAGTGGGTAGAGTTGAGAGAAATTACTGTTGCGCACTAAAAATAAGCGTTCATATTTTATTTAATTCATACACACAAATCAGAAAGCTTAGGCCAGGTAGCCAGTTTGAGTCAAAACCATAAACGCAGTATATTAAGAGCCATGGCCCTTTGTCATGGTTTAACCCCAGCCAGCAACTAAGCACCACGCAGCTGCTCACTCAGTCCCACCCCAGTGGGATGGGGAAGAGAACTGGGGGGAAAGTAAAACTCATGGGTTGAGTAATAATAATAAAAGAATTGGACTATACAAAAAAAGTGATGCACAATGCAATTGCTCACCACTCGGTGACCAATGCCCAGTTAGTTCCTGAGCAGTGATCCCTCCCCACCCAACTCCCCCCAGTTTCCATACTGGGCATGACGTCACATGGTATGGAATACCCCTTTTGGCCAGTTTGGGTCAGCTGTCCTGGCTGTGTCCCCTCCCAACTTCTTGTGCCCCTCCGGCTTTCTCACTGGCTGGGCATGAGAACCTGGAAAATCCTTGACTTGTTGCTAAGTAGAGTTTATACCAACTGAAAACATCAGTGTGTTATCACCATTCTCCTCATACTGAACCCAAAACACAGCACTATACCAGCTACTAGAAAGAAAATTAACTCTATCCCAGCTGAAACCAGGACACCCTTTTGCTTAGAAGAATCCTGTTAGAAAGCACATGGTTTAATGGTATCCTGACTGCATAGCGTGTTCACGGCTGGGTGGTCCCTTCTGGTCATTGCAACATCCAAAACACAGCAAACTTTTGGAAGGTTGATGTAGATTGCTGGGAAATTTGTGGTCTCTGTGGCCATGTTTTTGAGAACAGTCTCAAGCTGATCTAACAGCACGTTTCTGCTCAGAGGCAGAGGTACCTTCCTGGCTGTGATGTGCTGCTGCTTTTCTTCTGCTGATACCACTAATCAGGTGTAGCATAAAGTCATCTTGATGTGTCTGGTAGTGAGGTCCAATCTATTCATGGCACGATGGAAAATATGAATTGAAGCCAGTGGAAAAGAGAGGTTGGGACTATGCTGGGAGGGTGAGGTGAGGAGAGAGAGTGTCCCCTGCCCCATCTACCGTTAGTGAGCTACTACGTTAGATGAGTGGATGTAGAGCTGTGGTGCTGGGTTCCTTTATCAGGTTTGGCCACCTTGGTACAGTGTCTCGTGTGCAGTAAGTATAATCAGTAGTTAAGAAGGCAGCTATTTTCCAACTGGTTGTGTATTACCTTCTCACAAAAAGCAAGAGACAGTATAAGTAAGTAGAAAACAAAAGTGGAAATCAGAAACTAGTATGGAAAAGCCATTTTCTTTCTGATACTGTTTCTAGTGGAGGGGACTTGGATGTAAAAATGACACAGGCTAAGGCTGCAAGGAAGTACAGCTTTTGAGGTATTACAGTCTCCTGCAGCAATACTTCTACACATCATTTAATCGGATTCTACTTTTGTTTGTTGTGACAGAGAAACAAAAAAATGTGCTGAATAACAGCTTTGTTTTGTTTTCAGGATGATCTGCACAAAACTCATAACTCTGCGTCAGTCACAGATGGACTCTCTGCAACTTCATTTATAGAATATCCAAAGTACAAGCCATTTATTAATTCAGAATTGCTGCGCTCCCCACGGAAACCAGTAATTCCATATCCTGAAAGCAACAGCAGAGGTAATAGTTCTGTGAAGTTGTTTTCTTACCTGTTTCCAAACCATGTGGTGAAATACTGTATGTCCACATCTACAAAGGTTGCAGTCTTTTTATCCTTTTATCGCTTCCCAGTGACGTGCAGGTCACCTGTTTTGTAGGTCCTTTGCACTTCTCTTTCTGAAGAATACCTAATGAAAAAGGTCATCTTACAGCTGGAGAAGGATGCTCCTCTGCAGCAGTAGACAGCTGTAAAATTGGCCGAGTACTTTGTGAAATTGTCCTGACATGTTTTCTTTGTCCATTCTTCAGTCCTCCTCTCCCTCAATCTTTCCTCTCCTGAGTTCACGGCTGAGTTTGAAATAAGGAGACTTTAGTCCCCAGAATGGTTTGGAGCAAAGGAAGAGGTTTGGCCCTCTTGAAATGGGAAGGCTTGTCATGGACAAAGGGTGTGGTGAGAATATTTATCATATCAGTGAAGACTTGGAGGATACAGAGAAGAGTTCAGCATAATGCTGAATGCAGCTCACAACACCAAGAAGGGAGGTGATTTTACTCCCATTTATTCTTCCTTGTTTCTAGGTTATTCCTTCTCCCTCCTTTCCCACTGTGGTCCTGGTGTTCATCTCCAGGTAAACAGATTTGTCTTGCCTGATCTGATGTGAACAAAACCATTCTTGGTTAGTTTTCGGGTATTTGAGTGAATTGCCTTGTCCTGCAATGAGATGTACTCCAGAGCTGCCCTGGGGTAAGTACAGGAGGCAGCACGAGATGTTGGGAGGCTAGAGCAGGACTGATCCTTTGATGTGAGCTGTTTGGCTCAGGGTCATTGCAAAAATACTCCCTTTAAGATTGGAATTGCATGGAGGTTTAAAGGTATGGGAAAACTTGGTATTTTTTCCTTATAGGGAGAAAAGAGAGAAAGACTTAGGATGAATTCTAATCTTACTCTAACTAAAAAATCAGCTTGATAGCCTCAAGTCCCTGTTCCAATAACATAATTTATGTCTGAATTACTGGAGACTTCTACGTTAATGACCTAGTGAAATCTCAATTCTTGGAAGTGCTTTTTAAAATGCAATATATGCTCATATATGCTCATTGCCATCAGTTACGAGAGTGCTGTTGACACAAAACTAATGGAACCTGGTGACAGATAAAAAATTGAATCTGCAGGAAAGAGCTTCTTTATGAATTACTGATGCAGGCATATTTTTGTAGATTGTGTTGCATGTTGCAGTAGAGACAAACTTTTGACTTCCAAGTTTTCACTGGGCAACTTTTTTTGAGCAGGGAGTCTGCCAGCTCTGAAATAAGTACAGGTAAGTACAGATAGAGGGAGGCAATCCGATAAATTATATCCCTTTTTAAAAATTATGAAATGTCTTTATTTTCAAAAAATATTTAAGTAAATATGAATACATACTGAAATTTAAATCCAACAGACAGATGATCCAATATCTTACTCTTTTTGCATAGGTTTTAAAAATGCAAAAATGTTCTGGAGTGTGTATTTTAGTAAGGTTAAGGATATGGGAATTAACTTCAGATGGGAAGGTAGGTTTGATTGGTTTTGGGGGTCCTTACTGCTCCTCCCACCCCCTCATTTAAAAAAAAAAAACATATTGAAAAATCCTGAAGCTGAGTATAGTAAATTCGGCTTATTTTGGTTTGAATTTCTTTGCATTGTGTATGTGTGTGTCTCAGCATACATAGTTGGTTTTAACACTCTGGTAAGGATGACTGAATGATACTTGTCATTGTATTGGGTTTTACCTTTATTCGTTGCTTGAATTGCTTCATTGCTGTATTTTGTTAGTCATTATTGTAAATATACAGAGATTTCAATTTAGCTCTAAGGATAACAGTAACAAAGCGGTTTATAGTTTCAGCTATGCCCTTTTCAACTGAGTTCTGATAACAGCAACATAAATAAAGAGGGTACTGTTGGTGACTCTGATCCTGCAAACAGGGCCAAACTATCTATAATTTCTCCTTTACTGTGACTGCTGTCACCCACTTATTTACTTAACAGTTACCTTAAAGCACATAGTTTTTATTGATGTGATACTCTAATGTGCTATTCTGCATTTCAAGATTTGATGAATTTTTACTCTGGAGAACTCATTCTGATAATTATTTTTCCTTTTTTTTTGTAATCTGATGCTCAAACAAGTACGCAGTCCCAACTTTTCTGTGCTCGTGCATTCAGTAATAAAGGTGCATTCTTTCTCTAGAGTGGATTTAAGCACAAAGGAGTGAGTTAATGTGACCTCACAGATTAGTCTGCTATATGAGCTGTCTGTACAGATGTTCTTGTGTTTTACTTTAACAGGACTGTATAGGGGAAAGCTCTTATTGTTACGGTTCCCTTTGCAGAATTTAACAATACAGCTAAGAGACGTAATACATCAGATTACCAGCAGATGGTCTAATTGCAAGGTGATACGAGTTCTATTACAACTGCTTTTCTTTTTTGTGGTGATGAATATATAAAGGTTTTGTTGATTAATTGCTAAAGCAGGGAATGGAACAGAAAGAGGGAAAGTTGTTCAGCACAAAGGAGATGCATGTCTTGGGGAGGGGGAGGAAAGGAGCACAAGTGCAAAACCAGAAGAATCAAAAAAGAGCTGCCTCTTTGGGAAATAAATGTTTTTATAGCCTATCTAATAGCTAACCTTTATTCTGCTCTGTGACCATTCATAGGAACGTTGTGTTTGTGTATTTTTTGTGCTAGCATGCACTTGTAGAGGAATAATAATATAGAGAACTGCCACTGTTTTAACTATCTAGTTGTGACCTTTCATTTCCTTTTGATAACAAGTCAGAAGATGCACTGTTTGCACTTAATGTACAGAATACTTATGTGCTTTGTTCTGGGAAATGGATTCATCTTTCCCAAATATTTCAGATTAATATGTGCACCAAGGGCATCTATTTGTCTGAGGCTGGTTTTAGTATCAGTTATGGTTTAAAGGGAAGCAGGTCTTAATTCCTGGAAGGAGTCTTGGATGCTGGTAAGGAACACTCTGACTTCCTTACATAACATGCTTTTATAAAAACGTTTCAAGTTCAATGTTATCTTGAAGTGGTGATTGAATAGTATCTAACAAAAGGTACTTGTTCAATTACAGCAATATTTTCTGCTCTGAAGAATCTCCAGGAAAAAATTCATCGACTGGAGTTGGAACGACTTCAGGCGGAAGAGAATGTAAAACACCTCAGCAGGGAAACAGCAGACTACAAGAAAGTACTAAGTGAACAAATGCAACACAAAGAGCATGACAAGACTGAAGTGTCAAAGAAAAATCAAGGTTGTTTGCAAACTTTATATAGATACTACAGAACACTGATGTGGATGAAACTTGATTTTTATTAATGCATAAAACTGTTTTAATTTACTTTGTTCAGCGTCTTTTACTTTGCAATGTTACATGGAGTTATGAAGAAATCATGTTAAAAGCATACTTTGTTTTAGGGATTTGCATGCATACCAAAGTTCATTAAGCTTAATCTGTGAGTTTCTTTAGATGACCCTTTTCTTGTTTGTTTTGGAACTGTCCTGAAAACTTAAATCCCAGGAACAAACAGTGCATGATTTTACTTTTCTGCCTTCTGTTATCTTTAGAACTGGCTTCTCAGCTGGCAGCTGCTGAGTCTCGGTGCAGCCTTTTAGAAAAACAGCTGGACTACATGAGAAAAATGATCCAGCATGCAGAAAATGAGAAGTCACATCTCTTGGAGAAACAGGTGTGTTCTCAAGATTATCTCAGGGTTAAATTATAAAAATCGTGACCTATGTCATGATTTTCTGTAGTTACTGTCATTTTAATAGTTTTAAGCATGGAAGTCTATTTCAGGCCTTGGCATACTTAATTGTGGATAATTTCCCCACTTAAATTTCCCAGCCTTTTCAGGACCCTGGTATTTTCTGCCTTTGTGCACCTGTCTCTAAGGCAATATCAGACTCTGGTATTAATAAGAATTGTTTGCTTCTGCATGATTGGCTTACTGCAGTAGCTTATCCTTATCCCTCAGTGTTATACCCATGTGCTCCTCCCTTTTGTGTTTACACTCTTCAGATCTTTGGGGATTTTCTTTACTAGTACTGCTTTTGCTAAACTGGTGCTGAAATACTGATTCTGTAGAAATAATAGTAAAATTTCTGTTTCCTGCCATCAGTGACTGAGAGACTTGCCTTTCATCTAAAATGAGCTTGAATTTTGTTTTATAGGAGTATGGATCACCTAGAGCTCTCTGCTCATTGGTTTCTGTGGCTGTCCTATTTCAGTCTATTAAATAGTTACTAAATTTAAAAAAAAAAAGTAAGAAAGCTATCTCTAACAGCTGAGTAATGAGGGGTTTTTACTACGTTGAGTTTGGAGGGAGGAGAGACTCTGCAGCATTCTCTCTCATCTGAATCTGGTTGAGTGTGAAGTTCCCAACATTGATGGATCAGTGGTGCAGTTGCTCCCTAATCGTAGCACCATCTAAAATGGCACAGAGGAAGTAGTAGCTCCTTTGGACTGTTTATGGGCCTCCTTTGTGCTGCAAACACAAGGGTTATTATAGATGGTCTTGTTCTATTGTGCTTATAATTGTTTTGCTTTTCACTTTTCAAGGGTTCGTTGGAGAGAGATCGGCTGCTTGATCAATCACATGTTCAGTCTAAATTGGAAAAGCTGGATATGCTGGAAAAAGAGTACAGCAGACTTACTATGATGCAGTCCATAGCAGAGGTCTGTCATTTGTACTGGATGCTGTATCAGATTTATCTTGTTTATTGTAATCAGCACTTAATGGCTATATTTCAATAATAGAGCTGAGCAAAACTTTGTGCTGTAGAGAAAGACAGCAACTAAAAATCTTTTTAAAGCTGAAGTGTTGTAAAAACTTGGAAGTTATTGCTGGAAGTCTACATAGCCAGGCAGGCCTTAGGTCACTACACACTACAAGAGTTGGAGTTTTGTTAAGCCTTAACGGTATCTGTTGGTGTTCCTCTTTTGTGCTTAGCTGGTGCATAGGCGTGTAGGATTGCGGGCATTCCTAAGCTCTCAACTTCTGAGTTGCCTTGCATGCTACTGAATGCTAGCAGTTATATTCTGTTATGACCCAAATTTGACTTCACTTGTGTGGGTTTGGTGTGTTTTTTCTTTTAGCCACTTAAGCTCCTCCTTAAAAAATGCAATTATTATTATTATTTTGCTTGCAGAATTCTGGAGCCTGACACTACTAGCCCTCTAGCACTGGCTGGCTGTCAGTGGGTTTGAACCAATCTGCCTCTTCAGGATTAATTTTGAATTGGTAGCTTTTAAAAGTTCACCATGACTGTGTTTGATCATATTCATTCTGTGTACCAACTGTGGTGTTGGCTTCTGAAATCTGGTCTGCATTCTACCTCTTTCTGCTGCTGCAGATAGACCACAAGACTCCCAAGCATGGGAACTACAGAGTGCTGAACGAGGGAGAGGGTTCCACCTGTGAAGTTCCTCCATCCAAAAGGAGCAGATAGTACATGATTAGGTTGTGGTATTGAGGACAGCTCTGGACTGTCTCAAAATTGTAGGCTTGCCACCCTGCACACCAGCCCTTACCAGGTGCTGAAGTAGATGGTGTTTTTCCAGGAGTACATAGGGAGATGTTTGATAGTAAATCTTTAGTTAGTTGGTCTGCTGCAGGGCCTTTAGACACTACAGCTACTCGTGGGAGTCCCTGACCCAAGGCAGCTGTAACAAGCTGTTCAAGATCTTGAGCCCCCATTTTGGTAAGCTGCATTTATGGAGTAAAAGTGCCTGCATTTTTTACCTGGGCCAAACTCTTGCAAAGGGAGATGAGTGTCTGCCAGGCCTTGTTCACTGTAAGTAGCAGTAAGTTCCTCCCGGGTCTCCGGGGTTGAAATAACTGGTTCAGCAACAGGAGTCCCTTTCTCAAGGGCTTTTACCATGTTTTTGACTGGTAGCAGCTGGAGTTTAGTGCAGCTGCGTTGTTTGTCTTTTTGTGCCTGGCTAGTGAACGTAATTTCAGCATAACAGGTTGGGGTTTTTGGTTTTTTTTCTCCTTGATCAAACTAGATGTCTTTATCTTTAGGAATTAGTAGCTGTTGCAATTAAATCTATTTTAGTGGAATTGGGTATTAAATTCACACAATTTTGAATCAATTCTAGGAACTGAGAGAAATCTGGATTTAGCTCTGACTAAAGGTCACTTTCCTTGTGATCATTTTGGTCTCATGAGCCATTTTCTGATCAACAGGTCTATCTGCCTCTGGGCTTGCAAGGTGTGTTTCTATGTAAGCATCCACGTACTAAGTGTTACCTTATAATCCTGAAAGGGTGACTGCACACTTTGCTCAAAACAATTGCATCTGTTGCCTCTTCAATCTCTGCTTTAGCTGTGGCAAGACCACATTTGCAAGTTTAATTTGAAGCAAGAAATAGATAAGCCAGACTATTTCTATACATGGTGTGCTGAAATGGATGGTGAGATGACTACTTATGAGCAAGCAATGATTTAACTGCCTCTGATTTCAGACACTCTGCACAAGTTGCTCTCAGTAAGACCTACATACATTTAATCTCCGCAGAGCCACTACCTGGTCCTTATAAGTATTACCTTCAGGCAATTTGCCAATGTTAATATTAGTTGTAAAAAGGAAATGCTGAAACTCTCATGCATGGGAAGTACTTGTAATTGGAGTGCTTGCCTCAAAAGCATTTTCTGGTGTACGCTTATGGCAACTGTAGTCCCACAGTGCAGTCCCTGGATAACTGACTGAGAGGGTTTGAACGTGTCTATGTCTGAGGACGGAGTTAGGCGATGGGGTTGTACCCTAAAAGTGCAGTTTGGGCTATGGTCTTGTGTGTGCCAGATAGCCAGAATTTGAATGCATGTGTAGATGACATGTGTTGAAGAACTGTAGTTGGTAGTAATCGATGTTTTCATGATGCTAACAATAAGACTTAATAAAACCCCATTCATTCTGTGAAAACCAGAAGTAATGAATCCTCACATCCTGTTGTGGCTGTAGACTACCTACACCTTTAGTTTTTCTTTTATCCTCTAATTGCCAGGTGGTGAGAAGCAACACCTGCCTTGTTCCAGCTGGGTATATGCTGACTGCTCAGCTGTCAAGCAGGTGCTAATTTGCAAGGTAGTGAAGCACAGAGATAAAACCTGTCTTCACATTGGAGACAGAGAGTTTCACTCTCTGGTGAAACTAATTTGGATGTTTATCCCAGCAGCCAATTTTTAGGAAATTTAGGTGTTCTGTATGTTTGAGGTCTCATACCTTTCTGTCTTCTTTGGTTAAAATTGTTTGACATTTATTTCAGTGACAACCAGAAGGACGAGTGAGGTGATTGCATGAAACTTGATTTCCCTTAGAAAATGAGCAAAAATAGATATTACAGTATTTGTGTTTTTTCACTCAAATCTTTTTCAGCAGGTACTGGTGACTGAGCAGAGTATTTTAGGCAGCCCAGCACTGACTCTTTCTGTACCGTGCTACCTCATGTGATGGGCAGCGTGGCTGGGGAGTGTCTGTGTTCACTGTTAGCCAGCCCTTTGGACTTGCTCCCTCTTGCTGATGGACCAGTAATCTGTGTCTGCCTGAGCCTTGGAAGATGGATTGTGTAATACGTTTTGCTATAAGCGAGAAAAAAAAAAATTCAGAAAGTTAACTTGGATAGATAACTTCCAACAGGGTCTGAAGACACAGTAAGATACACTCTTGCTGTGCAGTTTGAGCTGCACACTGCAGCTAAAACAGCTGGCTGAGTGAATGCTCAGTTCATTTCAGTACAGAAGCATTGGCCCAGCTTCATGTCAGTATTCAGTTCAAGCAGAAGATTTGCTTTAGTATTTCCATATTAAAAATTCTGTCATACCTAATAGGTTAAACAAAGATCTTTGTGCGACTTACCACTGAAATCAAGAATTGTGCCACGTGCTGTAAAGGGCAGAAGATGATTTTGTTACCTGGAATATCTGATCTGAATGAAGAAAATAAAATTAGTCAAAATGGTTCTTTTATTCAACAGAAAAAGTTGGTTCCTTTATATAGTGCCTTTGTCCTCAGGGTTTATCTGGGGTTTTGCCTTTTAACACCTTTGTATAACAGCTGGTTACTTGAATCTTGCAGTTAATGCTTAAGTAAAGCAGAGCTGAAATTTTTACTACCTCAGCATAGTGAGTTTATAAACAAACAGAAGTGTACAAATATAGCTGTTACTTTGAATTGCATGCTTTTCTGACTAGTTTGATTAGTGGCTTTGTGAATGATAGTCTTTGGGGGAAGAGAAGGGAAGCTGTTTTGTGTCATGGGGCTCTGAATCATTTTTTCACTCTGCTGTATAAAATCAGAAAGTTATTTGATAACTTTCACATTGGGAGTTTAAGTAAGTGTATCCTGCTTAAACAAGGTTTTCCTCTTGTTGGAGGATTTACAAAGAAATGTGTGCCTTTCCCCTTAACTCTTTTCTTTGAAAAGGGCTTTCAAAAGAGTTCTTACATGCTTTCAACCATGAAAAGATGAAATCACTTCAGTTTTGCTTAAAGATATCTCAGAGTCATCATATAAACTTTCCTCCCTCTTTATTAAGAAGGTGGCTAGATCATCAAAAATTCTTCTCTTCTAAGAGTTTTAAGTTACAGATAATAGCAAAAATACCTTTAGTGATCTAAATAAAGCAAGTCTTCTCTCAGCTTGTAATGATACATGATACACCTTTGTTAGCCCTTTTGTAGTACAGAATTTTTCAGGATAATGTACACAAAGCAACCTACTTCCTAGGGGTTTTTTACAAAGAGAAGGACAGCCTTGCGTATTGTTCTCCCTGTAGGCTGCAACTTAAATTCAGATACCAATTGCAGAAGTAAAAATAGAAAAATCAATTAAGTTTTAAGCATAACCACTTGACTGCTGTATTTATACCCATACAGACAAAATGTCAGCAATAATTCTAATGCTGAAATCTTCACTTAGCTTTAAGTTGTAAGTTGAACTGATACACTTTTGCTCAAGCTTTTAGTATTGTAGACTTCAGGAAGGAAAGAATTGTTTCATTAGTAATGCTATTATTTTTATTCAACTTTAACTAGAAAAAAATGAAAGAGCTGGAACAGAAGCTTCAGGAGGAAGAACATGCAAGGAAGCTTGTTCAGGAAAAAGCAGCTGAGGTAACTAACAGGAAATTTCTTTTGTACTGGTATGCACTGTAATTAGCTCCCCTTTCCATCAACTTTTCAGCTAAACTTGCTGATAGTGCTTCCCATATACAGAATAATGAAAACCTTGGTTTAATTTTTTTTTTTTTTTTTTCCCCCTCTGCTGTCTGAGGTGCCAAATGTTCTGCAGTTCTGAGCTTTTTGGAAACCTTTTTCAAACAGCACCTGTGCACTGAAACTTGGTTTCTTCAATGAAGGAAGCTCATTGGAAAAGAGGAGTAGAAATTCAAACTAATTCGTAGTTGAGGATGTATGAGGATCTCTGCTTTAAATAGATCAAGGTCCACAAGCGTGCTCCCTTGTTCATAATTGTAACTAGAAATATTGTAGGAGGCAGCAAAAAAGAGGCAACATACTGTCAGTTATGAGCCCGTAATGACACTGGTCTTCTCCTAACCTTGAAATGTTGGGTTCATTAAATATTCATTGTATGCTGAAGAAATATGTAGGTAATGTGTGTTGTGGTTTAACCCCACCCAGCTACTAAGCACCACGCAGCTGTTCACTCACTTTCCCCCCCACCCAATGGGATGGGGGAGACAATCAGGAAAAAAAAAAAAAAGTAAAACTCATGGGTTGAGATAAGAACAGTTTAATAGAACGGAAAAGAAGAAACTAACAATTATAATAATAACAATAATAAAATTACAATAATCATAATAAAAGGATTGGAATATACAAGTGATGCACAATGTAATTGCTTGCCACCTGCCGACCGATGCCCGGTTAGTTCCCAAGCAGCAATCTCCCCCCCGGCCAACTCCCCCCAGTTTCTATACTGGGCGTGACGTCACATGGTATGGAATACCCCTTTGGCCAGTTTGGGTCAGCTGCCCTGGCTGTGTCCCCTCCCAACTTCTTGTGCCCCTCCAGCCTTCTTGCTGGCTGGGTGTGAGAAGCTGAAAAATCCTTGACTTAGTCTAAACACTACTTAGCAACAACTGAAAACATCTCCTCATACTGAACCCAAAACATAACACCATACCAGCTACTAGAAAGAAAATTAACTCTATCCCAGCTGAAACCAGGACATGTATTAGGCTCTAGCATTAACCTTTGCCATGAGTTTGGCAGGGGAGGGGGGAGGTTGTCTCAAATTAATCATGAATAATTGTTCTGTGAATGCTTCTAGTTGGGACTGGTTAGGTGATGATTTCTAAAGCCATGCCATGGCTTCTCTTGGAAGAAATAGCGAAGCATATCGAGCTCACTGACAGTGAGAATTATAACCTTAACTCTTCCAATAGATGGGTTGGGTTTTGGGTTTTTGGTTTTGGTGGGTTTTTTTACTGTCAATAGAACAGAAGGAATAGCTGTCTGTTAACTATATGCCACAGGATCAACTGAGCAGGGTTGGATGGCTCAACTTCCCTAATATTTTGTCAAGTGTTAAACACAGCTGATGTTTTGGCACTTGCCTGCATGGGAGTAATGCAGTAAGACTAATTCTCTAACTTACTAGGATTAGTGATGAGTAGTGCTACCAGAGGAAGTATTCTTATTCAATGTTTACATTTACTTTGGACTGCAAAAGCATCCTAAAAACTTGCAGCCCTTGCTTTCAGAGAGCCTTTATCTTGAAAATTCTTGATTTGCAATTCTCAGCTTACTCTTTCTCTGATTATCTATTAATATAATTCCAGTAACTCCCCTTATTCCCTCAATTAAAGCTTCAGACAGGCCTGGAAACCAACAGATTACTGATTCAAGCAGCATCACCATTGCTTCCTCCAAAAGCAAGAAAACCCAGGAAAAAAACTAAGCAGCCAGAGAAGGTAATTTGGGGGGGAAGAGAAGGGCAATTACTGAGGAGTTAAATAAGGGTGTGTGCATGCAATCAGAAAGTAGGTTGCCTCTTTTAGCACAAAGCAAAGGGAAAATGGGTTTGCTGTAGTGTCATCTTTGATAAACATCTCTCTTTTCTTTCTTTCCAGAAATGCTCTCTTACAAGCCATCTCACTACGCAGCCCCATTACAGACTGTGTCTGGGTGATGTACCCTTTGTAGCTGGGAAGGTGAGCTGCTTAATTCCAAAGCTTAATGCTCAGTAGCTGCAGCTCCTTAAGTGGCTTTGGCTTGGTGCACTCCTGACACCCAGTGGTCAGATCATTTAATTTTCTTTGACTCTTTTCTTCCAGTTTGTCTTCAAAAAGCTTGTTGAATATCAATAACTTGCTGAACTGGCAGTTTCAAAAAGGGGTCCTCTTTATGCTGCCTGTTAAGCTGTTCTTGTTAGTGCATATTCATTCAAACAAAAAATACATTCTTCACAGCAAATAAAAAATGTTATTGTTTTTAAATGTTCTCCATTGTTATCAAGTAGGTTGTTGACAATGCCATTTGAAAGTAGTCTTTTGCTTTTCCTTCCAGTCTACCAGTCCCAGTCATTCAGTTGGTGCCAACGTGCAACATGTGCTACACCTGATGAAACAACACACGAAAGCTTTGTGTAACAGTCGTGTGGTAAATGATACTCCACTAGCAAAACCTGTCACTACTGGTCATCCTGCCAGCAAAAGCAGAAGGTCGTCTCTGCCAAAGGACTCTTCTTCATCCCAGGAAGAGCTCTCAGAAGTGTTGCTGACTTTACAAGATGAATTTGGACAGATGAGTTTGTGAGTTTGGCATATTCTCCATTGCAGATTATGAATGTAGATGCTTTATGGTTTTGCCTTTTGCTTTAAAGTTGGAAGGTTTTGCCTGAGAAAGGGGTTAGTTTTAGGAAGTCTCTAGCATATAATCTCTTTGCTCTACTGGCTGCGGAGGCTGTCATTTCTTCTTGCAGTTAAAGAGATTCTGATAAACAGTCTGGTCTCCATACCTGTGTTTATATGCAGCAATATTGAATTTGTGGGGGGTGGGGGAGAAGTGTGGTAACAGCCTCTGACACAGTAGTCAAATACTTCATTAAAGGACAGCTTTACTAGTCATTTTGCTTGTCCTGGTTAACAGAACATGAATTGTTACCCTACTGCATAACTGCAGTAGGTACAGATACACAAATTAGTAACTGAATGAGTGCTGAGATCATGCCCTCAAGGGGTTATTTGGTCATTTTGAATGTGTGATTTGAAGTTTGAAGCTACTTACGTTACTGAGACTTAATGTTGCAGCAGCCTGCCACCAGGATGTGCTACTGTAATAATGCTGCTAACCAGCAAAACTGTTCTTACTGTTTGGTTATGGCATGTTGAACATGCGTGGCTGCTGATGCTATGGTTTCTTAGAAGTGTTATTTCTGAACGGGGTGTACAAGCACTGGAAGCCAAGGGAGTCTGATGCAAGCTTTGTTCTGTCTGAATTCCATGGTAGTGATCACCAGCAGCTGTCAAAGCTTGTCCAGGAAGCCCCAACCATTGCAGTGAGGGAAGATCTGGAGAGGGAACTTGAGGCACTGGTGGGAAAGATGGAAGCAAAGGCAGACCAGATCAGCAAAGTCCGGAGGCATCGGTTGCAGGTGAGTTACTTTTGATTATGTTCATGGTTCTGTAGAGTTGCTGTCTTGAGGTTTGGGGCTTTTTTTGTTATATCCTAATCTAGCAGCAATTAAATAAAGCAGAAATAACTACTGTGGAGCAGTAGTGCCTAGCTCTAGCTTTGATGTCCCAAAGTTAGCCTGCATACCTCCATCTTCCTATCCCCGTATTTCTGCAGAAGTATCCTCTCTGTCTTGCCATGTCACCCTTGTGCCCACTCTTCATCCTGTCCTGGGCAGTGCTTTCACATCTGTTCTTGCATTGCATTTTACACTCCTCTCATTCCCTGAATCTTTTAACTGTTCTCCTTTGCTTGGAGTAAATGACGTATTTATGTTTTGATTTGCATTTTATAAAACCTGAGATACCCGTTTCAGTTTAAAACAACTTTCAAAATGTTTTGAATAGTGTAGCCTGTTCATTCAAAGCTATAAACCCTATTGATTCCCTATTTTCTCTAATCTTCATTCATTTTAGTGAATTGCTTCCAAAGAGCTTACCCTTATGTGTTTAATCTGGTTCAGTTAATACGAAACAAGATTCACCCTCATCTGACGTAACTTTTACACAAAATATGTACTGAGAGCACTGCTGCTGACGTCCAAAATGGACATGTGAAATGTTTTCACCTAGAAGCATTACTCACCTTTGATCTCTTATGATCTTAGAGGAACTGTTGCAGAGAAACAGATGTGTAGTAGTTCCTAGTAGTAATGATTCTACACATACAGAGGCTTCTGACTAGCTATTGGCAAAAGTTTTAGGAGTCAGGATTTAGGAAAATTGCTGCATGCTATAAACTAGGAAGGAGGGAGCACCACTACCTGAAGAGAGGGGAACTACAGAAGCCGCCTATTTTGCGGTTTGAGAGTATGAGTGCGCCTGCACCTTAGACTCTCCAGTTCCCCATTCAGGCTTACGCCAGCTCAGTCTTTGTTGCTGAGTCTTACAAGCTGTGATTTACAGTGCTGCGTGTGGATACCAGCTCTTCACCTCAGCAGAGTTTTGGTATTCTTTTTAAAGCTATATCTCTGACAGTGACTAGCTATTAAAATCACTAGTATGTACGTAGAAAAATTTGTTTTCTGTTTTTGGTGGGGGTTTTTTTGTTTTGTTTTTTTGGTTGGTTTTTTTTTAGTCACTGGATGGTAACAGTGACAAATCAGCTTTTTATCATATATAACTTTTTCTATTACATTCATAATGGAGCTGTTCCCCCATAATGAACTTGTCAGTTTTTAAAGAGATAACTTAGTAGTTCAGACTATAAGCTGAACACAGTTTGAAAGATGTGAATACAGCAATGCTGTGTAAGGAAAAAAAAATATTTATTATTCAGGGTGTCTTGGAAGCATCCATTTGCTTAGCTGGGTGAGATAAGTGGTGGGATTTCAGCTGTCTGGAAGAATTGCCCAACATAAACTGAAACAAGGTCACGGCTTAATGTTTTCTTTGGGCTTCTCTTTCAGCTAGAGAGACTTAAGAGAGAATGCAAGTCCAAAAAGACTTCTGCTAAACAAATAAAAGACAGCAGGTTCCCTGTTAGTGAGGTGAAAGTAACAACTACAGTAACCACAAAAGGGAAGAATGCTGGTCCCATCAAAGTGAAGCCTGGAGAGAAGAGTCGGAAAAATCTTCAGTTGTTGAGAGACATGCAGACCATACAGACTTCACTACAGAAAGATGATATCAGCTGGGACTACTGACTGTTCTGCAGGGGATGTTCTTGAACCATCCTGGTCAAACTTTCTCACATTCTGGATATAAAGCAGCTGCCTTTCTTGCTACGTGAAAGAGACTACTGTATGCTAAGTGCACTTTTGAAATACGGGCCCTTAATTCTTCATCCCTGGGCTTGACTGTATATATTTTGGTCTAGCTTAAAACACATTCAATTTTTAAGGTACCCAGCCACTGAATCTAACCATAGGTCTCCACCCGTTCCTTTCGTGTTATGGTTCAAGCAGTCCCTCCATTTTCTTTCACCACACCAAGCACTGCACATTTATGCGGGTTGGTGTATGTGAAATGCCAGTGCGATTTCACGCTATTGTTGAACTGTGCATTGGGAAGCTTCTCAAGATGCATCTTGTTTGAAAACGATGCTGTGACCTGATGTCCTAAGGGCTTTTGTCAGTTCTGTTCTGCGTGCAGCTGTAATTACTCAGACTCTGAGAGTGTCTAAGGGAGAACAGGTAAACCCATTTAAAGGTGTTCTATGTAGCTCTCCTCAAAAAGCTTTCCTAGTTCTTGTTCTGCTACATTGCATTAGTCAGCATTAATGGCAGTGGATGTTTGAGTACTCACAAAAGGAGCAAAATTAACTTTTCCGAATTATTTTGCTTAATGATTGACTGAATTCTTTTCAAGTCTGAAGAATGAAATTTTTCTACAGAAATCCACTTTACGAAGAAGCTATAGGATAGGGGATAATATCCTGTCTCCTAGTTCACAGCTTTGGGTGGTAAAGGAGTGAGATAAACCATGAGTGTTTTAAACTGCAAGTGCCTCAATCATGCCATTCAGTCCTGGCATCTTGCTTTTAACTTGAAATACGTGCTTTGATGAGCTATCTACTTTAGTAGTGGTGCAGTTCATTTTGCACTCTGACTTGCACAGCTGAGTAAATGTTATTTATTATGTTAATAATGTAAAGAATTTCCTATTAATGGAATGTATAGGAGACCCAGATTATCTGTTTATACAGTTGAAAAATAATAAAGCCAGCTTGCCTGTTGAATTGTGGGAAAGCTGCACGTCCTCTAAATTAGCTCCATGTTTGTTGCTGCAGCACTGTGCCCCATCCCTTGTGCTTTTTGTGGTGACATGACATCTCCCTGGCCAGGGCGATTGAATATGAGCCGCCAGCAGGGTACAGGTAAGGTGAGAGTCAGTTGGCCACCCTTGCCTGTAGCTGAACAGGCAGGGAACTCCATAGGGTCTACACAGGAAGAAGGGATTTGAATTTTAATTATCTGTAGGGGATCCACCCTCCTTGCATCTGAGGCGCAGAAGGTTTTAGCTGTGAGGGGCAAGTCAGAAGCTACTAACCAGGCCTGGAGCCATCCCCCTTATCTTCATTTATGTTAGTGACATAGGTTCCAGGTCGCTGGAGTAACCACCTGGAGAGCATTTCGTCCTGGAGGTTCTGAAAAATCAGTAGCTGAAACTGCACTTGGTGATTTTGCTTGGGAAGGACCTCTGGGGATCAGCTTGCTCAAAGATGAGTCAATTTCAGCATTACCTCGGGCTGTCCTCATGCAGCTCCTTACTGATGGGAGGGCTTAGGAGTATTTTAGGCTCCATATGTGCTGTATACAGTGAATGAGGTGCCCAAGTTGGAATTAAGCCTACTAGGGGTGAGAGCATCAACGAGCAGGCATTGAGCTGATCCCAAATCATCCCAGTGAATTTGGGCTTAACATGAGTTAGTTACATATAAAAATGTTGGTCCTCCTTCTACACAGATGATGTTACTGTGCTAATGCACTGTAAAGTGCAGAAATTGTTTGATTATTTTTTTTTATTGTGAAAGTACTTTTGTAATATTGAGCAGCTAAGCACTGTATCTGTATTAATACTGGTCTGTATAGGATAAGAGAAACTTGTCCAAAGATAAATTTTCTTTTCCCATCATTCTAAATTTCAGAGTTTGAACCTTAGCAGCTTGTAAGTCCACCTGCAGAAGAATGAGAGAGATTTGGTTTTGAAACACTAAATTTTCAGTGCTATTTTATTAACATTTGCACATGCTATGAGTCCTCTGGAGAACCACATAGTTGAAAATAAGCACACAGGAACTTTACCCATTTATCAATTTTTTATTAGCGTTAAGGAAACCAAACAGCCTTCATCAAGAAACAAAATATACACACAGAGTCAATTTGCTAATATAGAATAATGCTATGAACCATCTTATATAGTGATTGTACGTAAGAGCAGATCTGCCCTTTAACCTTAAAGCAAATCCAAGTCCTTCAGAAGGTATTTTGTGTGGATTCTTCACACTATTGAACTGTAACATCTCAGGCCACCCTGTAACAAGTGCAGCAATGCTATACAGCCTGTTCCTCATTCTGTCAGAAGGTGGCTGTGGATTTCTCTGTAAATACTGAGACGCTGACTGCAGTAGAGCAGGCAGAAATGGAGACTGCAGGGGGAAATTACAGTTACTGCCTCGGAAGGAATGTGGCTTTTGAAAGGCAATTTCTGATGTGTAAATCAGTCCACTCTTATACTCTCTCAGAAAATACTTCTCTATCGTGGAAGAGAGGCTGAGTGAAGCAGCATGCTGATGGGTGTATGAAACAGGTGACCACAGTCTGGGATCCTATCATAAAAGAGCAACACAAGAACCCAGACCAAGCAGTGCCCCTCTTCCTTAGCATGGAGATGAGAAGCAGCCTGGAGTGAAGATCCTTGCACATATATAACTTCCTTTGCTGTAAGCCCAACCTTCTACAGCCCTGCACTTACCTGTTTGGAAGAGCAATAGGGCAGGCATGGTTTCACCAAGTGTGTTTTTTATCTCCACTTTTACAGCAAAATTTTGTATTAAAACTGAATTTGGACTTAAGTTTAGTCAGGTGACACTAATTCTTGAAGTATGCTATAAGGAAAGAGACCTAAACATAGGCCTCAGAAACTGGCTAAGCTGTTTAATCTACCAGAATAACCTTAGGTAGCAGTTGCAAGTTCTGCAGGCAGAAAGGCTTCTTTGGTTGATACACGCTTGCTTCCACTAGTTAACAGAAAACTGAAATACCTTAAGTACGCCACTCTGATCCTGCACAGAAGCATTAAAATCACTAATTACACTTACCCAAGCAAAATGAAATGACTGATCCCAGCAGTTCACACATGCCCCTTGGTATTCCACCACCCTTCCCCTGACAAGTAGGAGGCACTGGAGGACAGAGGAGCTGCAGAAAGCCCAGGGGAGCCATGCTCTGCTTCCCCCCTCAGAAATAGAGGTGCTTAAGTTGCATCCTGGCACACCCAATGTAAACCGTAAGTGAGACTCTGAAGTTGCAAAGATGGAAGTGAACTTTGTCCTACAAAGTCAAGTCATGTAGGTTGCTCCTCTACCACCAGGTTTTACTGGTAGAAGCTGCCCTTTCTTTAAATAAGGCATTGTTTACATGGCTTCCTATGATCTAGATAAAAGTGGAGGGAAAAGTGAGAAGAACGGTGATATGTTCCAGATGCTATTGCTGCTTGTCTCTAAGTACGTTGGCAAATGCTCTCGTCAGCACTGCTATGCAGATATTAATAGTGGAGGGTTTCATGCCTTTACAGCTGTATTCTAGGCTCCAATACAAAGCCAGATTCGGTAGTTCTTTTTAGCAAAGGGGAGCTTTTTCAAACTTCTGAGTAGATATTTTTCCTCCACAGTACTTCATTCTAGTGCACAGTTTCTCTTTAAAGCCAAGTGATTTCCAGCACATAAGTGAACAGAGAAAGAGCTCTAGGTTTCTTTTAGGTGGCAAGTGCAATTAGCTTGTATTATAATCTAGCCACTGAGAAGGTTAATTGCATAGGGGGCCTTGTTTGTTTGTTTTTGCTTAAGCTTCCTCTAGTGCTACAGTACTAATAAATTACCCTGGAGAGAAATAAATAAATAGATTGGCAGCTCCCAGATACCACGCTGGAAATCCAGAGGGTTTCAAAAAAGCTGCCCCCGTGGTCCTGGGAAGGTACTTGGCAAAAAAAAGTCCATACTATACAACTGTCTGTACAGGAGCGACGCACTGTGCGGGAGAGCCAGCTCTCTCAGAGGATGAGGTGGAACGGTTGGTGATTTCTCTCTGCAGTTCCTCCACTTTCTTCTGCAGCTCGGCCCGCTTGGCAAGAAGCTCCTTGTAGCGATTATGGACAGGTTCCTGCAAGAAAATGTGTAGCTGAGTGCTGGGAGGTAAGCACAGAAGTGGAAGCCTGAACCACAAAACATTGCTGAGCTTACACACAGCTATGAGGGAAGGAGGGGTGGTACGTGGGTTATATCATTGTCTCCAGCCCAGGGGTGAGTAGTTGCTCTGGCTTCGGGATGCTTATTTTTATCCAAGGTGCATAGTACAATGGTGGCTAAACAAAACTGTGTATTTTGAAAGATGAAAATTACAGAACTCTAATCTCTGACATTTCTGGGGGACACTGGCCTTGGCATCTCAACCTGGATGTAATTTCAGGGCTTTGGGGAGAAAAACCCCACAATACAGATTTATCTAAATATTTTCACATAGTTCTGACTGTTAAACAGTTAGTTAGTACTGTAAAGCATTTGCTGGGTTCCTGTACCTAATGCCCCACATTTGCAAAGCTCTGTTAACTGCAGTTGGACACTGAGGCAATCCAGGAATTTTTGTCCCTTCCTATTAAAAAGTGATTTCAGCATTTAGGGCCATGTTCAGACTGCTTGTCCCAGGTGCCTGCCCTGGGCAAGCCAGTTTCCCTGCTGTCAGAGTTCCAGAGCGAGCATAACAGGGTTGCAGTCAGACCCCTGTGCCTTGGGCAGCCAAAGCAAGCAGCAGGTTCCTATTGCCGATAATCTGAATATAGCCCAAAGCTCAGATCTAGAATCCCACATCCAAAGAAGTCTTAGGTTTTTAGGCTCTTTTGTAAAGAAGAGAGACTTCAGATTATTTTCCCGATATTCTAAGTGAGAAATTTTCCAAACTGCTGAGAATCTTCAGCTCCTGCGGATTTCACCAGGCAGCGCCCTCCAGCTGACCACCCGCACCAGTCAGCTGCAGATGCTGCTCTTCCATTTGCTTGCATTTGAATTTAGGCTTTTGGTTTAGATTCAAGCAGTGGCAGCTTAAGTGTGTACATTACTTCTTGTGCTTCAAAGGTCTGGAACTCCAAAATGACAGTATTAGTACTAGCAGAGAGGGAAACAGAAGTAGGATCCTCGAAGAGAGGTACCTGCGGTTTCATCCTGGGGTTCCAGCGGATGTAGTAGCCGACCCACAGCTCGAGGTGGCGCATGCTGGCCACGGGATACAGGACGTGGTTGGAGTAGCTCACGTACAAGGGGTTAGTGAAGTCTTCCAGTTGGCTGTTGATGTAAGACCAAAGCGAAACGGTCTTTTTTGGAAGGCTCTGTAAGGGAAGGGGGTGGAGGAGGCCTTATTTCCCATACAAATCCCAGCATTTATCTACAGAGTATAACAGCATATACGTATGCCTGTCATTAATACAGAGCTGGTTGCCCTTTTGTAGCTTAAGAAAAAAAACCCCATTCTTTTGATGTGGTGGTTGTAATCAAAGCACATGCATGCAGGCAGGCACACACACAGCCTGGCATGGAAACATCCCCTCTTACCCACCCAGCTGCCAACACAGACCAGGAATCGTCATTGGCACAGCAAGGGGACGCTGGCATGTGAACTCTCAATGCTTTAGTTAAACTTCACCTCTTTAAAGTGCTCCTGGAAGACTTGCTCGAGTATTTAATTGCAAAGAAAAAAAGAAAACATTTGATTTAGGTCCTGATCTAGTGGAATAATTAGGCCTGTGAATAGTCCCAGTGAAACCAGTGTTGAAGTGTTTTCTAGATTAAGTACTTTGCTAGCTCAGGCTTTAACACCACCCCCCCCCAAAAAAAAAAACCCAAAAAACCCACATGCAAACAGTATGCAGGTTTTCTTCTCTGGAAATTACAATTATTCAATCGTTGTGGACTCTAGAGAAACAGGGACCCTGTTTTCAATACAGTACAATCCTATCACTTCTGTATTACAGTACTTTTTTTTATTATTATTTTTTAACTGATGCACTATCACATATAATCACATCAGGTCTACACAGCACTGTCCTCAATGTACCTCTGTGATGTTGAGTTGCAACATTCTGGTGACAAAATGCTTCATCTTTAGGTAGGTGAGACAGAATGAGGGTCACTGCTTCTCTTTCTGATTCCAGGCTGGGTCTGAATGTACACATCTATATGCTCCTCCCTTGGCAAACAAACCTCCACCAGACTGCAGGGCAGAGCTGGCTAGTGGCAGGACCTAGAGGCATGTCCTTCCTAATACTAGCAGCTCTGTCCTCTCCCGGAAAAATGCAAGCACAGCAAGAACACACACTGAGACCAGTTACTTGCTGTAACCTATGTGTGCAGAATGACAATGCACACTGGGTAGTTAAAAGCAACCTCAAGGGACCTCTTCAAGGAAAAGGGAGGACAAAAAGGTACCGGTTTCCCCAGAGAAGGTTACATTAAACTGAAGTTCAAAGAAAAACTGCATTTCCAACTACCTGGGAGACACCAGGAGCTATTCAGCCACCAGTGAGTAGCTGAAAGCCATGCTGAAAGCAGTGGGACTGCCCAGAGGGAAATGGTATTGCTCTGAAATGTGAAGTCTCCAACAGACAGCAGTTTGTGCGAAGAGGAAAATACCCCATGTCCCAGCTGTTAAGAAGGGGGCTTGGCATTACCCAGACCTGCATCTACCACTATCTTTGAGTGCTGAAACAACTTCTCTAGTAGCAGCTGGCCAGCTAAAGCCATCGCAGTACCTGGCCTTCACCTTGGAGAGAAGCTGTCTTACCTCCTTCACTCTCTGCTGCTCACTGCTGCACAGGAATGTCCCAAACAAACAGCTGTACAGGTGATCCAGGATGGTTATCAGGAAGTACTCATTGAACTCAAATGCTGTAGGAAACTTCAGACAGAACCAGAAAATTAGGCTGGGATTTTAGAACAGGAATCGCAAATAAACTTTCTCCCACTTTGTGGTCTTGGTAAGGAGTTGGCCTCTCTTCTTGATTTCTAAAACAGGATTTGTCCCTGTTCCCTGCCTGGCTGGATATTTGGTATCATATTTACTCCTTCCAGAAGCAAGAGTTTCTCTCTTGGAAAGCTGCTTTACATGTACAGAGAGGAATTTTGAGCAAAAGCCAGAGGTCTGAAGGGTTTGACCACTGTGTTTATATACACTCAGTGCTGCTTCAAGTTGAATCTTGCTCTGCTATGCCTGCCCCTCATGACAGACCACGCAATGAGACTGTGAACAAAAGGCTGAAGCACATGTGAAATAATGAGTAAAAAGAAATGGCAATTTGCCGGGGCCAAATGGAAATAACCTGTGTGCACAACAGAGCGCTTCCCAGAGGGAACAGCAGGGAGGTATCTTGCAACACAGGTCAGCGGGAGGAACAGGTGTATGGGTAGGGGCTGTGTTTGCTGTTGACGTTCCATGCAGAAACAATCAGACCCATGACAGGGAGAACTGGAGCTCCACAAAGGGTCAGTAAGAATACATGCAGTGAACTGCACAGACATGCTGGGGCGATGGAGAGGAGAGCGGGAGACCTTCCTCCCTCGCAAACCACCACCCATCTCTTCCCAGGCTGCCCTGGTTGCAACATCCTGACCTCACCAGCTGCAGGCCAGGATGCCTGCTTGTAGGAGCAATCCAAGGAGAGCACGATGAAAGTGACTTTCAATGATGGTAAAGCCTCCCTCTTTCTCTGCTTGGATATGGTACAGCTTCATATATAGTAGCATCCTTCTTTTCCATTTCACCTGTTTTAATCCATGATGAGCCCAATTTTTTCAGGTCACTACCTGACCATGGCTGGCATTTTCCATGTGACACAGTTTGTGTCACAGCAGACACAAAAAAACTTCCAGGTCCCACATACTTGGGGAAAAAACCTCCCAACCACAGGGGATCTCTCCTGAACTGTGCCTCTGCCATGCCTGGTCTGAAGTGAGGAACTCAGCTCTGTACATCACATAGGAGTCAGGAGCAGTATGTTTGCCTTCAGAAGAAGTTAAAATGGACCAAATAAATGTCTTGCTGCAGGTTTGGTTATGGGATCACCTTGAGCAGAGGCAACAGGGATCTGTCTGCACCCACCACGCTAGAGACTTACATTAGCAGCTCAGGTCATGCTTCTGAAGGCACAGTGGGCTACTGAGGATTGCTGGGGGCTGTGTTCCTGCCCATGGTAAGCGCGTGAGGCAACTGTCCCCTCTTTCAGGGTGAGGCAAGCTGCTTCTCACAAGCTCACATTTATTACAGCAGTGTGTAGGTAAGCAGCACCCACCAACTAGCTAATCTGAGGCGAACTGGCATTGTGGCCCTCCTATGTACTTATGCATTCAGGCCCTTCGCTAAACAGACTTCCAGGAAACTTGTTGCCAGAGTCCAAACAAGAGTAGAAGCCCAGGAAGGAGAGCCTGTGCAGGTCAGCTTGGTAATTATTCCTGTCCACACACTGTGCCACATCTTGGTATACTGGCTTTGTGGACACACATGCCACCCAGCAATTTACCTGTCTTGTCATTTGCCAGACACAGTCGATGAACTGGAGAAAGACGGGAGAGCGATCCGCATCTGCATGATTCTTATCTCCATGGCCAACTCTCTAAAAAAGAGCAGGACAAAGAACATGAGTCGCACAGGGCTTCACTGGGAAACTGCTGGGGTGTCCTCTCAGTCACCCAAGCCTTTACCAACAGCTTTAAGAAGGTTCAAATGAGTCTTGATTTTGCTTTGTCCATATCAGTGAGTAAAGGAGTAAAGGACAGCTACTCCCTTTGTCTTTGAAGTGAAATTTCTTTATGGGGATATTTTCATGCTAAATTAAAACAAGAGTTGTTTGAGTAGAGGCTCCAGATGCTATGCTGGCACTGATTTCAGTTAATAGCTGAAGTTCAGGAGGAAAAAAAATGAGAATGCTTTTTGCTTCAGTTGCAGCTGTCGTCCTGGCTACTTCAGTAGTACAGTGTGCTAGATCTAAACACTACCTACAGGCACGGCATGTGGCGATAACCATCACACAACACCTCGCAGCTTCCAAGCGCTGTACAAACACTACCCCAGCCCATCTCCTGCCACCTCAAGAGAGGCAGTGATGAAAGTATCCCCAGAAGTAGGCCTCCAACCCTGACCGTGCTGTGTGGCCAAGACATGTGAGGCCTGATTCCTTGTAACTTGTATAGTACGTTAGTGGTTACGTATTACCCAGGAGCCCAAAGTACTGTACAAAGACAGAACAAGAACATGTAAGTAACAGAAATCCCTACCTCTTCTGTAATACTGTTCTCCCTTCACTAAAGGAAATAAATACTGTTATTTTCTTTGTATAGACAGCAAAGCTAAAATACTCATCGTTCAAACACCAGTTAACAGTTTTGCTGCAGCAGAACCTCAGTTGCCCTACCCTTCTCAGAGCATTTGACTATGCAACCCACCATCGCATGTGCTGTAAACAGTCCTCGTTCTAGCCCTTGCCAAAATTAAAGGACTGCAAGAGAACAGCTACGAGCACAACACAATAGGAACAAAGACTGAAACGATACCACTGAAAGGCGCTCTCAATTCCCATCAGTGCAAACTGTAACAAACTGCTGTGTCACAAGTCCATAAAGCTGCCTCTGCCCACTCTAGGAACACAACCGTGAGCTACTCTTGGTCCAGTCTCAAACTGCTGATCTTTTACCTAAACAATTAAAAGCCTCCCCAAAAATAAAACGTGCCTGAAGAAAATGTGAGGTCAAGGCCATAACCGAATTCCCCAGCCTCTTCAATACCAAGGCATGTTAGATGACAGTGTCCAAGCAGTCTCAGAAAATGGACTGAACTGGGAAGAAAGACAAAAAATAGCCCAGTGGTCTCTGCCAACTCCCAGCAGAAATGCCGATCCTGAACCCAAAGCACACTGTTAGTTAAAGCCTAAGCATGGGAACACAACATATCAGTCAGACATCTGTGAGATTTAATACTACCTGTTCCTTGTATCTAACCAATACTGTCTCCAAGGAGGTTGAGGGATGACTGGAAATATAGGCAGAAAACAATATGTATCGGGTGTGTGTGGCAGGGTTTTGGTGGCAGGGGAGGGGCCGCAGGGCCGGCTGCTGCTCAAAGCTGGCGGCAGCTTCCGCGGGTGGGAGCCGGCCCCGGCGCTGGCCCAGGCCGAGCCCGTCCGTGAGGGCGGTCGTGCCTCTGGGAGAGCAGAGTGAAGAGGGGAACCTGCAGGGAGTCGGGGATTGGGATGGGAGAGGAACCCCTCTGCGGGTACCGAGGTCAGGGAGGAAGGAGGGGAGGAGGAGCGGGGGAGGAAGGGATGCCCCCCCAGCCCGTGGGGAGACCAGGCGGCAGGCTGTGTCCCCCCAGCCCAGGGAGGGCAGCCCCCGGGGGAGCAGAGGCCCCCAAGATGGCCGTGTCTCCACGGGAAAGCCCGCGCTGGAGCAGTCTGTGACTGAAGGACTGCAGCCTGTGGGAAGGACCCACACTGGAGCAGTTCGTGAAGGACTGTCTCCCGTGGCAGGGGCCCCACGCTGGAGCAGGGGACGAGTGCGGAGTCCTCCCCCTGAGGAGGAAGGAGCGGCAGAGACAACGTGTGAGGAACCGACCCCAACCCCCATTCCCCGTCCCCCTGCACCTTTGGAGGGGAGGAGGGAGAGAGAACCGGGAGTGGAGCTGAGGCGGGAAGGAGGGAGGGGTGGGGGGAAGGTGTTTTAAGATTTGGTTTTACTTCCCTTTATCTGTGTTTTGATTTGATTTGTAGTAAATTAAATTGATTTTGGTTTTTTCCCCAAGTCAAGTCTGGTTTTTGCCCATGACCATAAGTGGTGAGTGATCCCTCCCCGTCCTTGCCTTGACCTACGAGTTTTTTGTTATATTTCCTCCTCCCCATCCCACCGGGGGGGAGGAGTGAGTGAGTGGACATGTGGTGCTTTGTTGCTGGCTGGGCTTAAACCATGATACAATAGCAGCAGCATTCACCTTTCTTCTGCAAGTTCAGCTGGGAGACTTCTCACAGGAAAGGCTAAACTCCTTTGAAATCCTTCAAGGTGGACAATAACTTTCTGTTCAGTGCCTTCCAAGGGCTAGTGACTCACCAGCTGAAATCTGTGGCCGAAGCTCAGCCACTCCTTCTCCACTAACACTTCAAAGCCCCTGATAGTTCGGTAGTAGCCATCTAACATGAGCAGAGAGAGAGAGGTCAGCTGGGCTGTCCGGTCCCAGCCATCACTGCAGTGTACAACCACAGATGTCTTCCCCGACTCCACCTTGTCAGCTATTCGAAGGGCTCCAGCGAGAATGAGCTAGGACAAGGAAAAAAAAAAAAGTTACAAAATCTCTTTGGAACAGAACCTATAAATGAAAAATGGCTAGTGACAACACAGGACAAACCAAGGGCTCTGTCTGCCTCAAGGAGAATGGTAAATCAGTTCCAACTACTTTATAACTAGGACAGCAAATTGGTGAACACATTTCTTGTTCCAGCAAGATGACAACATGTATAAACTGTAGTGTAGGCACAACTCTAGAAGAGCCCTTGCATTAAGCTTAGTCCTTGGACAGGTCAGGATTTAAATGCAGGAGCATTCTGTGTCTGAACATGAAAACAAAATGGCCATCACCTTGCAACTGCCCCAGAAGCAGATTTGGTCCTGTCTGCATTAGCAGGTCAACAATGTAAGCTGGACATTTTTAGGAGAGGAAGAGCTTAATTTGAAAACCAACATCTGTAGAAGCTGAAGCATTTTGCCCCACTCCTTCTGACTCTGCTTGGATTCCTGAAAGGCTGACAGGGCATGAACTCCCAACATTTGCTGGTCTGGACCACACAGTAACACTAGGATGTCGAGGATCTCTGAGTCCAGAACTTGGAAACTCTGGGACTCCAGTGCTCTAACCAGGGCTTTCACAGTTCCACATTACCCAGTAACGCACTTCACTTCCAAAACACCATCTTTCAGTATTTCAACCCTCCATCTTGTCACTCTTCCCACCTCCTCAAAATTCCCCATTCTGTGAAACTGGGGTTTTAGTTGTTTATAAATTGAAAACAAATTGTAAGTCTTTAAATTTCTCATGAATTGAAAATCCAGCACTGGATTTAGCTCTGGATACACTTCCCAGTGAACAGACTGGTACAGACTTGTAGTTACTTAGCCACATCCAGTGGACGCAGACATGCATACCTTGATATGCTCCAGCCAGTGAGTTGACTCTAAATTAGACAGCCAGTGAGTCTCCTCGATATTGGGATACACAATTTCTTTCAGTTTTCTCAGCGACTCTCTCATAACATGAATATTGTGAATGTCCAGGAACACTAATTCTGCATTCTGATAGGCATCCTCACTCTCATAGCCCCCTCCTTTAGCCTGAAGAACAAAATCCACATAAAAATCATTAAGCAAAAACATATTTTATACTTTATCCCGATCGTTTGTCCTGAGCAAATATCAGTTGACAAAATACCACAGTGATTGTGCTATCTAAAGCAGGCAGAAAACATTGGATATATCTTACAATTGGGAACAAACATGTACACACACACACTTTGTGTCTCTCTCCTGCAAAAGTTAATGAATGCTATAATTTTTACCAAAGAATATCACATAATATGCCTTCTTTCCCTCTGTAATTATAATTTATCCCCATTCAAGCTGCTAGCTCATTAGATTCACTATTCTGTCATTTACAAATTTACCATACTATTATAGAAGAGTACACCCACACACCAAGTGCCTTTCCTAAATAGTGGGAAAGGCAGATTTTAAAAACAAATTTAAAAACCCATCAGCTTTAGTGCAACAAAGCGGTTCTACCACTAAAACAGGGCTTACAGTGATGGCATGAGACATAATTTTTAAAAGGGTAGAAAGGAGGACCCTGGGAACTACCGACCTGTCAGCCTCACCTCTGTGCCTGGGGAGATCAGGGAACAGATCCTCCTAGAAGCTCTGCTAAGGCACATGGAGGACAGGGAGGTGATTTGAGACAGCCAGCGTGGCTTCACCAAGGGCAGGTCCTGCCTGAT
>NW_010973052.1:2850066-2905204 GCF_000737465.1 Haliaeetus leucocephalus | reverse complement strand
CAACACCTGGTATCAGTACAGGCTGGGGGATAAAGGGATTGAGAGCAGCCCTGCCAAGGACTTGGGGGAATTCGTGGATGAAAAACCAAATAGGAGCCAGTAATATGCACTCGCAGCCCAGAAAGCCAACCATATCCTGGGCTGCATAAAAAGAAGCGTGGCCAGCAGGTGGAGGGAGGTGATTCTGCCCCTCTGCTCTGCTCTCCTGAGACCCCACCTGGAGCGCTGCATGCAGCTCTGGGGTCCTCAGCACAGGAAAGACATGGACCTGTTGGAGCGGGTCCAGAGGAGGGCCACAAAAATGATCAGAGGGATGGAACACCTCTCCTGTGGGGAAAGGCTGAGACAGTTGGGGTTGTTCAGCCTGGAGAAGAGAAGGCTCTGGGGAGACCTTATTGCAGCCTTCCAGTACTTAAAGGGGACTTAGAAGAAAGATGGGGATAGACTTTTTAGTAGAGCCTGTTGCGATAGGACAAGGGGTAATTAATAGTTTTAAACTAAAAGAGGGTAGATTCAGACTAGATATAAAGAAGAAATGTTTTACAAAGAGGGTGGTGAAACACTAGCGCAGGTTTCCCAGAGAGGTGGTCGATGCCCCATCCCTGGAAATGTTCAAGGCCAGGTTGGATGGGGCTTTGAGCAACCTGACCTAGTTGAAGATGTCCCTGCCCATAGCAGGGGGGTTGGACCAGATGACCTTTAAAGGTCCCTTCCAACCCAAACTATTCTATGATTCTGTGATTCTGAATGTCCTGGGTTTGGCTGCGATAGAGTTAATTTTCTTTCTAGTAGCTGATATAGTGTTATGTTTTGGGTTCAGTATGAGGAGAATGGTGATAACACACTGATGTTTTCAGTTGGTACAAACACTACTTAGCAACAAGTCAAGGATTTTCCAGCTTCTCATACCCAGCCAGCGAAAAGGCTGGAGGGGCACAAGAAGTTGGGAGGGGACACAGCCAGGACAGCTGACCCAAACTGGCCAAAGGGGTATTCCATACCATGTGACATCATGCCCAGTATATAAACTGGGAGGAGTTGGCCCCTGGGTGGAAATCACTGCTCAGGAACTAACTGGGCATCAGTCAGTGAGTGGTGAGCAATAACGTTGTGCATCGCTTGTTTTGTATACTCCAATCCTTTTATTATTATTATTGTCATTTTATTATTGTTACTATTGTCATTATTATTTTCTTCCTTTCTGTTCTATTAAACTGTTCTTATCTTAACCCACGATTCTTTTTTCCCCGATTCTCTCCCCCATGCCACTGCGTGGGGGAGAAGTGAGACAGCGGCTGCGTGGTGCTTAGTTGCTGTCTGGGGTTAAACCATGACACTGTAACAGCAGGAAGAACACAGCAACATTCCTAGACATTAAAGATCCCCAGCTTATATTTTGAGATTAAAGATCATGATGCCTGATTTTCAGAAGTGCTGCTCCCATCACAGTTAACAGGGACAGAGTTCTAGTGCTGTTAGGGGAAGCAGTCTTTCAACCATGTGAAGAGAAAAATGGTGATACACAAGATCCAGGGTGCTGGAGTTTGACCTCAGTACTAATTTGATTTTTTTTCCCCCTTCCAATCTCATTTCCCATTGTAGATTAACCCAAATGGACTTTAGTAGTCACTCTGATATCTTACAGATACCAACGCAGGTGTAAAAGTCTGTCCAGAGAATCAGATCATTGCATATGACTCCCCCCTTCACAGTGGAAAACCCTTTGTGATCCTCAGGAATAATTTGGAATGGTGGTGGGAAATGTGCTTTAAATTATTACATTCCCAGCTTTAGACAGGGGAAAAAGCACCTGACCTTATTGGCTACAGCATTCACACTAGGCCTTGCATCAAATATGAAGATTTTATGGGATTGAGCATTAGAATCCATGATGGCTTGAAGGTACTTTTCATCTTCCTTGCTTCGCTTGCCACTCACTCCCACCATTGGCTGGCTACAGCGAGTGATCGTTGCTTGACTTTCTGGGTGAATCCATGACAATACCTTTGAAAACAAATGAAAAAGAAATGAAAGAAAAATGGGATTCATTAAACCAGTGAAGTGTTTTACCTGTAATGGCTTGCTCTGGGATCCTGCCTTGTATTTGCTGGTTCCAGAAGGCTGGATTCTATTAAATCACGATTGAATGAAAGAGCGAGCTCTTCTGTCCTTACTCATTCATTCTGGTGGTATTCCCAAAGTTTGAACAAACAAGAGGTGACTGAATAGGTTTAAGTCTGACTTTTAAATAGGATGCAGACTGTTTTCTTGCCATTGTGTGAGTCATAAGCACACTTTCTCGCTCTGCAGTCATTGGGCTATGTCTTACTCTATGTTACACCACGTAAAAGTTAAGCACTTTAGGAACAGATTTAATTTTCTATCGACTTGAGAAGTAAAAGAGTACATTTCCACTTACTGCTAAAATAATCATCATAATGATGTGTTTTGTCTTAATTTCATTTAATAAGCATTTTCATCAAGAGCATCACTACGTATTCCTCTATCCTGCAAGTCAGAGTAGGCCAGACAACTGTAAACAACCAAATAGGGCTGCTTTGCATTTCTCAGGAACTGAACTGAGATTTGGTCTGGGTTGTGCTAAGTTATCTTATCTTCTCATTTTGGTTTAGTCTACATCTTTTTCACAACAGTAGTCCCAGCAGACAATGTTGCTTTCTAACTCCTCAAACATGTTGCTGGCACTTTTATTATCCATTGACCATTTATTTTCTCCCTGGAATCCACTCAGCCTGATCTTGGTATTATTTATGGCCCAAAGGTATGTAACAAAACCACATCAAAGTGGTTTCTTTTGTCACACTCACTGGTATGCGTCCTCTTGATCTGAAAGATGCTACTCTCTTTAATTCTTCATCCGGAATGTTTACAGGCACAGCTAGAATGGCAGGGTACGTATCACACAGTTCATAGCGCTCATTAATCTTGGTCAACCTCCAGCTTTCATTGGGAATTCCCTAAAGAGGAAACAACAGCAGGTTAGCAAATGAGTTGCTCTGAGATCTCAGCACAGTCAAACCCCCAGACCTGAAATGCAAGGCAACTTTTGTTAATGAAGGACATTTAGGGCTGGAGCCTGGGACTGCATTATCTTGGTAACTTGCATTTCATGCCTCTTCCCAGAGAGGTAGATGTTTTGCTCAGGTCACTGAGGAACAGGAAAACTAGAAGACTGCAGGCAGGCTCACCTATGGCAAAGGAACTGTGGTGGCTACAGATGTGGCGACACAGGTGATCCCCCTGAAAGCATCTTTAACATACCTCCTGGTAGCATCATGGTGCTTATAGGAGAGCCAGGAGCAGGACAGAACAGGTGACCAACAGTCCTCACTCCTCTCTCGGCACTTAGCTCAAACGTGGTGGGTGGAAACTGGAGATGGAAAGTGGAGTTACCAGACAGGATGGAGGGGAAGACAGAAGTGAGAACAGGCAGTAAAACACCCCCAAAAAATCAATTTGTTTTGGGCTTTGTTCAGTGTTTGTGGCACAGCTGTGCAATCCCCTAAAACCACCAAAACCCTAATAATTGTATGTCTCTGGCCGCGTGACTGTATGTGATCTGGACAGTAATGTGCAACTCCCATGTTCCTCTCAGATTAAGCTCTCTGGCTGTACTAGTCTGACTTGGGCTGGGAGAGCAGGGGATCTACACACACACACATCATTGAGCTCAGCACGTCCTGATGGGGAAGCAACTCAACAGCTTCCCAGATGAGAACCTCCAGGTAACACCCGAAGCACAATGGGGACGATCCTGACAACCTGCAGACTTAGTTCAGCTGACGCTGGGAGTTAACAGATCAAAACAGTGTGGTTGCTACTGCGTGCCTGCAAGGAGAGATTTAAACAGACACTTGCTGCAGCAGGGCTGAGCACTGACACAAAGCATCTCTGTGGGGAAGACAGATCTACTACAGTGAACATGGCCAGGCTGTTAAGCACAGAGTCTGTTTTAGAGGAACATCAGCTCTTAAAACAATACATGCTTCTGTTCTAATAAACAGTACTTCATTTTAAGGAGGGTGGTGGGACACTGATTACCACTGTCGCGGCTCCCACAGGAAACAAATGACAAATCTAACACAAGTCAGATGAGCTGTGGTAATTGTGGTTGACCCACACAGACAGCAGCCGGTTCCCAGTCAGAGCGGTGAGTCATGCTGTCAAAACAGGTCATGGTTAGAAATCTGAGGAGAGGACAGATCTTCTGTCTAATACCAGTCACACCCTGCTTGTGAACCACCCCTGGTCCTGGGGCCCTCCCTGGGAAGGAAACGTTACTACAAGGAATCAGCAGAGCTCCCAGGATCACAAGAACCCCAAAACCCTAAAGGAAAGCTATTTTTGGCACTGCCTGAAGCCAAAGAGGTGGCAGAAAAAGGCATCAAAAAGTGTGTACGCACAGTCCAAGCTTACTGATGGGTAAAACATGCTCAGAGGTCTACCTGCTGTACGCAGCAAGGACAGAATCTCCTGGGTCCACCAGCTCTGCTGTCAGCCAGGGAATAGCAAGACTCTTGCTCTTAGCTGTCCATCAGCTGTGATCAAACTGCTTACTATCTGGAAGTGAACTAATGGCAAATGACTAAATTGTTCTCAGTCCTGTCCTCGTAAGTACATGACTGCACTGCAATGGATCCATCAGCAACGCCTGGAGATTTCACCTCCCCCACATGTGAATTAAAACTACACTGTCGGCACACTCTTGGCAAGGAAAATGAGAGCTGACAAGCAGTTACATGGAAGAAAAGCTTCTTGTCATTCTACCCTGCAACTCTACCAGTGCTCATTGAGAAGATCAAGCAGTCACTGGCACTGTAAAGCACTCTCTTCACAGTGCTGGGCAGAACTGCTTCAGCACACACTGCTCAGTCCAGAACCGACACCTCCAAAGCTCTAGGTCTTTCAGCTACCACCCTGACAAATTTGAACGAAATTTTTCCTCTGCAATAGCCCAGAGCAGGAAAATCCATGACAAGCCCTCAAAGAAAGAAAAGATGCTGTGTGTCAGCATTCAAATTTCCTTTGAATCACAGGGAATGTCTGCTTTCCCTTGGCACGGGAGCCTTTAATCACAGCACCACCCAAAGAGGGCTTTGGATTCAGATCATGACTTTCTCTAAGGAACTGAAGCAAACAAAGAGGGCTAGAAGAGAAGCTGAATTTGCATCTTCCCAGGACGTTTGCCATGATGCAGTGTAGCTTCTGCATTTACTCATGCTCCTTCAGATTTGTGCTTTCTCCAGCTGGAATCAATAGAAAAAGCTAAATATGAGGTAAAGCACATTGGTATTTCCTCATATAAGATGCATTTCACTGCTTCCTGGTAAGTTGTAAGCACCCAAAAGCCTACTATCAAACCAACCCAAACTGTTACAGATGTAACTCAAGAAGCCTTTGCAAGCTCAGGACCCGCTCTGGGAGCTGCCTGCCTGTGCACCTGCAGGAGGAACCCAGGCATGACCCGCTAACAGCGGGTAGAGTCCTGAAGCTGCTAGGGACCAGAGCTGGCTGCCCTGACTGGTGCACAAGGTCAGTCTTCTCCAGGTAAACCAATGCTGCTAGTAGACCCTGATTTCAGGAGAATTCACGTGTTCAGTGTCTGCCAAAGGGCAAAGTGAGGAAGGCAACGTGGCCACATTTATAGTCATAAACGAAAGGTGCCCAAGACTGTTCTCACTGAGACCAGCTGGCACAGTGCACCTCACATCCATACGATTAAACTCATTCATCCTCAAAACAGGGCAGTTTGTTCAAACTGCCTACTGGTGATCCTTGGCTTGTATCAGCCTCTGAACTGTGCCCAGGTTTGGGAGCAGGCAAGCTGGCCTTGCAGCCCTCCCTCTTCTCTACTCCACAAGGGCCTGACTGCCTCTTCAGGTCCCACCTCTGATGTGGCCCAGCTACACCACCGTGGCTCAGAGTGCCAAGGACACTGCAAAGCCATGTGAAAGAGCTGTCTGAAAATCCACAGAAAGGCAAGAAATGTAAAACTGCAGACAGAGGAAGAGGACTGTTGAGGTGGGGATTGCTGGTAGCTCAAGATTTCAAGAGGGAAAACAACATCATGAAATGGTATCGCATCCTAAGGGAAAAACTGCGAGTTTAGTAAGTTTAGTCATTGGGTGAGGGCCAACAGCTGGGTCATCTGTGTGCTGGTGTTGACATTGCTGGTGGAAGATGGCAACAACAACCCAACTGAAGGAGGTGCAGAAGCTGATCCTTCTCCTCTCACTGGTGCCTGCCTGGCCAGGAAAGTCTCTCTGCCTTCTCTGAGGTGGTGAGTACTAATGCTCAGCCTAGTAGCTAGTTAAATCTCAGCTATCTTTTCTGTGTGTTAGCCAGTAAATAACTGCTTCATACTCTCAATGTGCATACATCTTGCTGAAAGATCACTCTCATGCATGGCTAAAGAGTCTCAAACACTCACTCAAAAGAGGGATGGTAACAGCCTGGACTGAAGCTATGCCTGGAACTCATGATGAAGGTGCCCCACTGCTTGGGAACACTCCTTACGACTGTATCATCTAACCATAGAGACACAGCCTTTGTATCATCTACACACATAAACCAGACTTGGTTTCCTTCTGGGTAGTCATTCATGCCTCACTTTAATGACCCCTGCTCAGTTATCACTTGACCTATGCACGTTGTAGAAGATGGGAGTTTCTTCATTCGCAGGGAAAAACTGTTGAAGACATATCGGCACGGCACTGAAGCCACTACCTTGCAAAGCACATGTTTAAGCTTAAGCACATGAGGATCTTTCACTGACAGGAAAAAAATAATTTCCTTGCTGGAGTTACACATATAATTCATCTCTCTACAGGATCCAGTGGACCGATTCCGAGCTTAGCCATGCAGGTACACCCTGAGCTGCAGCGGGCAAGGCAGGGAGGGTCCCCAGTTACACACCAGCGGTGCCTCTCTCAAACTTGGCTTGAGCCATGAGATACCAAGCGGCTGAGCACATTAGCTCAGGCGCATCCCTGCACCGACACAGGACACAGCTGCCAGAGCCAAGCTGGTCCCTCTGCCGTGTACTCAGCCCAGGTTGTGTCCACTTAGCACAAGAGAGCTATGATCTGTTTTGCAGTAGAGACATACCTAGCATAAGCAGGACCTCAGTTAAACCATGGGACATTTAACAGTTCAATTCTCATTTTACTCCCCTAAATTACACCCAACATTCCTCTGTAGGGTGCTGTTCTCATGCTCTACCTTTCCCACTCTGCTTGTATACTAATGCTGGGCACTTCTTTTATCCTCGGAACAGGTCAGGTCTTCTTCTGAATTATTAATTTCTATACGTTTTCTCTGAAAGCAGCAACCACAGCCCTATACTGTGGCTGCCTGGTACGTATGACCAGAGCACAGGATTAGACGAGCACGACTTCTGTAGGGAAACACCACACATTTCCAACTTCACAACCCCTTGTAATATTTTCCAAATGCTCCCCACCTTGTTATGGAAAATGAAAGCTTTAAGTTTCTCCAAAGGCATCTCAAGGCCTTTTGGTTTCAACTGAGTCTTATTCACTTTGCAATTCTGTTTTATACTCTGCCAGCCCGCGTGTAATAAAAATCAGGGAGCAATTTCAGTTTTAAATTTCATTTGCCACATGTGATTCCATTTACCAACTAAATCCCAAACCTCTCTGAGTTCCTTTTGTTCTCTACAGGTTGTTTATTACTCCCCATAGTTTTACACAATCACAGATTTTTAGAAGTTACATATTTCCATCTTTCCCAAGAACGCTAACAGAGAAGTCAGGGGTTTACTGAGTATCTTTCCTAATTGCTACAATCTCTATCATATCAACACACTTATATTAATCTGAAAAAAAATTATAGTAAATAAATCACACGACATGCAAACTTGCCATGTCTACCAGTGTAGACAAAGATCCTACCAAGGATCCTATTCTAGAAGTCTTTTCTGGATGCCTGGTAGTTGGCTTCTACTTTCATTCCGCTCCCCTCTCTCTGTGTCCCTGCTCACACAGGGAAATGATTGACCTGGCCTAAGACAGACCAAGTTAATGCCTGGCCATACTGCTGGGCTGCTTATGCCCTAGGCCAGCTCTTCACTAACAGTTTTTAAACCAATTCCAAAAGGTCCTGCAGACAGTGCATATGTCCTGCTTTTCTATTTTTGATCACAATTCATACAGTCAGAGACAGGTAATCCCATTATCTGATTTGATGATGCCCATTTTGTTTCACTGTTAACGAATCCCTGCTGCCATTTCAGGACATAATCCTGATTTACTGTAGTATTTGTTACTGCTTTAACAGAACCTGGCTGGATTAAGAAAAAAGGCTAAGACATTCACACAGATAAATTGAACATCCATAGTTATAAATGCTGAAATTAAATAAACAGACTGAAATACCTAAACGTTTTGGAGAGGACATAAAGCTTCATGCTGCAGGACCTAAATCAATCTCATGAAAGGGATGAAATTCTCCTCCTGGCCAGATCACAACATAAACATCTACTGCAGTATGGTTTGCCTCGTCTTCAGCAGCTGGTGTTGGTCACTTTTGGAGATAAGCTACTGGAACAGATGGATTGCATGATCTGGAATGGGAATGAGTGTGGCTCATCATGGGTAAAATTCAGATAGGCCATGGCTGCAAAAAATCCAGGTTTGGATTAATATTTGCAGTTACCAATGTAAGCAAATGACCAGGGGCTTCCACATATGGACATTAGTTTGATTTCTTGACATAAAAGCAGTCAGGCTAAGTCTTTCCTGTCCGCTCAAAAATGATAGAAAAACAGGTCATAGCAAAAGAAGTACACGTTGCAGCAATGTTTCGATTGTGATATGCTTTACACACAACAGTGCTACCTTGTGTGACCAGAAACAAAGATACCATGGCCCAGAGTCCCATTTTCTTTACAGAAAGGCCATGAAAAGCTGCAAATCACATGCATGTAGATACAGGTATTCTTTCACCATGTAACCAAGCTCCTGCCAAATTTAAGGTACAGCCAATCACAATCTAAAAACTGATATGGACAGAGAAGCTTGTATTCTAAAACCAGACATGCCAGGATTAAGAAATTGGAATAGTCTACCTCCAAATTCTCAAGGGTCACCCTTCCTTCTCTCCAGGTATTGTAAGAATGTCTTTTGTACTTCATCTGTTTTAACTGAAGCTTGGCTAAGTGAATGCTGTGCTCTTCAATGGAGATTATTTTGATAGCACAGGTGTTCTTTAGCTTTTACTCCAAAGTTCTCAGCCCTATCAAGAAGCATCTTGCCCATGCAGCTTGGGCTGCAGATCCTTCTTTATAAACAGATCTTTCCTTAAAATTACTACCAAGAAAGAGGTAAATTCTAAATGAAGAAATAATCACTGCATTATCTGGTCTTATAAATCAAAGTTGACCTTAGATACAATGTGTGTCATTGATTACAAATGATCAGAGTTTGTCTCTACTATGATTTTAGATTGTGGTCTCTCATTGCAAAACATACCCTTTTTGCAATGAAGACAGCGGAGGTAAGATACATCTCACTTTCAATTAGCAGCCTAGAAGCCAGCGATCTATCTTAGGCAGCTATTTTAGGAGGGAACAAATCACCCCCAACAGTGAAGCGCTCTCTCCCCATCTGTTAATGACAGGCCTAGATAACCAATTTAGAAGGCATGCCCAGCTTTTAGAAGACTAAAGCTAGAAAAATTAATCCTTTCCTTACGTTTTGAATGCCAGGAATCAGATGAACTACTAGGCTAGGACGTAGGTCAGGTTTTGTTTCGTTTTATGGGAAAGACCCAAATAAATCTTTAAATTTACTGGCTTAAAATTTCTTAATTTTACAAAGGAAAATTGTTTTTATTCTGGCAGATCTGGATGAGACAGAATTTTACTGTGTCCAGGGCAAATGTGTCACTGAATTGTGCTGTTTCCTCTACTTAAGGATTTTATGAGAAGAGTGATTTCATTATAAAAACCAGAATTCTCCCATCTTTTCCCCCAGGCAGGAACACTCAAGTTTTACCACAGCATTCCTAATTGACAGCCTGCCGCTTCACGATCATTAATACCTTTGACCAGTCTACTCTGGACACACTACAACTGTCTGTTCTAAGCTATGGTTAATCACAACACCCTCTAGGCTGATCCCTGTGCTGACTGATTCCCCAAGAAAATGAAGGCATTCTACATTTAATTTTTCTTCCTTCCAAGTTCCTGTCTGAGACAGGAAAAACTGGGAAGAATTAAAACTGATACAAGCGAGAGCTGAGGTGTGAAACTCAATAACGGGACACCTGTACTTGCAAAACGCAGCCTCTGTTCCTCACTGCCAACAGTGGCTGATGACTAAGTCAGAGCAAAAGTTTTTTCCACCAAAGCCTAAAGTCAGCTGTCTGCAGCCTGAGTAATGAACTTCATCAGTGGATGCTACTATCTCTAAAGCTGTACTGCTGTCATCAGTCACTGCAGTGTGCAGAACAATGTCCTAACCCAGCCTGCACCACATTTGTCAGCAGGATCATTCTCCGCTCTATGCGACCTGTAATTATATTACTGCACAGAGCCTCACTTCTGAAGAGTAGAGAAGATGAGGAAAGACATGGCACAATACCCACCTGTCTTCTGTACTCCCAAGTGGGGTCATACACCTTCCATCCATTTTCTGGGAAAACCTCTTTGTACTCAAATGCAAAAAGTGGCTGAAAGAAAGAAAATTTACCATTAAGAGCCCACTCAGAGCCCATTTCCAGGATGTTTGAGATCTCAAATAGTAACTTATGACTGGTCTTTCTTTTTTCCCACTGCACTACTTTTCTTTTAGGGCTTTGTGAAAAAGATCAACATGCTCGCTGTAGCAGGTAATTAGTACAACAACGTACTTTCCTCTATACCCCTGATCTTGCTTGTCTATTACCTAGTACTTCACGGACAAAAGGAGTTTATTATTAAAGACAGAAAGAAAAGACTATTTGGGCAAGAACGCTCTTACATATTTAGAACTAGATCCTTTCAACCAGTATTTGAAGCAACAATTGCAGTGTCGTAACACGACAGAGCAGACAAACTGCATTCCAGATTTGGGGCAGTGCAGTCACCATTAGCTGTTAGGAGGATGTATCAGTAAGTCATTCTCCATGCATGAAGGACTCCAGCCTCACAGTAGCAGACCTTTCCTGTTTTCTATACAATCTAAACTCCTACAGAATTAATTTTAAAACAGATTTAAAACCCAGCATTTCTCCTTCTTCAGCAAAATGCACCCCATGTGAACACTGTACCAAATAGATGGAACTGAACAAAACAGCTTACTGCCATTCTGTGTCTTTTGGTAAAAACTGAAAAGAAAATACTTACCAGATTATTTGAAACTGGGAAAGCATATTTCATTAGGTTCTCAAATATGGATCGTCTAGTTCTCCCTTCAGGTTTATGAGCAAATCGCAAATTTCGAATATCCTAGGAAAAAAAGAGGGAAATCAAATTGCAGATTTTTGAACCACTTCAAAATCCAAAGAAAATCCAAAAGCCAGCATTCAAAATAGGGTCACATCATGATGTTCTTTCTAGTACTGATTTAATATCGTACTTTGAACATTGTATTGTAACTCTGGGCTTGGTTCAGTAGTCGTCTGCAGCCTCCAACAAAGCTTGCCACAACTGCAGAGGAGCAGAGGGAGCGCACAGGTGCACCTGAGCGCAGCATCTTGCCTTCACGTGAAGCTCTCTACCTGCTGAAAGTCTAGGGGAGGAACAAGCTGACTGACAGGACTTTGTGAGACAGACCTCCTACCTCTTACTGGGCTCTCACGCTGAGCTGTGCCAGAAGACAGCTGGAAGGGACTGCCTCACAAAGGACCTCCAGAGAGCTACTGCACGTAGGGAGCCCAAGTCCAGCCAGTGTGGTGCAAAGCAACCAGTGCCATCTCCCGTTAAAGCTTCCATCTCTCAGTGCACTCAAGAGGATGTCTTGAAACTGAGAACTCCTCCACTTTGCACAGCAGCACAGTTTCCACAAAGAGTGGTAACCCAGGACCTCCCTTCTGTACTCATCTACAAAATCAAATTCGGAAACTAAATAAAGCGTCTCTAAGATGCCAAGATTTTCCAGCCAAGCCTACAAGTCAGACACTTGTAGTAAACAGTTTAAAAGCCACAAGCAGGAAATGAGCTATCAAGTTCAAGCGTATGAAGATGTTACAGCAAGTCAGAGAATGAGATAAACAGCTAAAGACTTAGCTTTCTCACAAAACTGAGATTAGGTAATTGGTCTCAGACAGAACACATTTCAGGATGCAGAAGCCGTATCTGTACTACTCTGTTACTGCACTAAACTGCTCTGCATAGCCCGGGCCAAGCAGGCTGGCCCAAGTTGTATAGGGCCAAGATACTCATCATATAGTTTGTGGCTGGGTTTCCCACCCAGGGAAACAATATAATTCACTCCAAACCTGACCATGTGTGCAAATTTGCATATAGGCAAAATGGCTGAGGACTGGGAATCCAGATCAAAACAGGGAAAAATTAGCTTGCCAGTACAAGCACCCCTACATTAGCCAGGGAGGATCATGACTGCAATAGGACAAGGGAGCAGCTGGGTGATTTGGTATAGCTTACATCAACTGCTCTTGACTCAGTATGCCCACAGCTTGAGAGTGTGCTTAGCTTCCTGGTGCCTCAAAATCACAGCAGTGACCAGAGCAGTTTCGGACTCCTTTTCATTCCTCCATCTGGCCTTATCCATCAAGCGGCATCCTTGAGGGGGCTCTGACAAGAGCTCTAAGCAGCCCAAGACCTAAAAGGTTCAGAATCCAGCTCTCCCCACACGGCCACTGAGGGAAGCAGAGGGGCCATGCCCTGGGGAACAGCAGAAGTGTAGATTTAGGACTGGAGATGGTGGCTTTATCTACTCTGTGGGTCTACAGTAAGTAGACACACGAGGAGGTGAACTGTTAATTTTTATTGAAGTTTAGATTTTCAATGATTCCAAGGGTTCTTGAGAGGTACATGTGAAATATGTACTGCCTGGAAAGAAATGGAAGAACAGCCTCGAGGATGGAAGGCTATTTGCCAGTCCCTCACCACAAAGCACACCAGCAGGTGGACATAAGCTAATGATTTAGGGAGAAAAATGCCCCTTTCTTGCTCTTGAAGTGAGTGAAAAGCATCCTGTATTTCACCATAACTGGAGTCTAGCTGGAATAGCCTGGTGGGCAACCCTGAGAACTGCATTAGCAGGATGCACGCCTAGGTTTGAAGAAAAGACATTACCTAGCACAAAGCCTGAATAAAGGTTTGGATCTCATCTTGAATGAGTGGAGCTGGAGAATCCTGAAAATTACTTTTAAAATCCAATGTTTTTTGAAGTGTGTGAAGTCATACTGACTGAAATGTTTTGCAGAACTTCCTACAATACTACAATGAAAACCTTTTAAAATATATGTTCCCCTTCCCCTATTGTAAAACAGATAAAAGTTTACCTTGCATACAATCTCCAGCCCATATGAATTCTCACCGCGACTGGAAGCACCTCCAATTTTCTCCACTCTGTTGATTACACCTAAAGATGCATCTAGGACAAAAGGAGGGTCCTGTAGACAGTTCAAATTTGTGAGTTTAAAAACGGGAGGGGGAAAAATCCCCAGCTCCTGCTCCCTTAAGCCTATATTCCCAAACATATAGCTATGATTCACACAGAATTTCTCTCAAAGCACACCTAGGTCTAAAGATTGAATAGCCAACAAAAGCAGATGGTTTCAAAAGCTTACCCGTTCCATGCTTTTAAAATACAGTCTATAATTGGTAACAGTAAGGGTTCCTCTGATTGCTCCAGTGAAGGGGCAGATGTAAGTAACATCCTTAGCTTAAAAAAAAGAAAAAAAAAAGTTTTTAATTTATGAGAGTAAAATTATGGCAGCAACAATATTTGGGGCTCTACTTTTCAGATCATGAAATGAAAACAAGCTTAATCTGGGTTCTAGCCTAGAACTAACATGAAAGTTTCAGTTCTGTGGAGAAGGCAAGCATTTGGCTATAAATTGAACTCCAGGCAAGTACCATCACCTAGAATTCTACATTTGCACAGAACTGCTACCCCTGTAAAAAAACTAGTGTTCGGCTGCAAACTGTTTACTCTTACTGAGCAATGCATTGCCAGTAGCTGAGAACACCACACACGAAAAGAGGAGACGATTCCTGCCTGGATGCGTACGTTTGAAGCTGACAACAATCTGCATAAAAGCTAAGAATCATCTGCAAGCTGGTTTGTGCCACCAAGGACAGGAGAAGGCAGTTCTCCTACATGTGGCTTCTAGGATGCTTGGGTCCTTTGCACACCCTTGTACACAGAGTGAGCCCTGGGATGAAGACCTTCATGCTAAAAGCCAGCGGAACTACAGCAATTTCCAGCAGCTACGAATCTGTATAGCACCCAACTGCCGGTGATTTTAAGTCTGAAGTCAGCGATCAAGTTACTCTGCAACAATTCAATTATTTTTGAGCCTGAGTGATGGTGACTCAAAACAGTCCCCTTCTTAAAAGGCCTCAAACGTTTCTCACTTGTTCCAGCAAAAGGCAAGAGGTGCTGCTGGTTTTCCACAGCAAACACCTCCCCTAACTGCCCTTCTGTTTTACATCAATTAAAAACGCCAACATTTAAGTCATTCCCTCCCCCCCTCACCACCCAGCAGTGACCCATCACGTCTTCTGCCACTGAAGCAGTTGGCCGGCTGTGCCGTGGCAATGGTTTACGCTAGCACCGACAAGTAATGACACCCCTCAAACACACAGAGATCTTTCAGGAGACCCACTGCCCAGAGCTGCCAGATCTATGAAAGAACTCCCTGGACCATCTTAAAAACCTCAAGCCTCCAAACCCTACAGGATCCATTTTGCAAGGGCTGTGTGAAGTCAGGAGGACAGCTTGCCTCCCATCCAGGTGACAGCCACCACGTACGTGAGGTACGAGGCTGCTGCGGTGTTAAGATGGGGACCTGAATTTCTTCTACCTTTATCCCGTGAGATTTAGCCTGGAGGGAGGGAGGGAGGAAGAGATACTGCCTTACTCCAGGCCACTGGCAACTCATGCAACTAAATCTCTCTCATGTCAGCTCTGCTTCTGCATAGTCTTCACTGACTCTTGAGATATGGATACGGAGAAGGATCCTTAAAATATCAGAAGTGACTAATTTAGAGCAAAATACGTAGCACAGGCTTTTTGGTTAAAAATAAATAAAATCATACATACACATGCTAGCATTTTCAATATTTATTTATTTATTTTAATTTACATGTGTTTGTTTGAAGGGCAATTAAACACAAAATGCTTCTAGCCAGTTCTAATTAAACTGAGTGTTTCATTATTGGCCAATTCTTAATCACTTCTTTTCAAAGACTAGTTTGACAGAGGTTTGAAAACAGACTCGTGAAGCATAATAAGGGTGAGGGCAGACTGCCTGGATTTTCCACTAGAGTTCCATTATTCAAAATGTAATTTCAAAACGTTTGAAAAAAATAAAAAAAAAAATCTACTAATAAGGGAAGTGTGCATTTACATCTGAAAAGGAACAGGATTTCTGGGTAAAGAGGAAAAGTGCTAGAAAAATGTTTTCCAGGTAAGGAATCCCAGGCATGACCTCAAACACTGGCCTTGCCAGCTTGTAAGCCACATCACCTTTTACATTTGCATTTTATTAGCTTGGTTTCCTACAGAAACAATTTTACTTAATTACACTGCACATGTACACATGTACCTACACACATGGCTTGTCTGACCTTAACCCTATCATGGTTGTATGATTTCAGCAGTCTCTATCTGATAAGTAGGGACCTCCAAGGCATTAAAATGCTAGACTGTTTGTGAGAACGGATGCCAGGTATAATAGAGAGGCAGTACTAGTGTTACTACCAAGGGAAAGTCTAATAAGCTCAGTCTTCACTAGATATAAGAGAATCCATATGGGGGAAAGATACTGGAAACCAGGATTTACTAATTCCCCTGCTTATGGAATTCCTGTCTCATACAGGGCCAATCTTACCCGAGATTATTGGGTTGGCTGAAATAATTTTTCTTCCCTTCCCTGTAAAATGCAAAGAGAATTACATTTGCCTTTCTTGACACTTTTACCAGGAAATAATTATTGCTGATGAATAATAAAGGTTTCTTTTTTGCTGCCTTTAAGTTCTTTCTGGACCAGGCAGCGGCTGTCTGGGCTACTCCAAAAGCCACCCAAACTTAACGTGGCTCATCACATCATTTGTCAACAGATAAAACACTGCTGACTCTGATCCCTTAAACCATTCCCCAGGAACCCTTCGAAATATAGTCTTGCTGTAAGAGCTAACTGTGCCTGTGGAGTGAGTTAGATGTCAGTCTGCAGTGCATGGTCGGAGTACGAGTTCAGAGTCCTTAGGAAAGGAGTAGAGAAAAGGACTGAGCATTGAGGTGGGGTTTTATTTTGGTTTGGTTTTGTTGAGTGTGGTTTTTTGGTCAGGTATTTTCAGTTTTGGTTTGGGGGGGGCTATTTTTAGGACTGCAGTTGCACTCTTCGATATCATTTTAAGAAGAAGGCAACATGTTAAAACTAGTGAATGCAAAATCTTTCACAGAAAATTAATCAAGAGGCTTACTCAAACTTTCAGACTGGAGTGCATCAGCAAACCTGATGCATGTCAGAATGTCTGGATGAAAAAAAAGGAAAAAAGCCCCATCCCCCTATCACAACAAGTTCTCTGCAACAGCGCTGTATCCTCTGCTGCAGTCTGCGATAGAGATTCGACACACAATTGTGCTGTGTCAGCCTAAGAAGCACAACTTGAAATGGTCGATCCATGTGCTCTCAGGAGGCAGCAAATGCAAAGCTGTACAACCTAGCTCATCACTCATGCTCAGATACATTGAATTGCCTTGTATTTGCTACATGCTACTAGGAGACATACAGTTACCTTGGCTCATGTGATGTGCAATAACTCGATTAATGAAACAACCTGACCATGGTTCTCAAAACATAAGCAATTTGCTGCTGTTGGTCAATGACCGCCAAGATATTTTGCTCTAAGAATACCCTATTTGGTCAGCAAACAATAAGGAATTTTCACATACCCATGTCTTTAATGGTTTCTCCTGGTAGCAAAGGTGGCTCTTCCATTTCAGCTAATTTATTGGTCTCCCTCAGGACCTAGGCAAAAGACAGAGGTAGAAAAAGAAATTCATTACGTTTTCATAAGCCGAGAAGCTTACACTTACCTGCAACGGATCAATAATATCAAGGACAACAAACATTCAAAGATCTTGAGGTACTGCCTAGTGTATCAGCCTCCAAAAGGTCAACACAAAGCATGTGAAAGACCTCCATGCAGTCCTTGAGCATACCATTGGGTCACACACAAGTGTTTAAGCAAGATGTCTGCGATGGAGAAGCTGTTCGAAGCCAGCTCTGTGTTTTGGCAGCACACTTCCCAGGTGGCTGCCTTCCATGCTCCAACCTTCTCCTCCCCAACCGATCAACACGAGTCAAACTCTCTGTTCACAGAGTTACACACAGAACCAAGGGGATTGGCTCCTTTCCCAGCTGAAGTGACCAACTGTTACCATGACGCTATAAACTATTAAGTACAGCAATTTCTAGTTTACTAGTGAGGAAAGTTAAAAGGGACACCTTGTCACACCACTGTCTTCAATGAGGGTCCAACGACTGCAAAGATCCTGATTCGGCTCAGTAGTAGTGACTTGTTACAAAGGTTGTATTTTGATAGGCATGTATAGGAGGTACAGTTTTGATTTTTTTTGGCTGCCAGAGGACCCCTCCTCCACTTTCTCTTGGGATAAACTTATACCACAGGGCATTACTTTTCACAGATATGACTGCATTTACACAGCTGCTATCATGAGCAGATGGACATTTTAGGAAAGCATGGCTGTAACTATGAAAGCATAACCTGAGGTCTAAACCTATGGCAAGAACTAAGGGAAAAGGGCATACATAAGTGACCAAGATTAAGGCTAAGTCTATATGGCGAAACACAGATGGATTTAATCATATTGTCCATGCCTCAAACCGGCCAAATGACCACAACCACAGCAGCACACCAGTTGCTTGACCTAATAACACAGACAGAGAGCAGGTTAGTTAGTCCAGACCCTGCCTCATGTTGTAGCAACCACAGGACTTTGGGTTGAAAGTTGGTGTGCATCCCACCTGGTAGAGAAAGGCAGAGAGAGCTCAGGTCTGCTCACAACTGAATGTGCAGACTCACCCAAAATGCTTTCTTTATCTTAATGCAATGAAAAAGAATTGTTTTAATTTGATATCAGGAAATCCCTGCAAAGAAAATTCAAAGACATGGCTTAAAGTGGCACTCTAGAACCTGACACATCTGTGGTCAACTTTCATGTAAGATCAAGCCAGAGGGAGAGCCTCAGGGAAGAAAAATTCTCTAAACTATGCAAAAAAATGAAAACAAAACCCAAAGAAACCCCATGCCACAACAAAAGCACGTTCCAGCATTTTCACACAACAGATTGATGTATAGATGAAAAGATTAGCAAGATCAAAGCCTTCTTGAGAACAAGATGTACATTTTAAAAAATGCATTCAAAAGACTCTTAAAAAAAATAATAATAAAAGCAAGCACAGTCTTGGCCTCCTAACAGGAAACTCACAACTGCACCCGCTTAGGCCAGCTCTTACCAGGGAGGCTGCCAGAGCAGCCAGACTGGGGTCTACAAGATGGGTAAAGGGAGGTCACCATTGACAGAGCTCGCACTGGGAGCACTGAACTTGCAGGAAAGCTTCTCCTCTGCCATGTCAGCAATACCAGTAAAACCAAGGTTTTGCTGGTATAACTAGCAGAAGTCTATGCTGGCGACCTCTTGTCAGCACAGCTGTGCTGGCCAGAGATCACACACCCCATCAAAGCCCTGACTGACGGCCTCCCAAAAGCCTGTGATATAGACCCACTCTCAACTCCTGTGTGTCGATTTTTGCACTTAACAGCCTTGAAATCAGCAGGGCAACATCTGGATTATGCCCAATGAGACGGAGGCTTCTGGCTAATTAGTCCCTAGGTGGTGGTCATCTTTGTGGCCTTTTATCTTGGAAAGACATTAGTAAAAATACACTCTGTGTTCAGGACACGATCACTACTTGTTTGAGAAGGTCCATACCCCAAACGGGCAGCAGCTGCTACCAGGATCACTTTGGTCAACAGTTGGACTTGCTGCTCTCCTGCAGATGTCAGCGGGAGCACGTCCGGCGGTAAACATTTGGAGGACTGGGCTATATCTTAAGCCAAAACAAATATGAGGTAAGATACATAGAAAGCATTTGGTATGACAAACTGCTGCCACGATCACTAGGTGGGCAGTGTTCAGGTGGGTTTTAAACACTGTACTGCAGGTGGGGGAGAGAAGGAGGGAAGAGGCAAGCTTCTGAAAGACAAAGACCTCCATGTCAACACCATTCTGTAAAGAAAAGGTTGAAAGCTTTTTCAGTTTAAAAATTGGCTCTTCTAAGTCTAATAAAATCCATCTGCTCACTCACACTCTCTGAAATGTGGAGTCCCCAGGGTCAGAGGGAAGGGTTAGCAATCCAAACCTGCACTCACTTCAACACAGGGCAGTGGACAGATGGCCTTCTGGAAGCACAGCACTTCACAGTTGACAGCTTCTGCCCTCCTTGCCTTCCCCCCTGCTTTTTTTTTTTATTATTATTTCTTTTTCTTTTTTTGTACACATTTGAGGACTAAACTCATTTTCACCATCCCTTAACTGACCGTAACCAAATGACCTACCTCAGGTAACACAGCACCAGCTGCCTACATGATAATTTCAAAGTCGACGCAAGCACATCACCCATGGATAACAGTTATCTTTCCCAAGAGGCTGAGACGGACCAGGACAAACACTTCTCTGGTGTGCTGGTCTTTGCAGCATCTGCCCAGCTCCAGACCTTGAATAAGGCTTCTGGCTGGAACGTGAACACTTGAAACCCGCCCTGGCAGAAACCGAGAAATGAACAGTAGGCGTTTTCCTGAAATCCACCTCCATCAACGGCTCCTTAAAATTGATTTGGGGAAATGCAATCTGTGTGCAGCTGGCAATGCAGGCAGCAGGCACAGGAGAAGACATCTGGGGCAGCGCTAAAGGACAGGGGGTGGCAGGAGGGAGGAAAAGTGGGTGGATAAGAAAAGAAGAGTTCTGGAAACAGATCAAGGGGGAAGAATGGGATGGGACAATGCACATGGAGCTCTGGGAGGACGCTAACACCATAGGTGGACCCTCTGCCCCTTATATGACTAAGAAGATGACATGAAAAGCCCTTCCATCTTACTGTCATCCTCCCCTTCCCTCCCAAAAACTAAAAAAGGTTCATTAAACTGTGAGAAAAATCTTTTTTTGTCTATTAGCCTATTTTCAAGACTCTAAAAATAACACTGCTGGGCCCAGATTTAGCACTCTGCAAATCTTGCAAAATCAAAGAGCGAGCTCCAGTGAGGCAAGGAAGCAGGTAGGGGAGCCAGGGACATGACTGCGGCAGCCCAGGTGCAGGAGAGTGACAGCTGGCTACGGATGCATTAACACTATTGAGGCAGGTACCATATACATCTGTAAATTAAATGTTCCGCCTCTGCGTGCCTCAGGTTTTTAAACTGTTTGCTGGGAACAAAAACAAAGAGTGCTTAAAGATCTGCAATGAAGGTCACAGCCAGAGCTGGGCAGAATCAGCATTACTTAGGAATAGGACCACCTTGAAGTAGAGCCACACACTGGCTGTATCTGTCACAACCATCACTGAGACCTGGACTTGCGCAAAGCATTTGACACTGTCCCGCACAACATCCTTGTCTCTAAATTGGAGAGACATGGATTTGATGGATGGACCATTTGGTGGATAAAGAATTGGCTGGATGGTCTCACTCAATGAGTTGTGGTCAACTGCTCAATGTCTGAGTGGAGACCTGTGATGAGTGGCATTCTTCAGGGGTCGGTAGTGGGACTGACTCTGCTTAACATCTTTGTTGGTGACATGGACAGTGGGATTGAGTGCATCCTCAGCAAGTTTGCTGATGACACCAAGCTGTGTGGTGCGGTCAACATGCTGGAGGGAAGGGATGCCATCCAGAGGGATGTTGACAGGCTTGAGAGGTGGGCCCATGTGAACCTCATGAAGCTCAACAAGGCCAAGTGCAAGGTCCTGCACATGGGTCGGGGCAATCCCAAGCACAAATACAGGCTGGGCAATGAGTGGATTGAGAGCAGCCCTGCAGAAAAGGACTGGGGGTTGTTGGCTGATGAGAAACTCAATATGACCCAGCAATGTATGCTTGCAGCCCAGAAAGCCAACCATATCCTGGGCTGCATCAAAAGAAGTGTGGCCAGCAGGTGGAGGGAGGTGATTCTCCCCCTCTACTCTGCTCTTGTGAGACCCCATGCAGAGTACTGTGTTCAGCTCTGGGGCCCCCAACATAAGAAGGACATGGACCTGTTGGAGCAAGTCCAGAGGAGGGCCACAAAGATGATGGGGGGCTGGAGCACCTCTCCTGTGAACACAGGCTGAGACAGTTGGGGTTGTTCAGCCTAGAGAAGAGAAGGCTCCAGGGAGACCTTATAGCAGCCTTCCAGCACCTAAAGGGTGCCCAAAAGAAGGCCAGAGAGGGACCTTTTACAAGGCCATGTAGTGATAGGACAAGGGGTAATGGCTTTAAACTGAAAGAGGGTAGATTTAGATTAGATGTAAGGAAGAAGTTCTTCACTGTGAGGGTGGTGAGGCACTGGAACAGGTTGCCCAGAGAGGCTGTGGCTGCCCCATCCCTGGCAGTGTTCAAGGCCAGGTTGGATGGGGCTTGGAGCAACCTGGTCTAGTGGAAGGTGTCCCTGCCCACGGCAGGGGGGTTGGAACTGGATGATCTTTAAAGGTCCCTTCCAACCCAAACCGTTCTATGATTCTATGAAGGTGGTTTCTGCAAGAAACAGATACAACCACTGAAAATCAGTGGACTACTTTGCCTTGCCTCTAAGCCAGACAAGGTCTTTGTTATCTTTTCCCCACATAAATGTTATGCTTGGTAACTGAATCTCCGGGGGAATGAAGAGTTATAACCTTTATTTCTGTCCTCTTTTACCAAGTAACATCATCTACCCATTCCACCCATCAGCAGCTCTCCCTCTAGATAAAACAGCTCTCTGGGATGCTGAGCATGGGAGTGTACCTTAGCACCTAAACACAAGTCCTGCCTCAGCTCAGAGAGGGTGCGAGGACTTCATGCCACCACCTACCTTTGTTCTCTGCTCAAGCAGCAACTTGGCAGAACAAACCCACACTCGCTACGTTTAACAACTGCTTCCCTTACCCCAGGATCCCACCTTGTGTTAGCTGCAGCCCACTTACGCGTGGCTGAAGGTGCAGAGCTCTCTCACCCCTCCCATGTACAGCACCTGAGGCAGGAGAACCCCAATGCTGTACTGTTGACACAACCTCCAGATCTCAGCAACAAAGCGATCACCTCCTTTCCTTGCAAGTCTGGGGTCAGGGAAAGAGGTTTAGATCCTGCTAAAAAGGTAAGACTGCTCCCCGCCTCATCCCTTACCTCCTCATACTGCGATTCAGGATGCCACAGTTCTGCCAAGCCTCTCCAACATTGTGTTCACACTGCCTCCCAGCACAGCAGCCAGCATGCTGCTCCAAAAATCCCTCTCCCGACTGATGTCCCTGCACGACTCCTGCACGCAGCTCATCCCTGGCAGCCAGCTCAGGGCGGTACAGGGATACGTTGCACCCTAACTCGAAGTGCGGGGTCTCAGAGGTCTGCGCGTCGCTCAACGCTGCTCCAGAAGGACCCGAGAGGGTGCACGGAACTCTGTAGCCAGCGTTTGCTTTTGCCTGTGAACAAAACAACTTCTATGTTTTCCTGCTGTATTGCCTGCGAAGCGTTTGCCTACCAGCGGAGCTGCACAGCCAGGATGGCAACACACGTCCTGCGCTGGCTGAGGCCGAGCCAGCATCGCCTCCTCCTACCCAATCTGCCAGCATTGCAATTGCTCCCGTATCTAGCTCAGTCAAGACGCCTGGGTTAGCTTAATAGCTTTTTTAATGGTTGTTTTTCCCGGATCATTTTGCCGGGACTGGCTTGGGGCATGACTACACGAGCAACAAAAGGGGTGTAAACCCAGGGCAAGGGAGGGAGAGCAGCTGGAGTGACTGGGGACAGTAACTTTGTCCCTGGACACTGACATCTGCAGCACAAGCCTCCAGGTAACAAAGACGCATGAAGAGAGCACCTGAGGTTCCTCCCAGCCATTTTCCAGTCACTCTCTTCTATTCTTTCTCCTGGATATTTGAGTCCCGAAACCCACAAAGGTCAGGGCTTTTTGGCTTCATGCAACTTAAGGGGAGACTACAGGTTTGTGTTACCGAATGGCTGTGTAACAATTTTCCCAAGTCTGCATAGATTCTTCTATCCTGAGTCACAGTCAGAATGAACAAAAAGAATCTTTTTTGGTTTAGACAAAATTAAAATGTACCCTTTTTATGATTCCCCCCCCAGAGTTAATCTCTCCTTGGTAACCTCCTACATACTCCAAATAATTTTGCACATTGTGAACAGATTTGTTATGCATGAAGCCACAGCGCTGGTGCGACATGTCCGACCCGACACCATGATCACCTTGCTCCTGCATTATTCCTTTCCTCAAAACCACATCTGCCCCATCTATTCAAAAGACGAGCTCTCCAGGCTTGGAGCTGCTTTTGTTCCAGCTACACACAGTCCTATTCTGTGTTTCCTACAGCAGGAAGCTGGTCTCTTAACTGGTCCCTTGACATAAACATATATAACCTCTCTGCACAGACAAACATTATACTCACACACAAAATCGCTTTGCATCTGCAGCCCCTAAACTCACAGGTTTGGCACATCCACCTCATGAGCACGCACTGGTCATCAGTAACGGCTGGGATATACACGGTGGGGACAAGAATGTGCGTGTTGTACATGTATGTGTGCAACAATATACACCTAGAATTAGTAGACTTTAAAAACATATAGCTTTTCAAATTATGAGTGAAATATGGATTTGAAACTCAACAGCCAAGTGAAAGGTTTTATCTCCTACAGGAGAATATTTGTCTGATACTTCAGATTGTAATGGACTACCTGGGAATATTCTGCTTGTAGTTAACACATCTAAACTTTCCTCCCCTCCCTTTTTTTTTAAATGCCTTTCTCTCAAGGACTGGCACATGATTAAATGGCCTCCTGAATCAGCACTCTTGCCACTCTGCAGGCAGGGTAGTCAGTAAACTGCAGGAATATCCATTTCATCTAAAACTGGAGATCTACATCTGAGCTAGTCACCCTAGGCGCTCTGTTCACTCAGCGGAAAGCAGGAGACCTAGGAGATTCACCTTTAGGATGAGTACCTTTCTTCTCACCGAAGGCTGAGAACTGGGGTAAGTAACTCCAGTGCAGATCTGGTAGGGCGAATCCCATCTCTGGGGCCTCACTGCAGCCAGTGCAGCAGTGCCCAATCGCCTGGACATCCCAATACAACTGAGTAGTCACAACCTGTACTTTGCAGAGAGGTCCAAATTTACTCTGTGCAGAGAGGCAACAGGAGAGGAGCCAGGCCAGATCCCAAAATTGCACGAACTTCATTAAAACTCCAAAGCTTGTAGGATAGGTCTTACGAGCTGAGTTACCAGGGACAGGTTTTGGGTCACAGCTGGCTCCTTTCTGCTGTCTCAGAGAACCACATGAGGAAGTCAGCCCTTCTGCAAAGGCTTAGCCATAGGATTATTTTTACATACTTGATTTTTTTTTTTTAATTTGTTTTCTTTGTAAATCAAAAGCGAAACACATACATTTACGTAACCAATGTTTTTCTCCTTTCAAATGCCTTTTGGTGGTCTCAGACCATGTTCGCCTATTCCTTTCCCTGAATTGCCCTCCCACTCCATCCCTTTCCTCTTTCATGGCTGTCGCCGTAAAAGTCAATCGACAAAGGACAGTGCCACTATGGCAGGTGCATCAAGATTTATCATTACCCCACTGATGGTATAAAAGCCTCTGACACAAAACAGATACAGATGCTCTTTCCATTCACCTCAGAAAAAAACCACGGAGGTCTAATTCTGTCCAGCTGACATTGACAGAAGCTGCAGAACTGACACAAATATGCGCAGAATCAAGATCCGTATGCTTATTTAGGATAATTTTTCATAGGTGCATTTGTTTTTTCTCTAAATGAAACATTTCTTACAACAGAAAAAAGGGCACGTTTTTCCTAGCCTTTTGCTGCTAAGATGCTTCTGTCTTCCCAATGCTCAATCAGAAGGACCACAAAACAGTAGTTATGCTTACTTGCCAGATCCTCCTGTAGACTGCAAATACCGTACTACTTCGGAGGGACTTTCAGCTGCCATTTATGCTATTTCAAGTGTACTTTCAGAAGATTCATGCGCTATGTATTCCTACTGGAAATGCAATAAAACATAAATTGAGCAAGTAAATGGAATTTGTTGATTATTTTTGAATCATTAAGAATAGCACAGCAGAATGACTACGGGAAAGAACAGCAGTATCTCTGCATGACTGAGGCAGGGGACTTTTCTGAGGATTATGACCAGATGGGTTGAAAAACTACGTTAGAGACATTCAGACCAGCATGATATTAATTACAGGGAAATGCTTTGTGTCTTATTCTTTTGGGATATTAGAAGTTCAAAGAGGAAAAGACAAAACGCCACGGACACATGGATCATTTCAGAATAGTACACAGAGAATCAAATATACCGTCCAAAGACCACATCAAGCCCATTCAGCTCCTAAGAGAGCACTCAGCCAAAGAAGGCTTCCTAGCTTGGTTAAAAAACAACAGAAGAGGCATTTCAGTTATCAATAAAATGTTCTGACAACAGACCACCTATTACACTACTCCAAAGACAATAATCACATACAATGTACACTGCAACTGTCTTTTAACTATGCTTTCCTGACACAATTAAAAAAACAGATCACGAACTGTGATCTCTACCTACCATATATATTTTGAGAAAGTATAAAAAGGCTTGAGAAATCACTTGCTTACTTACCACTGTCTTGAAAATCTTTGAAAAGAAGCTGAAGATTAGTGTATTAAAAAAAAAAAAATAGTACAGTCACCAGAGTAATATAAAGGGACTCCTCTGCAGGAGGAAGTAGCCACCATGCAGTGTTTCCCTGGGGTTTTCTGCTTTGTTTTTTCCACGATGTACTTCTCCACTCAGACCCAAGCATCCAGCGATGAACAACAGCCTCTCTGGGCTGGTGAATCTCCTGGGCCCTTGCTGCACAACTACAAGGCAAGGCTCAGAAGCTCAAAGGAACACATTGTTGAGGGACACTCATTCAACCACGGCTGGCTTGTCTCTTCAAGTTTGTATGGCTTGGTGCCTCAAGACAATTCTCTCATTAGGCTCTGACAGAAAGTCATCTTTGACTCAACGCAGCAACACTCCCTGGCACAGAAGGTTGCAGATCTTATCTATTCAGACAAGTCCAACATTTTTTAATACAGAACCTTCTTCAGTGCCAAGGGTTCCACATACATCTCAAATGACAATGGCTCTTTTCTACACTGGCTGCTCAAAACCTTTGGACAGCACATTAGCCTGACTCTATACTTTCTTTATTTTTACTGAATTTTGCTTAGCAAACAATTTATATGGGAAAATAGATTAAAATTTTCAAGGAAAGCATTAAACTAGTTCAGTGAAGTTCATATCATCAGTCTTAAGTAACAGAAAAACACTCTGACCAAAGAGAGAGTTATAAATTCTACCAACTAAAATAAGTCACAGAAAACTGTCTCTGTTACAAAGAATTTCACTTTGGAGTTTAGTGATATATAAGATAAGGATTCAAGATACAATTAATTACATATTTACAATGAGTAAACAATCATACAGAGGGGAACGAAGATGTTTCATTCAGTGCAAAAACATCTACAGAAAATCAAACCTTGGCAGGTACTGCATGCAGTCACAAATCCGCGTGCTCCTTTTAAATACCGCGCTTGTTCATTCCTGCCCGATTTGTGCTTCAATCTACAAAACTATAACTGGGGGGGGGGGGGGGGGGGAAGCCACCTCTTACCCGGTTTTACTCGGCAAAAGGAGAATTCTTGCACTTTGTAGCTAGGAGAAATACAGCAGTCAATTAGGAAGAGCTGAAAATATTTTTGAAGAACATATGAAGGCCATTTGCTTATTCTCCTTAGTTTTCCATTCCTAATAGATGGTAATCATAAACGCTTCCAGAGATTTCTTTCACTGTGCATTACTTCATATTCAAACATTCAGGTACCTCTATATAAGAAAAATTAGCAATGCTTGCTGTCTTTGCTCTCTTCTAACTAGATGAGCACTTAGGGAGTATTATTTCCATGTAAAGGAGACAGAAAACTGACTGCATCTGGCTTTCCCCCCATCTAATTTGCATGAAATCAATATTTTGCAACCCAGAAGTTGGCTACTCTGTGTTTTTGTTTCCTGGAAAGGGGGAGGTGCAGAAAAGGACATACCGGGGAGAGGTGCAGGGAGGGGACCAAGATTTTCCATCTCTTAGGACAGTCTAAAAAGAAAAAAATTGTAATTCTCATGAAATATACAGCCTTTACAGTCATGGCAACTGGAGTCCTAGAAAAACATGGCAATGGCAGGGGCAAAATTCCAGTCACTCACAGGGCTGTCCTGGAATGACCATGCATATGGACAAGAGCACCATTCATTCCCCAGAACCAGCCCTTTGTGCCTTTGTTCATCGACAGCTTAATGCTCCAAAGAAGAAAGAAAGACCGTTTCCCACAGACACACACACGCAACTCATACAGCCAAAGTTGGAATTCTGAGATAGTTAAAATATTTTTCCCCAGGAGATTTTCCTAGTTCTCCACTGTTGTTCTTTAAGTCCCTCTGCTTGATACCTTTGATAATGTAAAGCATTGCCTGTTCTTGGATTTGGCCCCGATTTCATCCCTACATGCAAAGGGACCTGTGGAAATACTGCATGCAGATCAGGTAAGGACTACTTCTGCCTGCACAGCTTCTACTCCTGTACACCCACAAAAATGTGAGGTGCACCTCCGTGTGAGAATATCACTGAGCCCAAAGTGATGACACAGAGAAACACATATGGTCAAGTCTTCACGCAGTAACAGTAAAAAGATGAACTGTTTATTTAATTTCACTCTTGTATCACCAGTTCACATCCAGCCAAGTCTTTTGCGACCACAGGTCAATTATCGTCACCATCTGGTGGCTTGTGCAATATGGTCTGTAATTTAATAGCGGTCACAGTCCAGTGCACTGGGAAGGAAAGCTCACACCACAGAAGACATCTTTGCATTTTCTATGAACTAGTCTTCTTACAGGCAGTCCCATGCAAAGAGTCAAGGGCCAGTCCAAAACAGGAATACTTATGCCCATACATCATTAAGTGAGGGTTGGAGCCGACTGGCAGGGCAGAGTCTTCGACTACCCTGGAGGTGCTTAGGCAGAGGTTTTTTTCGTGATTTAGTGCTTTCAAGCTAGCATCATTCACTAACTGAAAAGTCCCTTAAAAGCAAAACTAAAAAACATTGCTTAAATGAGTGCTTGAAGTTTAAAAAGCTATGCCGCTCTCTAAACCCAGCTCTTGTTGAACATGTGTTACACATAACCGAAGCCTGACACACTTCCTGCGTTGGCAGGGAGATAGCAATGGAAAAGCTCACTGAGGCTAGTTTTAGTGATTTACAGCAAAGGATGGGGGGAAAAAAAAAATCACATCTTTCTTCAATATGTTTTTCTACTAACAATATACATGTTCTACATAGAACTACTCTAAGCCACTTTGCACTAAAACTAGAATGAAGTCACACAAAGGTGGCAAAGTCAGTGGTTGCCATTTCAGTTAATCCAACGTCACTTGAGGGACAGGATTTACTTCAATTATAGAAGTCTACATCTGGAGAAATTACCCTGAACTCTCTTCATAGTCAGAGGAGAAACACAGTAGGTTTTCAAATGAGGCAAAACTGCACCTTTACTGGAGCACAGCTAAAGCTGGGATCTGCTCTGAGAAATCAGTTGCTGTCCCTCAAATAATGCTCACAACATCCTGCAGCAAGGACTTCTCCAGCTCAGGTACACGACGTTCTCACCTAGCATGGACATTTCCTTAAGCCAAGATAAATCAGATCATAAATGACCTATTTCTTTCCATCGATTACAAAGGAATTGTGGTTGGCTAGCTTGAACACAGACTTGCTCAAACAGATTTCATCGAGGAGACCTAAGGAGACAGCGATGGCATCCATTTACTGTCTTGGAAGGAGAAGACCCCTTCAAATACCTTTTGTCATGCATCACTTATGTGTGTTACAAAATAAACCACATGGGCTTTTCTACAGTCTCCAACCATACGCTTAATGGATAACAAATTAAGGTTACACAAGCAACTCTGTTTCTTCCTTTTTCTAACCTTCGAGTCCTGGCCACACTATGATAATGTTCTTACAACTGATATATAAAGCCATTGCAAATCCACTGATTCCTCATATATTCAAGGAGAAAACTATTATGGAGAGAGCAACGATCGTGGAGGATAGGACAATGGGGCATACACTTGTACAATATTTTGCTGGACCTCAGAGGAGTATCAGGAATTGTGGATCTTACTGTTGCCCTCAAAGAGGAGAATGGTTTAGTGGTCACAAACAACAACACCAACAACAAAGATTTGAACCACTTTTTCTGAAGGCTGCACAACTAAGCAGGTGACATATGGGTCTGCTGTACTGGTTTCTTCTGTCCACAGAAGGGACTATAAGCAAGAAACAATATAAGAAAGCCAACACAAAAGTTTCCATCCTTTGGTTCAGGCTTTCACTGTATACAATCCAAAACCAAACACAATGGACCTTAACAAATTTTCAGGCAACGGTACTGTTCTTAAGGGAAGTGGCAACAGGCTTGCTGGCCGTATCCACTGCTTCCCAACTGCAGATGGAAAGGATCCAACCCTTTTATGAGAGCTACTCCAAAGCTTTGAACGTGGTAAATTTCAGGCATTATCCTATAAATCAACAGCTAACTCAAAATGAAAGTCCCTACTGATAAAAGCTACAGCATTAGCAAGACTTAAGAGAAGTACTATAATGCACAGACATATCTGCCCATAGGCACAAGAGAAAATACCACCTATAGGACTTAGGAGCAAGAATCTCACTGTACTTTAATAACCACCAAGTTCCCAGATCTGTAAGAGCTATTTATGCACCTCAATCCCTTTGGCAATGTTGTCTTTAAGGTGTTTTTAAAATCTCATCCCAAATTACAAAGTATCTATGTATTTCCAGCTCATTTTCACTTCCAACTACTTCAATTCTGTTCTTGCCTGATCTATAACTTATGTTAAAACATATGGCAGCGTATTTGCTAAAATTCCCTCAAAAAGTGCATTCCCTAAATCAATTCTAAACAGCTTCAGATTTGAGATCAGGAAGGGGGTGGAGGGGAGAACCTAATAGTGCTTTGTTGTCCTTCTGTTGGGTTTGGGGGTTTTTTTCTTCTTGTTTTTCCCCTATGAAGCTAACTGAAGCAGCCATAAGTTATTTAGAGTTAGTTTATGAAGTGAAAATTCTATAAATTTTAGTGGAAAGGCAATTTAATCTTAGTTCCAGATATTGAAATGCTCAATATACATTAAAAAAAAAACAACCCTTCATAAAGGTTATTATTAAATACTTTGGAGAAAGATTTAGGAAAAATACTGCACGTGCATTCGGTAGGAATCCCCAGTAGTTGTCTCATTTACCTCATTACACACATGCACGCACACACACAGAGTGTTAATTGCACTCCAAAAGAAAACTGCAGGCACAGACTGCAAGAAATTATGTGGGTCCTTCCCCTGGTTCCCTCCTCCCAATGGACGCCTACTATTCTTCTAAAAATTCCCCACAGGAAAAGAGAGCGCTAATTGTAGCTATCACAAAGTGTTTTTCCATCGTCACAGAAATTTAATTCCTAAATTTGAGTCAATGCACACGCAGAGGCAGAGACCAAGTAGAGGTAGGAGTGACGATGGATCCATGTAGCAATTCATTGTAGCAGGAAAAATTTAAATACACATCAAGAGCATAATCCCATAATTGGCAGATCCACTTCAAAATCTTGAAAAGCTTATTTTCAGCCTCTTAAAGCTAACTGATGCAACACCTTCCTGTGAGAACACCGTGTAGCCCAGACACTTGTCTCCAGTACCACCGAGTTACCACAAAACGCATTAGTTCCCACTTCAGAGCTTATTCTCTTACATTTTTCCAGGAACAATGTGGGACTTCTTTTTGTCCTCAGAAGTAATAAGGTGCTTAGCTCAAATCTCAGTACCTGTTAAGACTTGGGAGTTTGTGCTTTCTTGGGCCAATCAAAGCTGCACAAGATGCCAGGCAAATGGGTAGAACAGAGAACATGCTCATGCCACGGTATCAGTTAATGGTATAACCTCATCTGCAATATCAAAGGCAAGGCCACATCTCAGAAAGATCAAAGAAAATAGTAAGAACAATCAGGACCTTGAAAAATCTCTCACAGAACTGACTTAAAAAAAAAAACTTGCGGAACTGTCACATGGCAGAGTCGTTAATTCAGAGAAAACTGGACAAAGAATGATAAGCCCAGAGAGAGGGCGTCTGTTCTCCTCAACTCAAGTCCTGAAAGAAATCGGTGTTAGCTGATCACCACTCATAATAAATCTTCTATTTAGGAGCTAGCACTAGGCTCCAAAAGCAAGCCTGGGAGCAAACAGTAATGCGCTAGCACCGACAGCGATTGATTTGAGAACAGGTTGTGGGACTGCAGTTGCACTGGCAATACCAACACAAGAGGCTGTCCACAGGTAGAGGACAGATCTTCATCCCACCTCCCAGGCTTGTTCTCCAGCATCAAACACTCTCAGGAATGAAGAAAGAAATGGTTAACGCATTAATTCCTTTAGGAGAGATAAAGTCAACCTGTACTAGTAGAAACTACCCCTTTCTCCCTGTACCCTAATACAAGCAGAACCATGGGAATGCATTTTCTCTAGGTCTGCTTACCACTGACAAGCAGTCACTCAAGCGTAAAGGCAAGAACTGGCTTTATGCCTACACACAACTGCATCGCAGCCACTCACACCACCTCTGCAAGAACAAGCTTTTGGTGAAGTACCGCAGGCTTATGCTGAATTCAGGCCCCACAGAACTGATGCAGGTTAAGAGCAAGAAGTGTTTTGCCAGCAGAGGCACGTGGTCACGCTTGGCCTGCAGTGCCTTTATTCTAAATAAGTAATTCTCTGCTTTACCATCTCTCCTTAAACACTGTTCTAAAATGAAAGGGGAGCAGCATTTGTTCCAACCATGGCAGAACTTTAGTTTGCTTAGAAATAAAAAAAAAAGAAGAGGAGGGCAGGCTGTGAAGAAATCACTCTGCAAATTACAGGAACTGTGGTACAGCAAGGAACTATGGGCTTCTAATGGCCTCCAGTAAACAATACATATGCTTCTTCTGCCTGAAAAATCTATCATGCAGCTAAGCGAACGTTCCTCTGCAGACATTGTTTTTGATTGCTAGTGGGTACAGAGGCCCTGTTGGATTGGGAACCAGACAAGTCCAGGAGCGCTGGAATCCCTGCCCAGACAGCTTACAGTTCACACAGATAAGGTGACAAAGGGGAACTGGGAAAGAAAGACAACCTTGATTCCAGAAAAGAAACATTGCTTCGTTCTCTGCTTCTAAAGGTAATCCCCAAGTGTCACTAAAACTGTGAAAAGGCAGTTGAGTTGTGCATCAAAACTGGAAAAAGAAACCCACTTACACAAACTTCAGTAAAAAAATTAAATAAAAAATAACATAAGTTTGTGTATTTTTTTTTAAATAATATTATACAAACACTTACAGCTGTAGCAGTATTTGAATCACTTAGCCTCAGCCCAAAAACTATGTTTTCTGTACGTTGGAGTAACTGAACACCACAACTTCACAGAGGAAAAAACTTCAGACACATTACAAACTTCCTTTACCCAGGCATGTTATGAAGATTACTTTTTGTATCCATAGGCAAATGGTGTAAACTATCATTAGATTACACATAAACTGCTGATTAATTTTCAAATCTTAGTTTAATATTGGATAATAAGCTGCCTTTAGAAAGAAACATTCATGTTCTTGCCACTTATGAACAGGTAGACTTTCCGTTACTAATATGGACTACTGAGACAACATGGGACAAAAAAATTGTCATGGCTGTCAAAGGAATTAGTTTTGCATTTAGAGGTTTTTAGTTGATTTTACTGTGTTTAGATTTTACAAAGATGCTCAAGAACAGCTGAGAAATGCTAAAAGTCATTACTAGAATGTACCAATACCAACAGTTTTTTATTCAGGGACTTTTTTTTAAAGCAAAGGTATATTAGCAAATACCTTGGTTTCATAAGAGACATACAGCTTTCAAAAATCCTGTGACCCTGAGCTAGAACTTTGAATTTATAATTAACTAATCTAATAACACACTTAAAAGAGCCTTGTTTGGACCTTTTTACGTCAGAGCAATTTATTGTGACAGAAGATTATTTTTATCGGCTTGGAGATAGCAATCTTCCTCTGAAAGAAGATACTTCCAAGGACTCGGTGTTTACAAACAAGCTGGAGTTTTCAAGAGAGAACATCTCTTATATATACAGACAACAGAAAAAAACAGGATATACAACTGACAGGTTGAGGATTTCACTTACTTAAAGCACTTAAAAGAAAATGGAGTTCCTTTGAAAATTCATCTCCAAGTGTGGGTTGCAGAGTCAGCTTTTTGAAGATTAAACAACTTTATAAAGAAGGAAATAATATGGTAGAGATTAAACTCCAATTTCACCTGTCTGACTTTGGGTCCTTTCATGCACTGGCTACATAAAATTTGGCATTTACCTGAAAGCTGACATCATTTTACCATATCCAAGCTCACAGGAGCAAGAAATGTCCTCTGAAGGAGGCCACTATACATACATATGTGTATATATATTTCTTAGACAGAACATACATACCCTTAAATCTGGAGAGAAGTTGTCTGCTGAGGTGGAGATTGAGTCGGACGATATAGCAGAAGCAGATTTAGTGTGAGCAGAATGGTCCGAGTGAGAAGTGGAAGCGCTATAAAGAGAAACACCACAGTGTATCAAAACCATGCTCAAGAATGCTCAAAAGCCAGCAAGTACGGCCACTCACTTACAGTCATATCAGGCATTTTTCACTATTTCCAGCCTTTCCATTCTCAGTTATTCAGCCCTCAGCAGTGGTTTAAGAGAACCTGTTTTACTCGCCGTTGCCACGGATTACCAAAGCACACACAATTCATTACCAAATTCCAGCTCAGACTGAGCCAATGTTATCACAATCACACACTTGATCAAATCCTAAATCACAGAAACTAAGGGCCTCCATTTCAGGCTTTCAGATGGGAGATATTAGTGCGCTGCAAGGGGATGAAAACAGACAGACTCCTGAACGCATGCCAGCACAACTCCAACCGCAGCTTTACAACGATGGAAGAAACTCAGAATAAAAACTCTTTCCATCACACGTAACTTTCCTCCTTCAGGTATAAGTACAACCCTCAGGAGAATTAAAAAGACTCTCAGCATACCTCTCTGGTGATACAAAGTGCGATTGCTAAATAGCAAAGCAAAACAGTTATTTTCTTTTTCTCTACAGTTTTTCTAGTACAGCTGTAAGCAATTAAAATAAGCTTATTTTACGGCATCTTTATGCTGCGACCTCTCCTACGACCATAATTGCTTAAAATTAGCATTCGATAATAATGCTCTTAAAACCCCAGATGACTGTAAAGAAAGATCCTCTGTGGTACAATGATACTCCCTGAAGCCACGGTACAGCAGCGAACACTACCTGTGCCAATTAATTCCCACATTCTTACTGACCCCAGAAAGGTTTTACCTGGCTGCAAAGACACTCTTAAGGATCAGCTATCAGGCTTGCAAGTCTAGCCTTGGCCGAAGCAGAATACCAGCAGGAATATCACCATTACTATTTGTATTAATTAGACATGTGACAACCTAGAAACAGCTGTATCTGAGCTTCCAAAGGGCCTGGAGATCTGTTAATTGTCTAAAAATTGTTTTGCTGCTGGTAAGCAGCCACCGAAAGGCCAAAATGTTCCATTTTTATTTCTATTCTTTGGAGTTTGGCAAAGCATTGCATAGGCAGTGTTAAAAACATGAAGGACTACAGCAAAATTGGGCTCTTGCTGGGAGTTAGCCCCTTCTCTCCAAGGATTAAAGATTATTGGCAACTCTTTCGTCCTACAAAGTAGAAAGTTAGAAATGGAACCTTTGGGAAAAAATTATTTAAAATAAATTATACTGGTGTGCTAATCAAATAGCACAATTCCACTGAATGCATTTGCTGTAGGCAGTTCAACAGCTGATCGCTCAGCTTTCCTACTTGCTCAACTCTCGCTGTGTTGCCAGGTAAACTCACATAAGTTCGGATGGACAGTGGCACTTGTGCACACAACGCTGCTCACACTGCAGCAGCCCCAAAGTCTCTGTCCCCGGCCGAAAATAATCTTACACTAAAATAACAAGAACTGAATCTGCAAAGCCTCCCATTCTTACGGATCAAACGGCCTCACACATACACTGAATTTGTGTACAGTTTCACATTACAACAAAATTGATACCAAAGTGTCCGCTGCTGCTGAACAGGCTGCTCACTTTCCGCTCTCTTCCTCCTCCTCTCAACCTGGGCTGCACACCACTGCCATCTCCGTTGTGCTGGATGAGCATCACAGGATGCATGGTTCAATTTGCTGATCTGCCAGGGCAGTAAACTATTAATAAATATGAAGAGAGTCTTCTGTTGGATAACAGGGCTGATTGGATTCATTATATGGCTGTATAAATCATGAGATGCAGCACACGGAGAGGGAGGGAATCTGTATCTGGAGATGATGAGGAAGGCTGAGAGCACTTCTGCGACAGCAGCCTGCAGGCATGCTAAATCAGGCTTAGCATTAAACCACTTTTTTACATTACTTTACTTAAACGAGCTCAGACCCCTGGATGTGTTCCCTTGAAACTCCTTTCAGCCCGGTTTCTGCATGGTCAGCCTTCATCTTCCAAGTGTTCATGCTCATGTTTGCAACTGTTTAATTAATTTGATTTTTTAAAAGCGGGGGGAGGGAGGGGAAAAAAAAAGTCACACTGAATTTAACTGTTCCACAAAGCAGCACCAGTTTACTTCACAGCAAGCCATAAGGAAATGGTACTTTTTATCAGCGAAGAGCAAGCAAATACTGAGATGCCTTTATCACTGGGCGACAACCCTGACTGACTTCTGTCCCTGGGTCCCCACCACGCTTTCTCCCACGCCAGCTCCAGCCGGGGGAGCCAGAGGCTCAGAGTAAGCCTCCAGAAGCCATGTCTTCTAGCTCCCTCCCCTTTCAAGGGCCCAGAATTTTGTGTATTTAAACGCATTTTAAAGGTCAGCAGCTCTGCTGCGTTTAGAAGTCATTTAGCACAGGTGTAAATAACTAAGCAAGGGGCACACCAGCAGCTAACCTGGCACATGGGCACCACACAGGACAGCCTACTCACTGAACAACCACCGCTAAATCACTGAGCACAGTAACCTATTAGCAGAAGCATTTGCATCAAGAATTTCACATCCTTTAGTCACAGAAAAGGGAGCTGGAAAGGCTGGAAAGGTTTAATGGAGTGTGCTAGTCTCTCTGCCTCCAAGCTAGGACAAGCTACACCCAAACAACTCCTGAGAGCTGTCTGTCTAACCTGCTCTTAACGGCTCCCAGGGAGGGACAGTGCTAACAAAAGGATCAAAATTTCACCCGTTTTTCTGCTTACACAACTTGTCTGCCTTGGTACATTCCCAGTGTCTACCTAATACACAAGGAGTGATTATCTAATCATTGTAGACCAAAGATTTTTGTGAAATTGTTAATTTCACTTGAGCAGGCTAAGGGGCAAACTGCTTTATGCAGGAAAAAAAAGAGAACCATAATCCACAGCATGTCTGAGCTGTGAAAGTGTTTCGTGTTTGTTGATCACACTTGGCTTCAAGTGGGTTTTAATGAAGGAAAGCATTTGCATTTTAGAAGTGAATTTTCAAAAGCTCCCTCCTCCACCAGCGTCCTTCTGCTCCCGCAGAAACCACCGGTGAAGCCTCCCTCCAGCGACAGCAGTGCAAGCTTTTGGGAAGCACTGCCTGCACACACAGCGAACAATACCGCTTGGATTATGCTGCTCTGCACAGCATGCATAGGTTGCATATGTTTGGCTCGCTGCCTCTGTTCTCCTCATCCATCATTTATAGGGAGCTGGGATGGAACGAAGGAGCAGACAACCGAAACGCTGTTGGCTTGCAGCTCCCTCCTCTTATCGCTGTCAGGCAGTTGCACAGCTCCAGCTCCGCTGCTTAGCGAACTAATTAACCTGATGTCCCTGCATGCACATGAGAAGTTTATTAGCTTCAGTGGTTTAGTCAATCTCTGATGCCAATGCAAAAGAAAAGATCCTCAAACCACGCAGTTTCATACGCCTTTGGGTGGGTGAGAGCAGGAGAGCGTCCTGGGGCCGACATGCAAACTTGGAGTGAGGAGACCAGAGCTCCCTCCACACTTTGCCACCAGCCCTTCTGCATCACCTTGGGCAAATCATTTACTCCTGCTTCTGTCACAGCTTCTGCACATTATCGCAGCTTTTGCCAACGTAAAGCTAAAGCTGTCTTGCACAATACTTTTGGCAGCATGACGGGGTATTTCTGGTATCAGTCTAAAATGCTGAGGACCCCACCAAAGATGCTCTCTTCTCACAGGGACATACCCCAATGTCACCAGTAAGACCACAGAGAGCAAACCTTAGGGATGGCACGGGCACGACGGTCAGATATAACTCCTGGGTTCAGGGGTATCTGACAAACACTTGAGAGCACAGGTAGGTTTGGGCAGATTTCAGCAAGGGTTACAAATCACTGCAGCTGTGCCAATCACTGCTAGCTGAAGGTCTGGTTCAATACAACTTAATAAACGTGCAAAATAATGATATTATCTCTGAACATCATTAAGGTTCTAGGAAACAACATATAGTCAGGTTCACAAAATACTTTGAGCTCTTCCTACAGGAAAGAAAGCCAGTGCAGATGTTCCTGTGAGGAACCTGTGAAGACCAAGGACCTCCTGGAACATTTATCTTCCCATGCTTCAGGCTCAAGCAGCTCCACACAGTCCTTGCTGACGGATGTCTGTGTTAAGTGCAAAAAGAGACCCCTACGAAAGCTCAAAAGCACCTTCAGGGAAAGCACCTTACTCCTGTTACTGCCATCCCTGTTTCTCCTCTCCTTCCTCCCTCCCCATCCAGAAGCAGGAAACAGGTTTAGGATGCAATTAACACTGATCTATGTCTTTCATCTTAGTAATTATTTTTATTATTTAAATGTGTTTCTTCTGGCCAGATTTTGAATGATAAATGAGTCCAAATGAGAGCTGTCGGCACAATGATCTTGCACAGTATCTGCACGCAGTATTAACCCCTTGGCTATATGGAATACATATATGCAACTAATAAGAGAATTACAATGGAAACGAAGCACAATGACTCAACTCCTGATAAAGTATTCTTTGTTATTATTAGGACTATCCCACAACATGCCAGATGGTTTTCAAACATAATTCAGACTCAGACAGATGCCCTCCGGTGATTCTTGTTCAGGCAATTGAAAGGTATTACTGCATCCGTAGCAGAACTGAAGGTATGCCTGTGTGCTTAGCTTAAACTGTCAACAAAGATGTAAAGAAGCTGCAAACAGAAGTGTCTGAGACACGCAAACTTACCCTGTTAAAGTATGAAGGTACAGGGGACATATCTTGGGGGAAAGACGTGATAAAGTGTTAGCCACTTCAAAAAGTGCCGTTAAATGGCATCTGCCAAAGTCATCCAAGGCAATCTCTACCCCCAGACCCCTGCAATCTAAAAAACACGGTGTATAAGAAAGCCAAGGAAAAGAAATAAAAACTTGCAGTTGCCATTTGTTTCACCAACTGTTACCAAAAGAGTTTGAATATGAAGTTATTGCTTTCCTAGAGCAGGTAAGCAACAGTTTTCCCTGGAAGGAGAAAGCACAAGTATAGCTTCTGAAGATGGCAATTTGACCACATGAGGGTCTGAGCGCGACACAGTGAACTCAGGTCCGGCAGAAGATAAGCACGGAGATGCAAAGGAAGCGCCCAAATCAAACTGTGAAACCCCGCAGCTTTAACCTGATGCAGACAAGTACACCATTTATACAGGACTGAGTTCTCCTCCCTGCATCCTTACCCCTATCATAGGAAATTTAATACAATGTTCTTTGTACTCCAAAAAGAGGGTAGCTTCCTTCCCTTTCCTCACCCTCCACAGGAGGGAAAACTCTTAGGAGATCTCTATGAAGAGCTTTCTATGAACATCAGTCTAAGGACAACCACTCTATACAATCTCTTCTCTCAGGCCATGACCCAAGACGAAAGTCACGACAACCAATTTCACGTATCGCATAAAACTTCACAACAGCTTCTGGCAAAACTTGAGACAAAGGTCGTGACATTACTTTAAGGGATGGTCCAGCTAAACCATCCCAGCTTGTAATTGCTGAGAACGGTCATTTCCAAGCAAGCATCTTAAAGGTGTCCCTCCTTCTGTTCAGCAAGAACATAAAAAACATACACTTTCTTGCCTTCCTAAAGATAAGAAACAATCCTATGCAGAAAGGGACTGGCTACAACGGGGGTGGCGAGACAGTGGAACAGGTTGCACAGAGAAGCTGTGAACACCCCACCACTGGAAGCATTCAAGGCCAGGTTGGATGGGGTTTTGAGCAACCTGGTCTAGTGGAAGATGTCCCTGACCGTGGCAGGGGGGTTGGAACCAGATGATCTTTAAAGGTCCCCTCCAACCCAAACCATTCTATGATTCTATGGGTAGCAACTCCCTGAGAAACTACTGCTAATTTCTGAAGACACTTGTTCAGACTTTGAAAACTGAGGAAGAAACCTGTTTTTCTTTTTTTGAGCAAGACAAAGACAACAAAAGGGGGAAAAAAATTAAAGTGGAAAAATACCCCCATGACTGGGAACCTGTGTCCAAGTTTAACTCTGAGAACTCTGCAAAAAACTGATGGGACAGGAGGAAAACACATCTCTGGAAAATACACCATTTTTATTAACAGCATATACATAGGGCTCAAAGACATCTATTTTTTTGCACCAGCGTCTTAAAATACTGACCTGGCTCACTCCTACAAGTAACACAACCAAAATTCAGTCAGTGGTGATAGTCACCTCTCCAGCACCTTCTTTATGAATATTCCTTCCCTGCCAGTACAAGTAGCTGCTTCATTGCTTGCAGAGGTGTGACAGTGACTCAGACACTAATTGGCATGAGTTGCTCACACCATTTCTTCTGCATCAGATTGAATGTTTTGTTTCAATAGTCACTGAACTGACACGGAAAACAGGTGATAAAATGCACCACTGGGCAATACAGTTTCAGCCACAGAGGTCATAAATGAGAAAAACACCGCAGAGGGCAAATTTCCATTTCCTCTCTTCCTGTTTTTTTAAGAGTTTCTCATTATGTACATTCCTAAAATTAATCAAGGTGAAAACGGCAAATTAATGAGGACTAGTGGCAAATACAATTTAATTTGGAAGCTTCAGGTGCCAAGAGAGCAGGATCCAATTGGTTCGAATTTACAGCAGGGCCATGAATAGGAGCACCTGCAGCACTTGGGCACTTCTCTTAAAGTATAATGACACAGAGGTTTTGAGCGCTCCCGGCTCACTTCCCAAATTCAAGCCGACAACTCTCCCTCCTCAATACTTTCAACACTCCTGTTTCTTTCAGAGAAGGAAAAAGAAATACTGAAAAACCTTCTGGGTCACATCAGAGCAGAGGGAGACAAACCAGTGCTTGTTCCCCATGAATATGACTTTGTCCTAGCTAGTACTGGCTGAACCGGCCTGGGAAATCCAGCTGCTGCCCACATCAGGCTCTCCCATTTACAGCAGCTCTCTGTGGATCTGTGCTAAGGCTAGGCGGTCCCCATAGTCCTTATCTGTACATATATATCTAAGGGTACTCAGAAGTCCCTCGTACGCCTGTGTTCAGGCAAGCACTTGAGAGCACGGCTGGCATCTGACGGAACCTGGGCCTTGCGGCAGGAGCTGGGCACGCTGGCTTCCACTCTGCCACAGGGCCGTAACAGGCTCTGACACTGTAAATTAAGTTTTAGCGTCTTAACACCATCTCTCCCAGGACAGGAATCCCACAGCGCTTGGCACTGCGCATGCCCTTAATAACAGGCAACCCCTCTCCTGAAGAGCTTACATGGATGGACAAAGCAGTAGGATCTCCAGTGAGCATTCTTGACTGCGAAATAGAAAATCAAAACAGGCTTATCCTACTTAGACAAGTACCAAAGGAAACTACGCAGAGCATATATGAGATGCACCCTTACCCCTTCCGAACACCCAGTACTCTCTTTTTAGGCACACGCAGAATAGACTACTGCTGCATTTCTGAAGTACACAGAACCCACAACTTTTCTAAACATTTAAAGATCCTACTTTAACCTCTGCTTGACCTGTAACAATCTCAGAGGGGAAAAAAAAAAGGCATAAACAAATATTCTTTTGAAGGAAAGAAAAGCACCAACCACCAGGCTTCCTCTGGCATTCAGAGGAGGCAGACAGTTATGTAATATAATAATGTACCCTCTCCATTCAGAAGGGCCTGCAATGTCTGAGCTTAACAACATCTTAAAAAGAAGCCATTTCTGCAAACAAATCATTGTGCATGTGTGTGACAGACCTAAAATAGCCCCCCACGCCACTTGCCTGAATGAAAAAGATTCACTTCTGTTGCCAGGCAAAGCCGGGTCTCAGTCCAACTTCAATGTTCCAAAGGAGGAAAATGTCATTTTTTAAAAGTTGATCCTTCTAAGTAGCATCCTGAGCTGAATATGTAGTACATGTTTTCCCATGAGCCATAAAGAGAATGTCCTATATTTTGACCGTGAACAAGCTTTTCTAGGAATGCAAATTTTGCTCTCAATAGTTACACAATGGACTACAGTGTCACAAGCACCGTTCGTGCTCCATTAGTCATTCTTTTTTTTTTTGAACACAAATTCACAAAAGGCCTACAGTGTGTGTAGAACACTTGCTAAACAATAGGCTGATTGTTTAAAATATTTGCAAGATTCCGAGAATAGAAGGCCAACACCCAAAGACAAACCAATATGCAGCACGTAATTAATAACAGCGAGCAGCCCACAGTATCATACTTTCATGAGTCAAACAATCCAGAAGGTAAAAAAGAGGAAGAACAGCAGCTATCAGAGGCCTGAACCAATATCCTCCAATCAGCACATGGAAGATAACTACAAAATGATCTGTATTCACGAGAGGAACAAAAGGGGAGTTAGGTTTATAAGAAGCTCCAGGCTGGTATGGGATGGTGCTCAGCTACAAGGAACAAAACAGAAGAAAAAAAAAAAATTATTTTTCAAGAAGTTGTTAAGACTTCTGCAGGGAACTGACATTTTACCTCTGTTTCACCAACTAAATTTAAGCCCATATCTACGAAGTCCAAAATTAGCTACTACCTCCTGAAAGCAGGCTGATAATCCAGTACTTTGGTCTGATTCCAGTTCCTAATGGAAATGTTTGGCTTGCAAAATCCACCACTAGCACAAGCGCCTTCGCTTGCAGCATTAGGAGTTTGGGCAGCGAGTGGTGGGCAAGGCAAGCAACCCACCTTCCCCAGGTGAGACGCGACGGAAAGGCAGCCTGGTCGTTCTGGCTCTGCCCTCGGGCTTGGGAGAAACGTTCCACAGACTTCCCGGAGATGGTGTGCACATCTGGGTCTGCGCTCCAAAGCTTTGGGGTTTCCAGTCACCAGGACAGACCCTTACCATTGAAAATAAATTAAGACTATAAGGTGAAGAGGGGTTCAAAACACAATCCTGCTTACCATCAACACAAACAAGGTTGCCTGCTAGAACAGTGTTCCCAACCGCTCACCTCTGCGCCTTCCTACACATCAGGTTATTGCTATGCTTTTGGGGATCATTTGGGGTTGTTCAGGAGCTAGAGCCTTTGGTTTCAAATATAAGATGCTGCGGAGGGCAGGACTGAACTAGAAGTGAAGAAGATGCCCCCTCCCCCTGAGAAAATACTATTTCTAGGTCAAAAAAACACAGCTGAGGGAGAGAAGTTCTAGCACCCTAGGCTTCAGATGGTGCAGCACTTGAAGAAGTGCTGCACAGTGACAGAGTGAAAGCCATTAGGAAGATCAGTGATTGACTGGAGGTCTGGCAAGTGATTTCTCCGGCCACGACAAACCGGCACGTGCTGACCTGCAGCTTTCTCCCCGAACAGCCCAGGCTGCAGCCTGGGCAGACCACAGCCACAGGGCTCTCCATGCAGCATGACTGCCTCTAGCACGAAGGCAACTCAAGAATCCAAATCCAAGTGCTTCCTGGTGCTACAAGACCACTCGTGTCTCTTATCCCTGCCTGTGGAAGAAGCTGATTCCAGGGCCCGGGACATTCTGTGGCAGAGAAGTAAGAGACCTTGGTGGTGCTGCCATCTCCTACATCAGAGCAACCTCGTATTTACCACTGCACCCCACAGGAGAAAAAGGGCTGGCAACATCTAACTCTCTCCCCAAGTACTTTGAATGCAGACAAAAGTCATGATGGAAATCCTACGTACAGTTCAAAACCACTCTTGCAGTTCACCAGTATTTATATTTACCATACAAACTTCCACCCCCTTCCTTTAAAATATATTAAGCCAGAGAAAAACATACAAGTAAAAAATTATCAGGATTTTGATGCAAATTCAAACAGTCCCATGCTAAGCTGCAATAACAACTCCAGAGTCTGAGAGCAAGGAGAAGCAGAAAAAATGGAAACCAATACAGGATATCAAATCTTTTGTTTGCTTGTTAATTTTTATTTATTTATTTATTTAGAAAAATATTAACTTGATCAAGGAAAGAAATAGAAATAATACCTACATTAGTAAGTACTCCCTTTAGGACAGAAAGGAGAACTGGATAAAAAGACAGATAAAACTCCTTTTTTACTATTTGTATTCCAGCAGTGCCTTAATTTCTAGCTACATGCTAAGAACCAGTTATGTATAGTTTAACCAAATATATGTATACTTCCCACAGTTCATGTGCTGTCTCAAGTTTTCTTTAGATTCCTACCTATTTCCCTGTTGAAAAAACACCTTGGAATGTAACACATATTGTTAAATGTTCTGATTTTCTTTCAAACACACACCACATAACTCCCTCACCCCAATAAACCAAACACCCACAGGTATTAAAAATACCAGGGATTTACTCATCAATGACATTACTTGTTCCATCCTGGGAAAAAACAAAAGGAATAAAGAATATATAAATGCAGCCAATCTGGAGAGTCTTGCATCACCTAGCAAAACTGATGTAGCGTAACACCTTTATAAGCTTTCACAGACACTACACAGCTCCGTGCTCTGCCAGACTCGGCTCAAAAAAGAACTGGGAACAACTATATTCTGTTGGCAGCCCAGCCCCTGCATGAAATTGGTTCCTAGCAGAGTCTCAAGGCTAAAGTAAGATAGGTGTTCAATAATTTGAGGTCTTTATTTTCCAAAATTCAAGCTAAGACAACACAGGATGTTTTTAGAAACACTGAACGCCTGTATCTTGTCACAACTTCCAGAAAGACCATCATCTTTGAAGATTGTAGTCCATCAGTTGAAGTCCCCAGGTTCAACAGTCATACCTGGGACCAGGTTTCCCCACAAACTCAGTCCTGTTTATTGTCTAAATACAAAGCCCAGTTTCCAAAGTGCTCAGCAGCCACTGATTTCTATCCGGCCCAGATTTGCCAAAGAGCTCTGCAAACTCATTCACCCCACTGGCCAGTTGTAGGGTACACGTTGAAAACAAGGTCTTTCAAATTCTTCCACCTTACAACGAAATGAGGCACATAAATTTTGCAAGCTCATCTGAAGATTTTCAGTAAATCAGTTCTCATGCGCCTGAAATGAGGGCTAATCTAAGATCACCCACAGCCACTTCCTCCTGCCACTTCTGCTTCCTCAAGCAGAAATCAGTGTATGCAAAAACCAAACTCAAACAGGAGTAGGATCAATGAGGCCTGGATGGTTCAGCTCCCAATGGTAGATACCACAGGTGTCCATGCTTCCACTTAGTCAATGGAAACCCAGGGAATGGAGTCTAGACAACAGTTCAGCTCTCCCAGAGTGGGCACTTATCTTGTTCAATTGAATTACTTGTGGAGTGTACTGACTCTGCTAAGGGTAGGGAAGTTTTAGATACCTACTTCACCTGGAGATATTCTACTTCACGTGGATCTGAACTAGATCCTGCCTTAGTTTTCAGAAGATGAATGTCTTGTGGCAGAGAAGTTTGTATTTGCTTTTTGTTTTCAACTGAACACAGCCTTTAGCAGACACCAGAGAAAGCACATGGAAAGAAGGAAATGCAAAAATGGAGAATATAATGTATTTCTCCAACCTGAGAGAAGCCTTGTCCACGAGAATCTGCACATATTTGTGACATCTTTCTCATCTAGGTATTCCCTTATGTTGAAAAAGGAACAAGCTTTTTCTGTAATGGAAAAACTGACGTGGCCTCCCTTCCCATCTCCATCTTTGTTTAAATGCAAAACTTGTCATAAGTTATTACTTTCACTCCTCTGTCAAACACCGTTAAAGTTGTCCAAATGTTACAAAAACTATCAATGGACAAACTAGACAGGTATACCCACATACATCAAGAAAGGGGGCTTAGGAAACCAGACTAGGAATCTCTGCTTGCTACTCAGTTGCAAACAGATTTAGTTAATATGTCAAAAAGAGGGATGACATGAGTTAAGAAACAGCTCCTTCCTTTTTTGGAGTGGAGAACAACCCAAACTCAATGCACTTTTTACCCCTACCACAACGATGGGGAGGGAGTTCTGTGTAGGTGGTCACATCTGAATTACTCACTGTAGGCTCTTCTTACAGTCACCGGGGAGAAACTGAGATGACTCACTCTTCCCCATTGTCTACAAAAAGAAACCCAGAGACTAGCAGAGATCTGTATCAATCCAGTCAGATGAGACAAAACTCATCCAGGGTACCTGTATTTTTCTTTATGGAAGGTGGAAGCAGGAGGTGGAATCTAGAATCAGAATATGTTTTAGCAAAAAAAGATAAAACATGTCCCTCCGTGGTGCCAGAGGCAGCACTAATCAGCAGAAGCTGTACCCCACCAGATGGTAACAACCAAAGGCCAAGACTGCTCTGCTGGCACAAGTCCTGAGCACATCTACAAACAGTCTCACCACACTCTTCTTCTCACACCCCAGCGTTTAATGACCATTTTGGCAATACGTTTCTTCACCTTTGAGGAAAAAGTCTTGGGAAGCACTCTCTCATGAGGTGTGGGGGCTCATTTTCAATGTAGAAGTGGTATGTCCGTTCTTAGACTAGAGGACGCAGCCCAAATTTTCAAGAACAGCCCACTCCAAAAGTCAATTTGGGTAAAATGTGAGCAGAAGATCCCACATTTTTAATTTCTTTATCAGAGGTGTTCTATTTACAAATGAGATGCTGATCAGTTTTGATTTGATAAAGGTATCCCATCTGCTGGTTAAACCAACCTCTTCTCTGACAGTCATCCTTCAGCAGCTCATCTCTGGTAGTAGAGGTTTCAGTGACCTGCCCCCACCTTCAGCATCTGCTCTCCACAGCAGCCAGCCAGCCCCCATAATCTTCCATATGTAAACAACTCGTTCACAGGCTCCAGCTCTTTCATGGGCAGATTTAGCTGAAACAGTTGATGAGGCTAGTCCTACTACCTATCTGTGCAATCTTTCCCTTCAAGAAGACCACCATCTTATAGCAGTGATATCGACTGAAATCAACAATAGGATTTATTAACACAGCAATAAAAATAGCACAAATGCTTTATTTTTACTAAAGGCAGGAGGTATGAATGAGGCTGTAGTTCAGGAGCTCAGTAATTCAGGTATTAGTGCTTTTTGTGCCAGGGGAAAAAAAACCAAACCACCAAACACTTTGCTCACAAAACACCAAGCAATGATCAGATGTATACTCACTCCACCAGTTAAATTTTGTTCAGAAAAATACAGCTGGGTTAAACTCTATCCCTGTCATTCAGCACTGCCATTGCTCTTTGTAGGCCATAAGCTTTGCAGTGAATTTTCAAGGCCTCGGGACCAAGGTTTGTTACTCCTGCTTTGCCTGAACTTTTCTTGGCCTCCCTGCAGCTTTGTTTTACTTGGTTTAGTTGTGAATTTCTGCGATTGGCCAGGTGTCTATATCTACTTTGTTTTTTTTTTTTTGTGTGTGGTAGCACCACAGTTTTGCACATATAGCAGTAACCAGCAGTTATTCTATATAGAATGAGTTATTTACCACTAATGTAATGACTTCGTATAGAGAAATACAACAGCCCAGTATGAGAGTAGAGGCCTCGAGAAGTGGAGGTGTGCCAGGATGTGGCACAGGCTTGGCACTGGAGACCATGGCTATAAACAACTCACCAATGGTCAGTTAAAGAAACGCAGACTTGGAGCTGGACAAAACTGGTTTTAGGGGTAACAAAGAGAACAAAGAAACAGTATCCAATACCCATAAAAGCAACCATATATAGCAAAAATCAGATGCAATGTGGAATTGCAGACCAATGAAGAAAGAGATAGGTGTAAAGTTGTTTTACCAAACATACTAAAATGATCCCAGGTGGATCCTACAGTAAGGAAAGAAGAAACCATCAACATGAACCTCATACTTCTCCCAGCAAAGTACTCCAGCTGCTGACATCTTGCCGTAACACCCACCACCACCAGAATAAAACCAGCAACCTTGGGACCCAAAGGAGTAGGGGAGGGGTAAGCATAACACCAGGAAGAGGAGTAGAAACTAAGAACTGTATGTACGACAGTTTTAACCGCATTATTATTCTTCCTTTTTTCTGTAATAATTGCATCTGGACTGATAATGATTAGACTTTCAAAATTTCAGTTACACAACAATAAATTCTTTGCTATATAAAAATGTGCTGCCTTTTTGCCCGTGAACAAGATTTTGAGTGTAACACTTTGTACGGGCATGTAATCTCTTTACATCACAGTAAATAAATCCAGATAAAAATGTTGTTTTATTCTAAACAGGTGTTGCCTGTCTTCCCAGAACAAAGAAAAAAAAAACCCATAAACTTGTGTTTTTCTAACTAGTTCAGCAGAAATATGATCGCATACCCACACCTGACCCAGATCAAATTTGAACCATTGGGTGACCTAACACTAATGATTCTGGAGCCATGGCCAGAAGACTACAGAAAGGCCAGATGTGTACAGTGGGAGCATTTGTACAGAGCTAACAAAATGACTAGAACATCACCTTGAAGGGGTTATGGACTAGAAAACTGCTAACGCTTTCTCTTCATCAAATACATCAGGGTTTATAAAGCAACGGAAAAGAATTCATGGAGCAGAGAGGCGAGAGAGAAGCAAGGAAAAGAGCTACCTTGAAATCACTGGAAAATTACTGAGTGAGAACATAGTCTGGCAAAAGAAACTACAGATGGTAGGAAAAGGAAAAACAAATACTTGAAAAGTTCCACTGATTTTTTGTTGTCTTTCACTGACTTTCTTCTTCAATTAGCTCCCAGTTACTGGGGCTATAAAAGAACCAGCTGGTTTTTAGTTAAAAATGAAGACGGGGGTAATTACCGTGACAGTGCCTCTTCTGTATTCTCACTTCCCTGAGTTACCCCAAACACCTCTACAAACCAAGTACTTCGTTACCTTACTGTCACACCCTTTTCTTCATGGTGGAATGGGCTTCCCATGGATAAATAACAAGACCACTTTTTTCAGGTCCTGTTTTACAACTACACCTTGTATATAACACATTATCAGAGCGACCTCTGGAAGGTTTCTGATGCATTTCTAATGTATGCTTGCTGGGTTTTCCCCTCAATTAAGCTTTCTGGTAACATAAGCCCTTTAGTGTATGGATCAGGTCTCTTTTTACGCTACCTGATACCCTCAGCACTGAAAAACCACTAACAGTAAAGCTGGTCATCGGGAAAAGATTCATGAGAAAGAAGATGTGGACTATTGATTCTACTGAGCCATTCAAGAGGTGCTATGACCTTCCCAAATGCAGTTCTTGCCTTTGTACACGAGCTATAAAAGAATTAGCAAAGGAAGGGAGACAATAAAACATCAGAAATAGGTAACAAAATATATTCAAGACAGGTGTTAACCTATAACTGAAGTCATAGCAGGAGTACAATCACGTAACAGATAGGACTTGTGTAATTTGACATTGTCAGATCATCCTCAATCTTAAAATTCAGGTTCTGTAATTGTGTCTCTGTTGTAAATAGCCTGTAGTTAAGGAACTATGTTTAAAACTCAAAACTGTCTAGCAAACGGACTGTTAGTCAACATAACATTACCATCTCTCTTCAGAAAAAGGCAGTGCTTGATGGGACCCAAGAGAGTCGTGTTCTGAGCCTAGCTTTACTCCTCACCAGCTGTCAGATCGTGCCTCATCTCTCCACATCAGTTTTTCATCTCATCCTTAGACTTTCTCACTCTTCACCCAGTCTCTCAGCAAGGAGTCTCAGCACTCGACTGCACATCCAAGAGCTTAGTAAAATTACCCACCAGGCATTAGTAAAAATAGAGTAGTCCTGGCTTAGGCATGTTTAAATAGTTGGTCCCTGGCTCTTCAACGCAGAAATCATCACCTTCTGTATCTGTATAGCAGCTAGAACCATGGTGCCCCAAATTCCTGTGAGGCCTTTAAACAGCAATATAACATTAATTACAATAAATATAACATTAATTACAAGAAACAAGTGAGTGTCAATTTTATTTTTATATTCTCAAATGGAAAATACACTTTAAAAACAAATGCATGCACTTTTATCAAATGGACAGAGCCTGGACAAAGAGACGCATGTCTGCCTGACAGAGGAAAACTTCTATGACTGAAGGTTTCACACTCCAAGAGAAGAATGGTTTCTGCTGAATGCAGGAGCAGAAATGTGCAAGCCAAAGACTGATACTAAAAACAGCTACCGAGTTCTTCAAAGGTAATGGTTTCTCTTCACAAGTCCACGGCATAAATTAAAAGCTCCAAAATCTTTTTGACTGAATGTTATTTTCATTATTTTCTGCCCCAAATCCTCAGACTCTAATAAAAGATTCTCCTCGCTTTGCAAGTGTATATGCAGGCAAAACTGCTCTTTATCTTCACAATATACAGTAGACCAAAAAACTATCTCAGAATGGACTTCAGTTGCAAATAAGTGTTATAAATTATCACTCACATATTAAAATTAATGATAATGAGCCCATCTGGAGTTGCTAATTGGTTCTAGGCATAGCGTTAAGTTTCTCAGATGCAAAAACCAGTTCATTATCAACACTCAGCCAGCAACGTACTTGTCTTTAATGGTAACAACTCTTGAGAAATCCAGCTTCACACATATAAGAAATCAAATGCAAGAAGTGGTCTCAAAGCCCATGAGGAAAATGACAGCTACTCACATTTCACTGAACACCAGACCTGGCAAAAAATCTTCCCTTTCAAACTCTTAACTTCAATGACTCATCACAAAACAACTCAATCAGCAAAGCTCATACATCTGGTAGCAATGTGGTGCTAGCAAACCCTCCTCAGCCAACAGCTTACAGACCCAATTCCTTCCAGCATCAGTCTCACCCATGGGGAAAGAATTCCTTCAATGTAGCCTTATATCAGACCAGGTATTGACAGGACCTTATTTGAGACGAAGGAGGGAGTTCATACCTCATGAAGCTATTGCTTCAACAGACCCTCTTGCACTGATTTACACAGAGTTTATGTTTTCAGAGTTATCCCTGCAAACATAAAGACAAGGAGCATGATTATTCTCATATGCTTCAGTAAAAGTGCAATGCATAGGATCCACTGTGTCTGCAGACCTCTGTGGATGATAACCGCCAGTAGAGAGGTAGTAACAAGCAACCAGAAAGTGGTAACATCAAACATTGCTTGGTCATGCTGGCAGGAAACATCTGCCCACTGCCTTATCTCTTTCTCTCATTTTATACTGAGGTTGAAATATCACTGACATCTCCTACAGCAGTTTGTTTACAGTACAATCACCTCCACACTTTTGCACAGGCAATACAAATTTACCTTCAGCAGATCTAACAGAAAGCCTCTTAGATATCTTATTGGACTGTTGTTCAGACTGGATTGCAATATGCTTTTTCAGATAACATTTCACAGGAATACAAAGAGATACACATTCATTCAAAAACTACGGCACATAATCACACAGATAGCATGAACACAATGCCTAATTGCTTTTAATGAAAAGTAAATATCTGAAATTTGACATCACCTTTTTCCTAAAGTCATGTGTTCTACTAAAGTCATACATGGCTCTATCTGGCTTTCCTTTTACAAAAGGAAAGATTATGGTAGAATTTTGTTGGCTGTTACTTTGAATTCCAAAGGCCAGAGGGTCCAGATGCAACTTCAAATTAAAAAAAACAAAACAAAAAACCCAAAACAAAAACACCACCCACAACTCTACCTACAAATTCATTTTAAGAGTGGTCTTTGAAGAAGTCTGATTAACTAACACAGCTTAAATGTGTTTATCACTCATTCACCCAGGATCCCCAGGCCATATTACAGATATAAAAGCAGTCCATAATACTGAGTAAAGCTTCGTCTTCCGGACATAACCATGCTGTAGCTCATCAAACATTAGAATCAGTGTTTTACCTCACTCCTTTTTCTGTCTCACGGGTTGTTCCTGGCCTGACACTGCAGACACACAAGCGCTCCTTGCAAGCTGCTAGTTAAATACCACCGCAGCTCTTTATGAGTAGTTGGCTCATGGTCGTATGTCTTCCACGAGAACAGGATGCAAGGGGAAAGTCCATCCTAAATACTGACCTTTAGAAACCACAGAGAGCTGCAGAGCCCAGTGCTGTGCCACCCAAAACTAGCACTGGGTGAGACAGCTTAGACCTGAAAAGCAGAATAGCTGTTTCAGCACAACTGTGAAGGCAGCTGAGCTAATTAGCTGTGACCCACTCATTTGAAACTAACAGTATTTCCACATAGACCTGGGGATTTTTTACCATGTACGAACAGCTAGACCGTGAGTCTCAAAGAGTTTTTCTAATATTTTTCTAGTTGAGACAGAAAGTAGGTAACACTTGTTTAGTTATTCCCATGTCTTAGTCAGGGAGCACAGGTACTGCACATTACTAGGGTCTATCAAAATATCAAAGCAACATTCACTGTCAAATGCCATTATTGCCATATCTCATGAGCATTATTAAAAGACAAATAAACGTATATATGTTCTTCAAGGCACTTATTCATGTCAGCAACCTTATGTATAAGTAAACTCTACCAAGCGTGTTTACTTGAGAAGTTAGATCTTAAGTATCTCTACAAATACGAAACTCACTTAACTTCCGAGCTGGAGCTGAAAGAATCCAAAGAATGTGTTGCTGTATACATTTAATACTAGCATCTTTCCAAGTCTTCTAAATTTTGCATAAAACAATTCAGTCAACTACTACTCAATAAGGCTTCACATTGCTAGGTAACCGTGAATCTGGGATGAGTGGCCTTCTACTCATTTTTGTTGTTGTTCCTTTTAAATAAGCCAGATCATAAAAACTGATGACAGCACCCTCACAAGCCATTGTGCTCCTCACATCATCCCCAAAGCTAACTTTTTCTTTTTAAACAAAATCACTTAGTGAAAATGTGTCACATCTCTATATTCATAGGTTAACAATTCAAAGTTGGTCTAGCTACTAGACCACAATCACAGAGATGAAAATAAGTATGTTTCAATGCATACAAATAGTCCCATTAGCTTCAGAGGCATTGTTCTGATGCACAAAATCAGACTGCAGTGCAGCTTTAATGAAAAAAAAAAATCTCAAAAAAAAAGCTAAAAATGGATCTACAGTCCAATTCATAGGAAAATTATTTATTTGTGCATAAGTATCACTAGCTTTGCAGGGAAAGCTGGTAATAAACATTCTGAAGGTCACCAGACATCTCTCATTACAAGAACCTCCTTTTACTTTCTTATAATTTTGCCCTAATCTTAACCATTTCAACTAAAAAGTTTCACAGCATACACCAACTCAAGATGAGGGGGTTTTTTATTAATAACTGCAGATGAAAAACATTTATCTATTTCAAACACCCGGCTAGAGAAAAAAATATTTTGTTTGCAATGCATCCAAAAAATTGGCTACCTTTCTTCTACGAGTTCTAGATGTTGGAGCAGAGACTTGAAATTCTGAAAGCTTTTTATATCCCAAGAAATCTGTTCAAGTTTGGGCCTTTTCAGGGCTTGGAGGACATAGCCTTGTACATGCTCAACAGAAACAGATTTATCATCTCAATTTCCCAACGGTTCCATCTGCACAGGGCATGCCGCTGGGAGGCTGAACAGGAGTTTCCTTGTAGGCATCGGCTCTTCTGAGTTAAGCTCTCTTTTGTGTTCATAGGCCTGTGTCTCTTACACTGACTGACCTCCAGATGGGTCCAACTTGCCCAAGCTGATGCAGAGGGAAAAAGAAGAGTATATTGGGTCAGTGAGGTAAGGGGAAAAGAGGCCTGTAGGCATCTGGCAGGGCACAGGTAAACTGCACAAGCAAAGAGATAGGGAGCAGAAAACAGAACAATTTGATGAAGGAGGGTGAAATGAGGATGAGAAGGCAAGAAGGACTCAAGAAGGAAGAAACCTGAGTGCAAACTGGGCACTGCCTGTCTGGGGAGTAGCTTTGCAGGAAAGGCCTTGGGGATCCTGCTGGGGAAAAAACAAGTATGGGAGTACAGACATACTGGCAGCAAAGAGGCCACCAGCACCCTGGGCTGTAAGAACAGAGGCAGAGGCAGGAGATCCAGGGAAAGATCCTCCCTTTACTCTGCACTCATTAGAGCGCTTCTGGAATAGTGCATCCAGGTTTTAGACCGCTGGTGCAGGAAAGACATGGATGAGCTGGAGGGAGTTCAGGGAAGCGCCACCGGGATGGTGAGGCTGGAGCACCTGCCTGTGAGGAGAGGCTGGGGGAGCCTGGAGCAGAGACTGCTTCAGGGGACTGAAAAGCAGCCTCCATGCTTATGTGGAAGGTATCCAGGAGACGGCAATGGGCTGCCCAGAGATGTTGTGCAGTCTCCCATCTTTGTAGGTTTTCAAGACCAGAGTGGGTAAGTCACGAGCCGCCTGATCTGATCCCAGAGCTGTCCCTGCTGTGAGCAGGAGGCTGGACTGAGGGATGCCGAGATCCCTTCAGCCTGAGTTACCCTGCGATCCTGCGACCTGGGCATGGCAAGGGCAGCCAGCGCAGAACAGAATAACCTCCAGCCATCAGGTCATCCTGCTCCCAGGCCTACCACGAAACCCAGGGCCTCCCGCGCCACCAGCCCCGTCCATCAGCCAACGTCCTCCCTTGCTGCCCTACCGCACTCCCCTGCGTCCAACGCGTGGCCCAAGCCAGACGCGCTTTTGAGTCACGAAATTCAAACTTCACCAATAGCCTGCGGAGGGTGGGAGGAACAGGAAAATCTCCTTTTGGCTTCTGTGGCTTGAAGACCTTGGAAATTACCCACGTGGCACTAAAGTCATTCAGAACGCAAAGTCAAGCTCTCAGAAAAAGCCGCGAGGACAAAACCACGAACGCTCAACACACCCCAGGAAATTTGTTACTGAAAAAACACAGGGCAAGGCCCAGCTTGGGAACAGCAGCGTGCGGGAAGGCAGCTAACGACCCTGGTGCCCTACCGTGCCCTTCCAGCAAAAGCTGACCCGCACGGCTGATTCCCTACATCCACTCACTGCCCACACCAAAGACGGGCAGCGCGGCTTTGGTGATTTAGAGGGCTTTTATCGAAAGGCTGGCGGGGGGGGGCCCTCCCGCCCTT
>NW_010973052.1:2849844-2850056 GCF_000737465.1 Haliaeetus leucocephalus | reverse complement strand
GGGCCGCAGTCGAGCAGCGCCCGCCAGCCTGCGCCGCCGCCCCAAGCGCAGGGCCAGACCCGGCGGCGGGGAAACGCCGGAGCCCCCCGCCCGCCGAGGGGGAAAATGGCACCGGCTCCATCCCCGCGGCTTCCTCTTCTCCGCCGACCCCTTCCTCGCCGCCTTCCTCCCCTCCCCGCCCCGCGACGGCTCTTGACTGACGAGGGGCCCCT
>NW_010973052.1:2612686-2849349 GCF_000737465.1 Haliaeetus leucocephalus | reverse complement strand
GGGCCGGGCCGCGGAGCTCGGGCGCCTGAGGGAGGGGAAGGGGGTTGTGCCCGGCCTCCCCTCAGCGCAGCCCCGCAGGGTGAGCCCGGCCGGGGCCCGCCGGCTGCTCGGGCTCCTCAGCCCGCCCGCCCAGGGAGCGAGAAGGGGGTGGAGAGGCGGGGAGCCGGCCGGCGGGTGGAGGTGTCCGTCCGTGCGGGTGGAGAACCGGCCAGGATCTCCCTTCTTGGCCTCTTGAAGGCCAAGGGAGGGCGGCAGCGCCCGGGTTCCCTCCCCGGGGCACGGTGGTCATTCCCAAGAGCAAGGAAATGGGCTCTCTCGAGGACCCCCCTCGAAGTCACCTTCTTACTTGCGTTGGGCTAGCCTGCCAGAGGCTCTGCCCAGACCCCCTCTTGTGCTGCGTTGTGTACCTGTAATAAAAAACGGTTGTGATCCCGAAATTGTTAATTGCCCGTATCTGCTCAAGAATCCCCCTTGCGTTTACCCCTCAGCTGGACGGGGCAGGAGCTGTGCAACATGGCAGGTCGAAATCACGGGAGTCCGCAGGGCACTGGCGCCCATCTTCTGTGTGCTCACAGGGAGAGAAGTTACCTGGCTGGCAGCTCGTCTGCACGGGTGACGAGTTGTGCCCGGGAAGCTTTGCAGTCACAGCTCGGTATCGACTGTTCTGCAGGAAGAGCCATGGTACGTTCAGTTCCTTGGAGCGATTCGGTGAGCAGGAGAAAAGCTCTTGGCATTGCCTACGAAGAGGGGGGAATTGCATCTTAAGCCTCCCGTAGCCAGTGCGAAGGCACCTTCCAAATGCACAGCTGTTTTGGCAAAATTCCCACGAGGCAAAGAAGCTGAAACGCTGGGGACGTGTTAGTAGGCAGATGGGTTTCCAGTAAGGCCTGCTCGTTGTTAAAGAGAGCACCCGATCTCAGGAGCATCAGTCCAAATGGACCTCCCCGTTTGAAACACTACCTCAAAACAGCATAAACCCTCTGTCTTCTAAACATCTCAATGCAGCTGTAAAGTGGTTGCTGAAACATCATCATCCCTCTTTGTGCTCCGAGGAGTAAATTAGTTGATGTATCTCTTTCTGTTGTTTCCTGTTTTGTCCCTGTCATCGGAGTGTAACTCCAGTTTAAATCACGCAGAAGCCCATGAACGGGAGCAGGATGCTGGAGCGGGGTTGCAGCAGCCCCGCCTGAGACTGCACGATGCGGCTGTGAAATTGCCTCAGTTGTTCTTTCCTTTAGTGTCTGTCGGCTGCTGTTGAGCAAGGTTGATGTGGGATGGTTGTGAAGCTGGCTTAAACTTGAAAACACGGCTTTGTCGAAGCAGGGTTTTTTCCTGTATTTTTTCTTAATCTTCTGAACTAAAAGTTTATAAATTGGCAAGTGAGTTTGTCTAGTGCTTGGGGGGGGGGGGAAGTTCAGCATAGAAAATTGAGTTTGTGGAGGCTTTTCTAACATGAAAACTGTTTTCTGGTTAGAAGTGAGATTTTTGTTTTAAAAAATAAGTTAATTTGATATAGAGAACAAACTGCTAATTGCTTAATGATTGTCTCTCTGTAACTTTACATACCAAAGACTGGTGTTCGTCAAGGATTAAGCCTGTCAGAGACTGGTACTTGGGAGTGATGAGCAAGAAGGAACCATGAACAATCACAAAACTTAATTAAATGTTTGATAAATTTACGATCTTGTCGAGAAGGCACAAGTAGAGGCCTTGCTTGAATAGATAGGGCCAGAAAAGATAAGAACTCCTGCCTTTGTTCTCGTCCTTGTAGATAATTTAGCTTAAACTAACCATATGGTTTTACACCACTAATGAAAACTTAGATAATAAGAGCACTAACAAGCACTGATGTATCAAAACATGTAAAAGACCATACTGCGCAGAATCACCTGAGGAGGGTCAAATAGCGGACAAGTGAGGAAGACTATGGAAGACCACCAGAGGACTCCTGAAGACCACCAGAGACCTTCAATGCGTCTGCGTAAAGGGCATTTGCATATGCTAATAGTTTCCCGGAAAACTAATGAATATGAATAACATTTCTCGGAAATCTAGTGAATATGTATGTAGAACATGTACTTAACCTGCACAATTAGACCCCACGGTGTGCACGATAGGTGGAGCGATCCCCCGTGCATCCAGCACTGCCGATAAAGAATACCTACTTAATAGTTAATCAAACTATTGAGTCAATTTCTCTGAATCAAATTGCTAGTGTTTTATTGCGCTGTTAAAATCCAAACAAAATGCTTTGACATTATTAAAATGAAAAGATTGATAGACCTGTGCTGATTTTGTTCCAGCTGTAAAATTTTTTTAAATGTTGATTCTTTTTTCCCTCTAGTTAGCGGCAATAAACCTTTCAGAAGTACCATTTACTAATGGAAAATGAGATGCTCTCTCCCCTCCTCTTCTGTTTAGCTTTCCATCCCCACCTATGTCTGGGCGAGCAGACTGTGTCCTTTTGGAAGACAAGCGGACAGGGGCTGCTGTAGCAGCAGTAGTTTTGCATCTTTGGTAAGCAGTCACGCAGTTCTTGGTAGCCTTTTCCCACTGTTGCGTTCCTTTCCCAGCCTTTCCGAGGATGGAGTTCCTGACGGTAGTAACCCTTGGGAGAGGTCAGCGCTGTACAACTAGCACAGAGCAGTGCGTGTCTCCCTTTCAAATCTTATCAAATAGCCTTGTGGGGAGGTGGTATTACCTCTATTCCCTCTGCTAAGCTTGGTTTGATAGAGGTGCAGTTGTTTAAAAAAAGTCAAGTAGGAATAAAAACAATATATAAACCTCCTTTGCTATGTGAAAGTATTAGAGTGCCTTCCTTTCTTCCTAATTTGCTATTGATGTGGCATCTCTAAGTAGTTTATTGATGAAGTGCTCTATTTGCTTTTCACTGCCCTGTTTTGTTCTTGGCCTTATCCCCAGGGCCTGTGAAACCCTTTAGAAATTCCCACTGGTGCTTTGTAAATGAGAACAAAGCTAATCACCTCCTGGATCTCTCCTGCTGCTGAAAGAAACTAGCAGTCTGCTCAGTGAGTCTTTCTGCTCGACAATACCACACTTTCAAAGTCAGTCAGAATTTTCTCTCTGTGAAGTGAGTTACCTCAGGGCTCTTACAAGTGATGGAGAATTAAATAAAGGCCCTGACATAACCAAAACCAATTAAGGACAATTCACAAGACTGTTTTATAACTGATGCAAAATAAGCGTAGTTCAGTCTGTTAACCTACTTTTGCTTGCCACATTCCTTACCATTATCTTAACAAGTATCATCATTTGGTTTTTTATGAGGGAATGTTAGGCCATTCTGTGATTTGAACACAGGAAACAGTAAAAGAAAATTAACATGATGGATAAGTAATAACATTCTCTGTGTTCAACTTTAATGCCATGTGGCTGAGGTAAACGATATCCCGAAAGAGAGAAAGACAAGGAACTTTCTTGAATCAAGGGTGTGAAAAATTATTTCCAAGTAAAGGACAAGCAGACATTCTCCAATACTTTCTGAAATTGTACGTGGTTGTTAACTTTTCTTTATAGCACATAAGAAGTGTAAAATACATAGCCTGGCTTTCTTAGGTGTTTAGAGGCTGTCAAAGCTGTGGTGAATACAGCACAAAGAGGATAATTTCACGTACCATGTAAAACATGATTAAGTGAGGGGAAGTAAAACTTTTGCCCCAGTCCTTCAGTGTGAAAGGGAGGTAGTATTTGTGTCCGTTGTATTTAAACTACGTGTCTGTTGAGTAAGGGGCTTTCTAGCTCTGTGTGTATGTGTAGTCTATACATCTGGTATATGATAGATGAATGTGCCAGATGTTACAAATCCAGATGTTCTCACCCCTGGAACCTCCCAGCTTTGCTGCTGCACAGCCAAACACAGGCCTGTCATGTCTCGCACTGTGAGCACAGTGCTCCCCAAAACTAGGGACAGTCACACATCCCAGGCATCCCGACACACCGTGCTCATATGGGGTCTTGTGGGGATGTTTGGTCATGGTCTGTGACTCCTTGACTAAATGTACCTGGAGCATCAGGTGCCAGAGCAGAGGAGGAATCACGCTTCTACAGTGGTCAAAGGGTGGACCATGAAGCAGGACCATGCGCTCAAATGATTCTCTCTAAGAAAGCACACTTCCCTGCTGCAGTCTTTGTCCTAACCTGCCCTTACATGGTACAGCTCATCAGACATTCCCCTCCCTCCCCCTCTTCCCCATCACACAACCCAACACGGTTACTTGAAAGGCCTATAAATAACAAGGGAGTGAGAGCCCTAATCCCTTCTGAAAATGGTCACCCTGTCCCCTTCACTCCAGCCCCAACATTAAAATCATACTCCTCCTAAAACTAGCTCTCCTTGCTACAGCTCTACAGATCTCCCATATTTCCCCTGCCATACTCATGCATTCTTGTGCCCCGTTAGCCAGCGCATTAAATAATTCATGGCAATGGCAGCTTCACACACTGTGCCTTCCTCTCTAGTAGTCCACATCAGTGAGTCCAACAAATTTGCAGCATGACTCAGACCCATAATTGTTCTGAAAACCACACAACCAGCGACACCCTCGTCTCCCCCTTTGATTCACTAAAATGGTTCTCAGATTTATTACATTTTCTTGTCTCCTTGATGTACAGCTTAAGGGCAGTGGGCAGCCGATAAAAGATTCTCAGCGCCTTGGGAAGGGCGGATTGTCACTGGCGAGATCCCACTGTGATGTATGATCATCAAATCACACTGGAGGTGGCATGTGTTCCTTTTGTCAAGCTCCATCAGCTGATAAAGTATGAGGTCAGAAACAGCGAGAGCTTTGGCACACACAGAGAGGCTGATGAAGAACAACGTGCTGTGGCTGTGATTCGGAGCTAGAGCTGCTTGTGGTTGCAGGAACATCTGTTACAAGATGGTCATGGGGCACATGCATGGATTTGGTCCTGCAGATGCATGATGCCTGTGCCATCGAAGCTGGAAACTAGTCAAAACCAAAAGAGGGACTTACAGCTACATTTCAATTGTCACCATGTCTCCAAGATTACTGTGCTTGAGGTTAATCTGATCAGAGTGGTCACCTTAGCTCACCCATGATGTGGTTCTTTACTGGCTGTGATGGCACCCTGCCAGTGCTTTTGCCTTGCACCCCCCACGTGTCTGATAGAAGCAGAAGCTAATGATCAATGGGCCTTGATCATTTCGGTTTTTTATGCAGTCACGCACATATGCAAGGTGTTACAGATGTAGAGCTCTGGACTCAACCTGGACCTAATCCTGCACGCTATAGCTTGCTACCTGTTTATAGAGCACTTCTGATGGGCAGAATATTTATTCTGCTTGCTGCTCTGCCTGTGTAGTGCTTCCTTGCCCTCACTCCCACCACCCGCTCATGGCTGCTCGCAGACCAGTGAGGCGTTACATATAAGACAGGCTAATGAGAACGTCAGGATCCATCCCAACGTGTGCTCGGTGTGTACAGACCACTGCCTGGAGTTAGGCATTTCACCCGACTTAATTGCCTTATGCTTTTAATTTTTAATGGCCCCTGCAGATACTGATTTATTGCAATGTACTGTAGCGTGCGTTTGCTCATAGCTAAGCAATGATACCAGTGCAGTCCAAGGCTGACGAGGTAAGTACTTTAGTGCTGGAGCGGACTGTGAACTCTGAAGGTGCAGGCACCCTGTTGTGGAGAGCGCGGCTGCCTCACCTGCTGTGTGCTGCATTCCTCCGGCTCCAGGGACAGGACTCCCACTACGTGCCGCAAAACTTATCGTAGTTTTAGAAGATCAATTTTTAGTGTCCCTTCAAATAAAGTAGTATAGTATCTCTCCTTCTGAAGGACTAAATACATCACAGCAGCTGTCTGGCTGTCTACAGGTTTGGACTGCAACACTTCAGCAGCTCCTTGCCATCTGTGTAATGATCTCCAATCTGGCAAACATGAAGTAAGAATTATTCACAGGAGTTAAATTTGAAAGTTCTGGCACTTGTTAAACCACCACTGCTGGAAATAACTGTATTTCCAGAACTTGTAGGGTGATCAGGCAGGAAGGAAGGACATTGGGGCAAGAGTTGGTTTTGATATTGTCAGCTGTTAGGAGGGTGATTTTCTGAGGTCTCAGAACTTGCACTGAGCAGTCTCATTAAGGTGGGGGTAGGTGTTCATATGCAGAGTAAGAGTCTCTGTACCTCTTGGATCTCAAATCTTTATTTTACAGTCCTGATTTATACACCAATTTTCAAGCAAACAGTCATTTTAAATACAGGTAATTTTATGTCTACATTGTCTGAAATAGTACTGTCTTTATATTGTGTATGTGCACACAGACTTCTCAAAGTGAGATCTTAATCTACAGCTGGTGTATTTAATAGCTACAATTAGGGAAATGGTTAAGAATACTTGATTTTATCTCATTTATGCTTCTTTTCCTATTAAGAAAGATGTGCATTTGTGGTAGTGTTTTAATAAAACACAATAAAATGATGGTAAGAGCTGGAGATGATATTAAAAATGAGAAGGACACAGGAAGAATATAAAATACAGCAGGAGTTAATTCCTTTTGGTTTCCCTTTTATTTACCTCGATGGCTCAAATTTCCATGTGGAAGGCTCATACAGTTGTCTGACTTTCTTTTAGAAGCAATAGGTTGTTCAGCTCTAGTGATGAAAGGGCTGGGGAGCGGCAGGCTTAACAGCGAGTGCAATAAAAATGAAGTATTTGAGAGGCATTTGATTATCTGCTCTGTGTAAGTAACCTATCTGCAGTGGGTGAGCTGTGGAAAACGTTCAGGAAGCTACTGAAGACACATTAAGCCCCTGGATCCAATGAGGGAGGAAGCTTCCTGCCATTTCCAATGGTACTATAATTTGGAGATGGCAGATCACAGGGTTGTTAATAATGCTGAATAGGATGCCCAAGGAGCAAATTTAAAGTGCTGGAGCCTTGATTAATCACACTACTTAATTGCTGGCTTACCATCTGAGGTGTGGAGACTGCTTCAACCTGCTGCCTTCAAGGCACTCACATTGCCTTTTCAGATTTACAAACGATCTTGAAGATGGAGCTTGCCCCAGTGATGGCTCTCAAAATGTGGTGTGGGATGGGGCTGTGCCAGGTTGGTCCCTCTGCACCCTGCGCAGCCTCTGGCACGGTGACAGCAAGCTGTGCTTTCTCAAACAGCCCAGTGCTCTCCTGCCGCACCTCCAGATGTGCAAAGCATACTTGTCCTTTGCTGCCATGAAAATACCTGGCTGGTGGGTCTCCCTTTGTAGGAGATATGCTGATCTGAAATAGCCTTCAAAAAAACAAATAACATTTTAGTGCCGTATTGGGGCCAGAGGAGAACGAGGCTCAATATAGCATGGATGTGGCCAGACTGCTCCAGAAGGAACTGGTTCTAGTGTGAGCAGAAGCCAATTTGCTCCACCTGGCTTCATGGCCAGCATCTGTCCCTGACCGCTTTTTATTTAGCAGTGTGGACCTACCCAGGGAGTTGTTTCTCATTGCCTACAAGGCTATTACACATCCAGTATGGGGACGCTGGTCAGTGCTTCTAGGAGCACCAGACAGCTGGAAAGAGGAGCGCGTGCTTCTCCCAACAGGGTGGTAGCGAGTGGCTGGTCAGAGAAGTGCACAACTGCAGGAGTACACAGTGTCCTACAAGTGGTCTCGGACTCTAAAATTCTGGCATGAACTAACTGAAAGGACTGGTTGCTGTTTCTGTTCTCATAGACACGAACACCACTTCCCTCCTCTTGAAGCTAGCGATCTTGAGCGTTGACCATGGAAGTAGCAGCCAGCTTGTGCCTATCCTGCCACTTGTTTTGTAGTCAAATCTCTGTTGCATTCAACAAATGAATGCATGAAAGAAATATTTAGGCTGTGATGCCATATGTACCAAAGTTAGGAAATGCCTGTTTTTTCCCGGTATGAGAAAATGGAGTCCCTCTGGAGCCCTCAGTACAGGAAAGACATGGACCTGTTGGAGCGGGTCCAGAGGAGGGCCACAAAAATGATCAGAGGGATGGAACACCTCTCCTATGGGGAAAGGCTGGGAGAGTTGGGGTTGTTCAGCCTGGAGAAGAGAAGGCTCTGGGGAGACCTTATTGCAGCCTTCCAGTACTTAAAGGGAGCTTAGAAGAAAGATGGGGACAGACTTTTTAGTAGAGCCTGTTGCAATAGAAGGGGTAATGGTTTAAAATGAAAAGAGGGTAGATTTAGACTAGATATAAGGAAGAAATTCTTTACGATGAGGGTGGTGAAACACTGGCACAGGTTTCCCAGAGAGGTGGTCGATGCCCCATCCCTGGAAACATTCAAGGTCAGGTTGGACGGGGCTCTGAGCAACCTGACCTAGTGGAAGATGTCCCTGCTCATTGCAGGGGGACTGGACCAGATGACCTTTAAAGGTCCCTTCCAACCCAAACTATTCTATGATTCTATGATATAACCTGAATGGATACCATTCAGACATCCCATCTATGTGCTGGATGCAGTGAAGGTTCAGGACAAAAAGCCTGATGGGACTGTGTAATTAAAAATCAGTTTAAAGTCTGCACGTAAGTGTGGCTGAATTCAAGTTTCACAAGCCACTCCAAATATGCCATTTCTGGCCATATTCCAGCATTTGGATGTCAACTGCTTCTACCCCACATAGCAAGACTCTGATGTAGTGCTGATATATAAACTCCTGCAATTTGTGAAGGCCAAAACTAAGCATTAATTATCCTATGTGAGTGTAATAAGTCACCTTACTATCATCTGCAGTCAGTGACCCCTGAGCCTTCAGTACTGTAACTCAGAGACTGTGATGGTCCTGATACCCTCATTCCTCGGTGCATGTCTGTGTGGTTTGGGTCTGGGATGGTTGAAAGGGATTGCTGTCTCTTGTGTTTGGCTCAAAAGAAAAGGAGGAGGAGTACAGTCCAGTACATTCTTTCTTGCCCTTGAAAGGCAAGGGCCTCATGTCCCTGCAATTTGTTTGAGCGATTGAGAGGGACATACACTACTGTTGGGGATTTTGTGAAGGAAGATGAGAGCCCTCATTTCTCAGCTGGGGAAATCCTGCCCCCGACAAGGAAGGGGCAGGACGAGAAGTAAGTTTTAGTGCTGGATCTGTTGGCACTACTGCGGAGGGAGAAGAAAGAAGCCTAAGGCAACCTTTCTTTTTTTTTTTTCCTGCCTGGGGGTGGCACCCCTCTGTCCATCACGGGGCCCCAGAGTGGTGTGATGGCACTGTGACATGAAGCACAGTCCTCCACCGTCTCCCAGCTGCAGCTGCTCTGGCAGCTCAGCAGTGTCTCCAGGCAGTATCTGCTGCTGTTCTGCCAACAGGTTCAGCCCATCCTCAGCATGCTGATAGACGAGCTCGGGTGGTTCGTGAGCGGAGACAGGTTGGAGGCTGATGCTTTGGCTGGGACACGTTTGCTTTGGCCAACGCTGCTACAAAAGCAGCTGCAGAGAGCAGAGGTGCTTGTGGGGTTGGCAGTGCCTGAAGGCAGCAGGAATTCAGAATGAGCCCTGGCTTGAACCATCAGCGTGTGCCTCACAGCTCCCTCGGATGCTTCAGTCATACTGGAGTGTTGCCAAAATACTTTCCAGCCTAAGGAAACTGAGAAGTGAAATAACAGAGGTTTAACATTAAATGTCTCAACCAAACAAGAGTGGAATTTCCCAGGGCAAAGATACTTCTTTACCCCAAGGGCATTCCCCTGTGCCGAGCACGAATACCTGCTTCCAAAAAATGGAGGTGTGATCCCTTACCAGAGAAGGGTCACAAAAATCCTTTGTAAAGGCAAGGGTTAAGTAACATTAACGTAGGATGGACCAGTGTCCCCAGTAAGAGATATTAATTCACTTTTAGAAAGGAAAAGAAGGAAAGGAGAGAAGTGTCCTTGTTCTGCTCAAACATTTCTTCATGGACAAGATTTAAAGCCTTTGGCTGTATGAATACATTGCTCAATAACCTGAATATCTGTTAGCTCAGTGCCCCTTGTAAAAATGCTTGCATAATATTATACAGAGCACATTTCCACTCTGATTAAACCTAACACAAAACCGAACGCATTTTGAATTTATACTACGGCGACAGTGAAGATGAACAAAGTTATTTTCTTCACTGTGGGGCCTGTGAAGTCACAAGTAATGCAGCTGTGGTAGATGATGGGCAGCTTAGGAAATCAGGGCTGTGTTTGCTCAGAATGAGTATTTGCTGTTACAAAGAATTTTCCTTTATTCTCTAAGGATGATATCAATTGCTGCTAGTGCAAATTATCTGTTTCAGTGATAACATCTTTCAGAGAGAGAGGCTGGAGCAGGAGAGGGGAAAGATATAATGAGCAAGGTTTTCACCTTTGGTCTGCCCGTCCTATATTGAATAAAAGAAGAAGACCAGTGAAGAAGAATCCATAAAAGCCCCACATGCAGCTGGAAGAGATGTTCCCTCATGCAGAAAACAGCCATTGGTCTGCCTTCTAAAGATGCTTTCAGAAGCACTGGACCTGCTATTTTGAGAAGATGATGCTGGAGACAGAAAGGCCCAGAGCAAGAGCACAGCCACAGCGCAGAGCAGAGTGGCTGCCCCAGGCAGAGCTCTGGTGTCCGGAGGGCAGTTGCTGTGGGGTGTGTGCCACAGCTTAGCCAATGTCCCCAAAGTCATCTACGCTATGCAGAATAGCTCGGGATCAGGAACATGCCAAGGTATCTTAAGACCACTTTAGCCCTATTCCTGGAGCTGCAAGTTTCTCAGTTCAGTAAAAACCTGATTTAATGTCATATAACCTCTCTGAGAAAGATGTCTCTTTTCCTTTAGAGAGTCTCCATTCCTCCCGTTGCAAGCTAAGGCACTGAATTTCCTTGAATCCTTAAATAAGCCTTCCCCCCAGAAAGCACCCACTGACCTGAGAATCTCGCCAAGAGTGTTTCTGCCTCAGATCTGCTTTTTCCTAAAAGGTTATAAAGTTCCCTATTTGGGAACTTAAGAGCTCTGATTCTAGGTACAAGGCAGATTTAACAGCAGCAGCCGGACTGGTGACCACCCGTAGCTGCCCAAGAGAACTGCTCCTCGGAGAGCCCATGGGAAGCATCGCTCTGCTGCTGGCCCATTAACCCACAGCCCAGCACAGTGGGATAAATTGAAACCACCAGCCAGGATGGTTGCCTTCTGTTTCCCAGAGAGGAATTTTGAGCTGGCTTTTTTGTCCGTGCTGGGGATTGTTCACTGGTATTTTAAATTGTGAACTTTATATCACCGTTTTATACTGTAGAATAGCATGTTCTTCACCCATCTGATAAGAATTGTCCAGCATCTTTGTGTATAAATCTGTTAGGTCATGCCTGCATTTTCCAGCTATTGTTTTAGGAGTCCCCTTCCGGTATTTAAAAAGGGGAAATATCTTCTTTAGTATCGTCTTCCAGCTTTGAAGCTGTGCTGAACAACAAAGACAGACAAACATTTAATTCTCCCCTAATCCTTTAAATATCCTTACAAGCACATGGCGTTCACACACTGTTAAGCCCATCTCCTGTAGCAGCTGTACGTCTTCTTTTAACTCTGCCTTTAAAGCCTGCAGCTTCAACTGGGGCGGAACAGGAGCCCACGATACTTCATCCCATGGTGGCTGTCTTTCTGGGTGGTATGGAGAGGGATGGTTTTCCATAATAAAGCCATCATCTGGATTGAATTGCAGATATCTAATCCTCACACAAGCTACTCCTGTTTGGTTTTGTGAAGTGAACAAAGACATCAACTTAGGCGTGCTCCGGGCTGGATTCGGGTATCTCTGGGACCTTCTGATCATTCCAGCGATTAGCCAGCCTGCCTTGGTAACTTTAACACAAAAGGGAAAGCACAGAATCAAAACCTTTTTCTTCAGGAAAGGGGGCTTAAGTGGAAGATTTCCTTAACTTCACCCCCCAGGAAAAAGACTGAAGGGGCAGGCAAGACAGTTGGGACAAACCCAACTCTCTCAAGGTTCCTGCTGTGTTTTTGTGGTACGGGAGCGGAGTGGGATTCGAGTAGCTGCATTACAGGACGGGGGGTGGGGGGGTGGTGAGCTGATGTTCATATGAATTGGTGAGTATTCATTGATTTAAGCCCTGCAAAACTCTTTACTGATTTTTTTTCTTTTCTTCCTCAACATGAAAACTTTCTGCTTCTTTTCCATAGTTTTTCTGTCTTTCTGTGAGGACCCACAAAGACATTTAGTCCATTCCCCTGGCTGAAAGCAGATAAACCGTACTGGTATCATTTCTGACAGCTGCCTAACCATAGGGGTTAGAACCTGTCTGAGGACCTTCAGACCCCATACCCTCCTCAGACAGTCCATCCTCGTATTAGCCTTCCTTTTAAAAACTTCCACCTGGCATCTATCCTGAACCTGTTATTTCTTGGCCTGTACAAATCAATATAGAAATATATAATCTTTTCCCCTGGCAGCAATGAGTTATCCGTTCAAAGACTCTTTATGCTATCTCCACTCAAACCTCCTGTTCTTTAGGCGAAACAACTTCAGTTCTTTTCTATATATTTTCTAGACTTCTAATCATTTGCATTGCTTATTTCTGCCTGGAGTACACCATATGACCAAGGTGCCCCTATTCTGCAAGCAACAGTGGGGCTAAAATCTGAGGGCCAGACATAAGCATTTTGATCAGCGTGGGCATGGGACCCAGACTTTGGGCTCCTTTTCGAAAGTCTTGCCTTTTATCAAAGGCCATAAAAGCCTGGTGTAAGCATTCTCTGATGAAAGCTTAGATAGTTTAATATAAAGTAGCATTTCTGGAGCTAATCTGCCATCCAAATGCTGTGTTGGGGTGTTGGTGGCCATTGGGAGGTTTTTCTTTATTGCACGCTCTCGCTTGCTGAAAGCTAAAACCGATCTAATAGCAGGAGGCTTTGGAGGCACAGCAAAGTGTATAAAAAGGACACTATTAATTTTTTTTTTTTTAAGAAAAATGAAAAAGGAAACCAAAATAGGCCACTGCTGAGGCTTAAAAACACAGGTTTAACAAAAGAATATTTCTGGGGTTTTGTGCTATTTTGTGCACTTGAGTCACTTGCAAAAAACCTATATTCAATGTTGAGAAAGTAATGAAATGTTCTTCAGGGTGGTTTTTTTTCTGGTTTTTTTTATGATTTACTTCTTTAAAAGGCACTATCTTGTCAGCATTTGAAAGCTTCTCTTTGCAACCCTTTAAAATACCCCAGACATTTTCTATGAGAACGTTTTAAACTCCCCAGCATAAACAGATGGTCTGTTGGTATTTGTATGTAAGAAGCCAGCAGATTATATTGTAAAACAGACTAGACTAAGTCTTTGGGGTTGGAGGGAAAGTTAATGAATAAGATTAGCATGCAATGGCTTTACTTTAATAAGATCCACACAATTAATCAAGATCATTGTGGAACATTATAATATAAAGATGCAATGTAAATATGAGGAAACTCCTTTGATTAATGGATTTGTTTCTTAAATGAAGGGAAGGGTTGGCTTTGAGGGAGTGTTATGCATGAAATCCTGATTTTAGCTGTACTAATGCATTTAACTTGTTGCTCACATGTGAATGGGGATACCACGTAGCCCTGCAGCTTTGATCAGCCTTTTGGGAACACACATAGAGTTCCTGCCTCTGCTGTAGACATCCTGTGAGCCTGGTTATCCAAGAGAGCAAGGCTAACATGTTCATACTAAGAAAACCACAGGAGAGAGTACAACAGGTTTCTTTATACCAGTTTTAATTTGGTGTACAGTTCAGTTACTCATAGAGTTACTACGAATAACATTATGCCAGCTAGAAGTCTTGCTGAAGGACAAGTAACATGGAAAAAAAGCACAATCCTTTAAAGAAGAAGGAACTCAAAAAAGGAATAAACCATCATTGGCAAAGTTGTCATGCAGGTTCACAAAGGGTTATTTTGGCCAGTGCATACATTTTTAGACATTCCTCAGTATCTACCTTAAAGACACTGGTAAGTTTGATGAATCAAATAATACAGCACGTGCTTTCTGACACATTTCTCTCTTTAAAAACTACATTTTTGGAAAATCTATCGAATTCCTTCTAAAATAAATTTGAAGAGACACAGCCAACTTGCTGAGACCTCAGATATGCCTTTTCTAGAGAAAGTTAGATGTCCTTCACTGATGGAAATTACATTCATATATGAATTATACTCATATATTAAGCTGACTGGCATGTATGCCCAGTTGTTCATGAGATCAGTTTGCGGAACTAACCCTATGGGAGCTTTCCAAATCAGATCCTCAAATAATAACAAAATAATTTTAATAAAGATTTCTCAGTCAGCTGGTACCCTGGAGCTAGTGCTTTTCAGGCACTAATTTAATTTTTTTAAATTTTTTTGGCCTCTAGAGTTGAACTTCCCTGTTGTACTTAGAGACCAGGTCAGCACAAAAGGCAATTTTAATACATTCCCTGGTTTTGTTCTCACCATGTCACTCCAACATAATGGTGCTAAGGGAAAACTCTGCCCTTACGTAGAATCATAGAATGGTTTGGGTTGGAAGGGACCTTAAAGATCACCTAGTTCCAACCCTGCTGCCATGGGCAGGGACATCTTTCACTAGACCAGGTTGCTCAAAGACCCATCCAACCTTGAACACTTCCAGGGATGGGGCATCCACAACCTCTCTAGGCAACCAGTTCCAGTTCTGGGTTCCAGTTCTGTTCCAGTGTCTCACCATGATGAACATCATCATGTGATTGATGTTCATTGACCTTCACAATGACTAGGAACCTCTCCTTTCATGTCAAATCGATGCTGAGGGATAGATTTTGCTATCAGATCTGTTAACTTGAACATGAGCTGCATGGCTGCACCTACACTCAGCATTTCACCCAAACGCTTAACAGCACCTCAGGATTTTCCCGATGATCCTGGGCACGAAGGATAAAACAGAGCAACTGTGTCCTGTAGAACAAGGCAGACCAGTCAGCCAGAGTGAAAACATCACAGGCAGTCCTCCACAAAACGTAGATAGAGCATCTTCGTTGTCTCAAGCCGTGCAGAGGAATGCACGACACGTCTGGGGAGAGCGAGCTGCACACCAGGCACATGCCAGCGCGGCCAGTGGGGCTTTAACCACGCTGCTCCAGGAGATGTGGACTGGCTCTGCCATCGCACGTCCTGAGGACGACTAAGCAGCTCATCTAACCTTGACGCCCAGGCAGCCGCAACACAAACATCAACACATCTTCACCAGCAACTGCAGGCACTTGCTGGGTGCTTGCTCTTCAGCACAGAAGAGGCTGAATCATTACAGAAGAACCAATCATTTAAGCTTCAACTCTTTTATAGTAGTTTCTTATAATGAAAATGCAAGTTTGGCAAATGCTAGTTTGGGGTTGGTTTTCTTCTTTTTGTTTTAAAACCTAGATTTTTAAGTTCTAAACAGGCTGCTTTTATCAGCTTGCCTGACCTGTTCTGTAGCATATAGATTGGGATTTCATTCTGCCAGTCCTCCAGTAAGACAGTAAATTGTGGCTGAACTAGTTTGTAACAATTTTGTGAACTAGAAGAAAAAAATGAAATAAATTTTATATTTTATTTAAATGAATACTTGCTATATGATTTGGGACCCTATTAAAGGGGCTCTGTCAAAGTAGTCTGCATGACCCAGAATGCCTCATTTAAAAATTAGGTGAGGTAAGCTTTTACTATGGTCTAAGCTTTGACTGCAGCAGGATCCTTTCCATGTCATCTCTGGTTCCTGTGGCTGCCGGACCACCATGCTGCCGTGGGAGGGAGCAGCGCTCTTGGCTGTGCCACTTCTTCAGGCTTGTCCAAGCTTCCCACCAAGTGCTTTGGATGCGGTGGGAAAGGTCAGCCCTCACCCGGATTGGTGCAGTTCCTGCTGTGCTGTGTCTGGCCAGGCAGGGAAAATGTTCGCTGCCACCCGTGTCTCCCACCCCCTCCATGTGGTCTTGCTGGCTCCATCGCCCTGGGCACAGGAGACAGGTCTGGGGACGTTTTCTGGCACATGGCACAGGGTGACTCCTGTCTGTATTATTATACCCTCTTACCCTGCACCCAAAGTGGGAATGGTCGTAGGACCTGTTTGGGAGGGCGGTCATTGCACCCAAGCACTGCCAGGGACCCTCACAGCCTGGTGGCACAGACAACCGCGCTCCAGGGCCTGGGAAGGGTCCCTGGCTGTTCTTCAGCTCACTGATACAGACAAAGCTTCTTCAGCCGGGCAGCAGCCCTGCCTGAGGCTCCCCCATCCCACCTGCCCTGTGGTCTGCCTTTACAGCCGGGGTAGACAGAGGCACCTTTAGGGCATGAGCTTCTTGACCTACTTCAGACGGACTCTCGGATGAGTGGGACTGTCCCCTATTTTCCACCCTTGAGCGCAAGGGGAGCACTGTCTGCCACCTGCACTGGAGATGCTGAAGTGAGGAGAGAGCCACGCGCCTCCTGGGCATCTCCTCGCTTCGGCGTCTCCAGCCGGGACGGGGAGCGCGGGCACAGCCGAAGCGGCGGGACATGGGGCACGTGCCAGCGTCTCTCCCCTCTCCCTCCCCGTGCAGCCCCCGGATGCCATGGAAGGACACAGGACCGAGCAGCACTGGCAAAAAACCAGGAGAGCAGCAGCCAGCAGAGCTGGGGTCATGGGGAGGTGTCTCCCCACTTGCCCCGTGGGGGAAGGTGAGCGGAGGGGGAATAAAAGGGCAGATGCGCTTCATGGCGGTCCCTGAGCATCACCGACAGCGGTGAAGCAGTTAAGGTGTGGGGAGCCCTTTTTCGTTTGCTACATCTGAAAACAGCACAGCGCAGCCTTGGAGCGCAGGCAGCGCTGTGCTGACATTTGTCCCTTGGAAGCGTCCCCTCTGCCACCCCGTGCCACTCAGTTCATGGGGTGGGAAGAGCCATCCACTTGGAGATGGAGCCTGGCTAACGAGGAAAACCTCTTGAGGAATGGGACATCACTTCCTCGGGGCTGGCCTGCTAAAAATAGCGTGGCGGGGATGAATACTTGTGTGAAACAATTTGCAACCCAACGTGATCTGGTACACGCTGGAATTTCTTTAGGCTAAAATGAGGCATAATGTGAGGCAGGCAGGGAGGGAAGGAGGAGAAGCCTGTTGCCTGATTTCTGGCATCTCATTAGGGGTCTCTGCTAGTGAGGAGAGAAGAGCAGGTATCTCCAGGGCATGATCCAGGGCAGGGCATGGGCTTGGGGACCTGGCCAGCCCTCTCGAGGTACCTAGCTCTTGGGGTTCCCAGCTCTCTGCTGTAACTTCAGCAGGATCCCCGAGCAAATTGCTGGGCTGCAAGACTACACCAACCCATTCACCAGGAGCTAAAATACCATGTGTTACTTGTTAACCCTTGCTGGTAATGAAAACATGTCTTCAGTTAGTAGGAAAACATTGCAGCTCTCTTGCAAACAGGCAGTCTGAGCTCCCAGAAGCTGCCAGATGCACATTTTTCTCACGCCCTCCTAAAATATCACTGTAATTTTAATTTACTCAGACGAACGAGCAGTTGACTAAACAGTCATTCATTATAAAATTCATATTAAGAAAAGAGACACTTGGGATAATTTTGATTGATTTACTTGGCAGAGTTTTGATAGCTACTGAAAAACATACTATTCATGTTTAGGTGAAAAATAAATGGAGTCAAATAAGTGTCACTGCATAGTACTAGGAGGTATATACAGCCACATGTAAAAATGCATAAACACAAACATTTCTGTACAGCAACTTTTCCTTTCAGTCTGTATAGAGAAACACTGGTTTATAATATGGGGAAAATATAAAGCAGACATACATGCAACAAGGACATGACAGTTACATAGGTCCCACCTGCCTTCCAAGAGTTACAATAATAATAACAATAATAATAATAATAATAAAAGCCTTTTTCAGGGAAAAAATTTGAAACCTGGAATGTTTTCATGTTGAGGTTTCCGGAGAGCTTCAGATGTCAAACATATCTGAAGGTGATTTAAAGGCTTGATTCAAAGCCCTGTGAAGGCAATGGAAAGACTCCATTGGTTTCAGTGAGCTTGGGGTCAGACCCAGCTATTTAACCACGATCCCATTCTGCCCTCCCCCAAAATCCAAAGTTGAAGTCTGCAGATAAAAATAAACAATCGTATCATACAAAACTTTGTATATAGAATACAAAAGGTAACCGTTGACTTTTTGTATAAAATACAACTTTTTGATAGTATATTTATTTCACATATGTATAAATATAACCCAAATAATATGATTTTTATTATTCCTACCAAAATATTATTACTTTTTGTGTTTTTTTTTTTTTTTTACAAAAGTTTACAAAACAAATAATTCTTTATATTTACAACCCAATACTGCGAAGAGTGCCCGGTCAATGATGAAAAATAGACTATAAGGGTAGTGCACTTACTTAGCCATTGCAAAGAAAGAGAAAAAAGACACTAGCTCCATTCAGATACAAATGTTCTGAAGAAATGACACTGGATTCAAGTTTTGGTTGCAAGAGTCTTTCACAAGCTCACATTTCAAATGCATCAGGCATATCTTTACGGGACTGCAAATGGCCTCTACCTTTGTTGAATTTACTTAATACAGGATGAAATTTTGATCCCGGGGATGGCGCTTACAGCCCACTGTCTTCTCCACTCCAGGCTGAGGCCAACAGGACAAAACTCAGCATTGAATCCACCACTGGCTGACATCTTGAAGTCTTGGGACCAGCTCCTCAGCTGAACAATTTTTTTACATCATTTGAGGATCTGGAAAACAATCTGGTCTTACTACAGAAACCAGTGGTGGCTTTTTCAACGGCATGTGAGGGTAGATGAAGTTACCAGACTTCAGTGCCCATTGCTCATGATGAGACTAACTCAGCCTCGGCCTTAGCGGCATCGCAGTCATCTGTTCCCACCAGAGCTCTGGCAGTCACTGCTGACCTGCTCATGGACGGGGTGTGTGCCTGTGTGTGAGACAGTTGAGCCGAGCTTCACTTTAAACTCATGTAGCTACTATTTTGGTCTAGTTTTGCACAATTTATAGGGGATTCATTTGTTAGACCGCGCCTTTATCTCTTCAAACTTAGGTGGGGCACCAGTGACCTGGGCTGAAAAGCTCTTTAAAGACTTGGAAAAATTTGTACTGGCGTATCAAAGGGACCGCATGCACCCCAGCCAAAATTGGGGAGAAGAGGGAGCTTTCTGGGCAGCTGAGCCACCACGTTACACAATGCAGGGGTGTGCAACGATCATCTGGGCAGCAGAAGGGACGCTTCAGCAGGCTTTCTCGTCCCTCTTATGAAAAACATGTCTGGGAATGAACAGCATCACAGACCAGCCTGCCTCAACTGGCATATCCAGCTAAATGCCCACGTTACACCTTTCCCAGAAGTGCTGGTGCTCGTTTGTGTGACGATGCTTCTTGAAACATCACGAAAAATTGTGCCCACGTGAAATGACAGGGTGAAATGACTGGAAAAGCCTTATTAAAACCTCTCTTGAGAAATAGGTCAGGTAAGTGCAGAGGCTATTGTCAAATAGTCTACTCATCCCACTGCCACTAACAAGGAAGAATAAAGCACTTGCACAGAGCAGAGCAATGCCTCTTGGCGCTGAGGCATGTGAACGTAGGCATTGTATTCCTTTGCCACATCTAGTTTTAGCTAATTCAGAGGAGGCTGTGAAACACGTCGCACCACATCATTTCAAAGAACAGCATTTTCATTTGAATTGCAAGATCTGTTCCCATCTATGAATCCTCTTGTCTGACTCACTACAGAGCTGCTTTATAGTGACATAGCACCTCCTTCTGATTCCCTTATTGACCAAGTCTATAGGAGAAAATTTAACATGGTCAAGACTATTCCCTGGCACCAAGGTCAAGCGGTGTGGAACAACCTGTATCCTTACTGCTCTGCTCTGTTAGCCTCCAAGGCAAGGTGGCTGCAAACTGTCTATGGGAATGTTCCTTGCCCCTGGTTAACTCCCTAGTGATGCACAGAAATTGCTCAGGGAAATGTTAGCTCGGCCATCCCCAAACCCAGAACAGATGATTGAGTCCAGTGCCCAGAAATACTCCCCCAAACTGTTTTGTTTACAAGCACAGATGTGGCTGAATGGAGCCTCTTACCGTGAGTAACCCAGGTGGTTATAACTGATCTGCGTGCTAGTTTCAGGGGCAGAGCCTCTTGTACTCTGCCCGATGGAGGCTGGGGGGACCTGGCCATCACTGAACCTCTTTCAACTCCCGTGATATAGCAAAGGGAAAGCAGGATGGAGCCAAAATGCTGTGCAATCAAAACGGTAGCCTCTCTCCAGACAGAGATGCTGGCATTTCAGCTGGGGTAAACCTGTTCGATAGAAGAGGACCGGGCTGAACTACCTGACACTTGCTATGGGTTAAGATGATCATGCATTTGCCCTCCTCTAAGCTGGACTGGGAAAGTAGTTGGTGAGGGTCAAATCGTGAGCACCCTTCTCACTTACGTTGTCCATTAAGTCACTGGAGTCCCTGGGGTAGGGCATGGTGGCAAAGTGAGAATCCTGAGCTTTGGTGTAATTCATCTCATGTTTCCCTCAATGGCCAAAATGATTGTGCTGCTGGCAGGACAGTAATGTCCTCCGATACTCACTGCAAGCACTGATGAAAGAGAGAAAGCAAATGCTAGAGCGCACTGAGTAACGCACTTGATGATCTGTTTCGTTCTTCCCTTGGACAAGACCACTTACCCTTTTGTGTGCTACAAAACATAGAGGATTTAAACCAAAATCATCGGGAAAGCAAATGTGAGTTTGTACTGTGTAGAAATAAACAGTTTTTGTAATGCAATGAGATTTACACAGGGCCTGATGCTGTCAGGGCTGAGTAGTCCGGAGGAAGTTAAGGGCTGTGAACACGATGATTGAAGAGCTCTGGACCGCTTGGGCTCTTACTTGCACTCAGAGAAGTGATGTTCCACAACCCATACCACTGTCTGGTGCTTGCGTGTGTGGGAAGCTAAACACATTTTTCCACGCAGCCCCCATGAGAAGAACTGATGGGTTTGCAATGCTCTGGGCACCGGTGTAGGGAACAGACCCTTCACACGGTCTCACTCCTTTGTGGCAGGCATGAATATCACTTACATTATTGTTTCACCAGGGGAGACTTCAGTTTTGTTCCTAGAGCAACTCTTCAAACAGGGCAGTCGCCCTACATGGTATTTTAAAGGACAGCCCAGTTACTGGAGTGTAAATTAATAAAGCAGGTTGTTGGCATCTAAAGAGAAAGGTAATGTCCTTACTGCCTTTTCATCTGGTTCACCCTTGGTACTGTCACTTACGAGTGGTTCCCCAAAATTTCATCGAGATTGATGTCTTTCATCCAGTCATCGTTACCAGGTTCCGTTTTCAGTAAAGAATCTATAAAGTCTGAGTCACTGTTGAGCGCAGGTCCTATACTGTCACCTTGCTGGTTCAGAAAGTCAAACCCTAGGTCATTACCATGGTCACTTCCTTGGTAAGCCCGAGAGTTTTGGTTGGTAGATGTGAAACTGGTTGATGGCAGAGATGACGGAGGCGTCATACTTGTTCCTGGCTGATTCAAGGTAGGCACGTTCTGTCCTCTCAGCTGGTTAGGTCTTATGTTGAGACCTCGTACTGAGCCAGCAGATTGTCCATTTAGAGTCTGGTGCATTTGGTTTAGAGAAGGCCTCATTTGGACTCCTGCTGTTAACTGATTAGGAGGTGCCAATGCACGCTGAGGAAAATGCTGGTTGCCTACGTTGCGTTGCAAAGACTGGTTAGGATATGGAGTGCCGGTGGGGAAACGGCCCCCTGTGGGTTTCAGTGCATCCTGCTGCTTAACTGCAGCTTCTTGTGGGGCCCAGTTCTGGGCAGTGGCAGTAGCCGCGATCATCACGTTGGCCGGCCTTTGCGCAGGGATACCTGTGGCTCCATGGTTCAAGCTTGGCCTTGCTTGCTGTGAGTTGACCACCGACCCCGTCCCAAAAGCCGCTGCGTTGTTTCCCTGCGTCATGGTTTGCTGTCGAGACATCATGGGGTTATTCTGACTGGGCAGGACTTGATTTTGGTTTCTGTGTGGCTGCATTTGGTTCATTCCTGAAGTCACGTTGTACGTGCTTGGTTGGTTGCAAGGAAGGTTCCCGTAACAGCCCATACTCCGAGCAGCAGGAACAGAAGGCATTCGGGTTCCAGCGGGGGTGGACATGAGGCTGGAGCTCTGTGGCATGATGCTGTGAGTTGAAATTGGGTTGGATAAGGACATGTTGTTGGGGCTCATACTCACAGCTGGCGAACCACCTGGAAAGGAGAAAACAAAAGTGTTAAAACAAACATGAGTGCATCAATGTGTGATGTCATTCAAATGCCAACAAGTTAAAAATCCAGTTTTCTAGCAGCAGAATTTCTTGAAGAAGATACTTTGCTCTTAAGAGGACTTGCATGAACTTGCTCAAGGCCTTAAAGATGCTTGTCATCCAAAGGGTGATTTGGTCTATATGAAGCCATTGGTGGTCTTTCCATCCCTTCGGAAGACATCAGATAAGCCAAAACCGGTGCTCATTGTAAGACAAATAAATATTGGAGCAGGGAAGGACAGATAGACCCACTGGGCAGGAGAGAAGACTTTTCTGCCTTTTTTTACAGAAGCAGTAGACACCTCTGACAGGACAAAGCCTGTCTAAGTGAGCAGAGGCAGAGGAGATCAAGAACTTTTCTTACTTAAGGGCATGGCTCACCTTGGCTCCCTCTAGAGACAATGGGGAGCGATAGGCACTATCATCAGGACCCTTTTCCACCTTTCTTAGACACCTACAGCAGCAGTATCTATCCCTTCTGGAAGGGCCTGTGCCAGATGACAGCAGGAGCCGAGACTGCATCTCACACATCTGCAGCGCCCAGAGCCTCCCTCCCAGCCAGGAGCTGGGAGAGCAGCTCAGCCCAGTCTGGGACCTGCTTGTCCTCCCGCGTGGTGGCTGAGCAGGCAGGAGGACACGGCTCGGCGCTGTGCCTGGTGAGTGCCACGCACGTGCCCCTTCTAAGCTCGATTCCCAGCTGGGCTGTGGCTGTTTGCCCCTGCAGAAGCTGACTTGCCTGCGAGGGACCCACACAGGATGCCTGATGTGCAGGCATTTGCTGCACACGAACATCACCTTTTGTGCATCGCATCAGAAAACTGGAAGTTATGAGCTGGCACAAATCTAACACTTGTGGCTAATTCTGCCCAGTGGAGGATTTTCCTGTACCTGATATCTGCCAATGAATCACAAGAAGAGAGGTTTCTGTTCTCTTCAGCCTCCAAACCTCGACACAAGCTCACTTCTGTGGCAGATTTGCGGCTTCATAGTCTCTATTTTGAGGCCACAATAAGTCATTTATGCAATGTAGGCTGATTGCTTATGCAGTGCAAGGCTCTGAATTAATCCCTGAGAGACTGGTTGAAGAAGACCAAACATTTTCTAAGCACAGCCAGTGTAGACAGCACTGTGGAGAACCCCCCTCTGCACACAATCAGCTGCTCCACAGCTTAATTCCCTTTGCTACTGTTGCTTCCAGTACAAGCCCTACAAGAAGTGCAGGTAGGAGAAGTTGGGTTCAAGGCAAATGAAAGGAGACGTTTCTTCACACAAGTGGGTCAGCCAAGGAAATCTCTGCCACATGGCACAGCACAAGCTAAATTCTTGTACCACTTTGAGTGGCTCCCAAAGCGTGAGGAAAGCTGTTAAATTCGGTGTTCGAGTCCTGTGTTCAGTTTTGGGCCCCTCACTAGAGGAAAGACATTGAGTTACTGGAGCATGTCCAGAGAAGGGCAACCAAGTTGGTGAGGGGCCTGGAGCACAAGTCTTATGAGTAGCGGCTGAGGGAGCTGGGGCTGTTTAGTCTGGAGAAAAGGAGGCCGAGGGGAGACCTTATCGCTCTCTACAACCACCTGAAGTGGGGTTGTAGTGAGGTGGGTGTTGGTCTCTTCTGTCAGGTGGCTGGAGATGATAGGACGAGAGGAAATGGCCTCAAGTTGCAGCAAGGGAGATTTAGGTTGGATATTAGGAAAAATTTCTTTACTGAGAGGCTTGTCAGACATTGGAATAGGCTGCCCAGGGAAATGGTTGAGTCACCATCCTTGCAGGTATTCAAAAAGCACGTAGACAAGGTACTCCAGAACATGGTTTAGTGGGTATGGATGATGGTTGGACTCGATGGTCTTGAAGGTCTTTTCCAACCTAAATGATTCTATGATTCTATGATTCTAAATGGGCTTGCTACCAAGGTAGCACCACATTTTGGGAATTCCTTGAGCCTTTCCCAGAGGAGGAACAGAGGAACATACAGCCCTGGAGCTTTGCTATTTCATTGGTAGCAGCTAATAGCAGTTGTTGGACATGGGACACTGCCTTGGTTTGATCCTTCGTACATACAACAAAACCAGACTGAATTTGACTAACTTTGACTTCATCATGAAATCTTATTATATATTAGTCTGTGTGATTAATTGTATTAGTTGGTCCATCACCAATTCCTTCTTATCGCACAGGTGCTTCAGGACTGTGATCATGCCTGCAGCATTCTCCAAATACATCAGTCCCAGTGTGTGGCATGTTTTCCAGTCCTTCGGTCCTTCTCAGCTCTTTTCAGGACTTGATGGTTTTCAACATTTGTTTTCAAGGCTGTACATCACAGCTGGTCACAGTAATAGCTCTTGCACATCTCCAGCATGGATGTAAAGTAAGCTCTTTTTTTCTTGTTCAGCAGCATCTCAGACTGTGTTTGTCCTTTTGATTGCAATCACACAGCCTATTTACAGTGATATCTGGAGACCTATCAGCCATTTCCTTACGTGCTTTGTCAATTTTGTATCACTCTGGTTTCTTAACCAAAATAGACAGTATGAAGTCAGAAGCTTTAAAGGACATTACCTGAACAACTATTATTACCTTTATCGACCAAAGTTGTGGTTTCATTGAAAAAAATACCATGCTAGTTTGAAAAGATTCTTTTACATCAGCCCATGTTGCCTGACATTAATTATATTCCCTTCCTAAATTCTTTATTGTTCAGGCTGTATCAGCTCCCAGCTATTTTTGCTGAGCTCTGCAATAGGTCACAAGGGCTGCACTTACCTACTTACTCTTTTAATTTTTGTCATGGCATTAGCAGTCTTCCTTGGAGTTTCAAGACTAAATAAAAAGTGACATTAAGAATTTGGAGAATGTCTCAGCCAGCTCTTTTAAAACTCTTGAAGACAAATCATGTGCATACATAATTCAAAAGTCTATATTTAGGAACAGCTGTTTAATATACTGCTTCACCACAATGATGTTCAGTTCCCTCAGACTGGAACCCCAGAAAAAATTATGTATTTCTGCCTTTTCTGCATTATTTTTATACATATGCTATTTCCACTTAGGATTGGATGCAAAGAATTCCTTTTTTCCTTAAGTACTTAAAAATAATCTCTTCCCAAATAATTATTAATACTGAGCGTGACTCCACAGCCAAAGTTGCTTGTTCTGAATCAATCTAAACATAGATTAAGAAGCTCACCTTACCCTGGAAGGCAGGCTTTTCCACAAACTGGCTCTGAGCAGGAGACACTTGACTACAGAGAATCTAATTGTCCTAACAATTACGTTGCCCTAACGTAAGCACCTAAATTCAGTCCCTGAGCTGGACAGTCCCTGGGACAGGAGATGCTATGGGGAGTGTACCTGGTTTTATCCCCCAGGGACAATCAGATTCTCCTCCATGTCCTCCCAGGGAGCCTCCTAACTGAGTTTAGCTCTGGAAATGAAGAGAAGAAAATCAGTGCTCAGCAGGCAACCTCACGATTAGCCCTGTCTTTGGCTTTGCTAGTGGGTTGTGCATTGCTCACTGCTTTTTGGAACTACTGCAACATATTTTCACAGGGGTGATAGAGATGAGGGCCCTGATTCTTCACTCCCTGATGCCAGTACTGAAGAGGAGAATGGCACAGAAATCAGTGGCATTTCAAAAGACCTGGAACAGCCATCTGGGGAGAGCTGGTTCTCTCCCTCCACCTGAACTACATACAAGTTTGTGGAGTCACTTCACTTGCCGCTGGGATGAAGCCCCTCCCGGGATGACCCTTCCAGCTGTTGAGCAGCCCCTAGGGCTACCATCGCACTGCTCCTGCAAATGCCATGCTCTTTCAAGAGCACAAGTGGTCGGGACATGGGTTGTACTTGTTGTGCGAAAGATGAAGCTTCCTCTTTCTTTGTATTGCTATTTTTATCCTTTTAGTTTTAACGCAAATATTTTCCATTCTGATTTCTTCCAGATGGGAAGAAATGCCTTCCCCGGCAGCACTGCGTACGGCAGCTGGCCACCCCAGGCTACAGTGATTTGGAGAAATGCCTTCACTGCCCGATTCACCTGCTCTTGTCTTGGGGGTTTCTTGCTGTGACATGGCACTATGGGGAAAAGCATAGAGGAATAAAATGCTTCACCCAGTGTCTCCAAGCCCCTGTGTTATTTTATTTAACTTTTTGTCTCTTCTTCCCTGACCTGAGCAAAGCTATTCCCAGAAAAAGGGAACAGATTCCCTGCTGTTACTCCCTTATGCAAGAGTTTCCTAATAGCTCCATCTGGTAGCTTTGCTGTGAGCTCCCAGCACAGCCCTTTCTCCCAGGCTCGCCTGAAAAGCTGCTCTCCTCCTTCGGCTCACTCAGCAGGGACTTGAGATTTGAATGGACAAGTGCTGCCAATCCCACATGTTTCAAACCCAGGAGATGGGACTCCAAATACCATGAGACTGGCAAAGAGTCCATCAGATTAAGAACAACAGGAACAGCCACAAAACAATGGCGATCTACTTATTTTGGAGCCTTTCACAGATGTGGCTGCAGTCATTTCCATTTTCTCTCTCAGGCTAGAAATGGGTTGTTTTTAAGTAAAAGCCAGAATCTCAGTTAATCATTTGATTCCAGGAATGAGCCTTTAAACAACACACCAAATCACAGGATTCCCCAGCAATCTGCCAGGATTGCCAAAGCATTTGTTTTACGAGCGCAGGAGGTACGAAGCCAGGAAGCAGGGCTCTTGCTGTGGCACTGCCCTCACCATGGGTTATTAGGCTGGCATCGGTGATGGTTGTGCAAATTTACTGAAGATGATAAACACTCAGGCCTGTTAGAAAGCAGCAGTTTCCAGACTGCAGCAAGCTTATTGCTGCCAGAACTTGTAAACAAAACAAAAGAGTGCATGAACGTTGCCTGAGCAGTCCAACCTGGCTCTTCCACACGTAGCTGGGCTGTTGGTGCCATGGCCAGCAGGCTGGGCAGAGGGATAGCTGCACTTGGGAACTCGTTAAAATAGTAATAGAAGCTGAAAAAGTTTTCCTGCAAAGGACAGGTAGGAAGGAAAGACTCAGATCCCTGGCTGAATCTGCAGAGCCAACAGTTACGGAAAAACAAACAAACCAAACCAGCTTTTTTTTCCTCAGTGTGTTGTATACAAAGTTGTACTAGAAGGCAAAGGATCCTTTTTATACTTAAATGCGCAGATGCTTTGCAATATAAAGAACATCCTTTGATCCCATCTGCTGCATTTCCCCCCACCGCCTCTCTCCCCAGCATCTTTTCCTTACTCTGCCTTTTCTCTCAGAACAGCCTCCAGCTAACCAGCAAGGTGAACAGCATGAAAAGACACCAGGCAGTCCTGTGCTCCCAAATCTAGACTCTCTAAGGAGGTGAGGGCACAAGAGCTGAAACAAAGGACTAGTCCTGAAGTGTTGGGCATTTTCTGCCCTGGGCAGTTCTGGCAGAAAGCAGGGGCTTTTACTCTGCTGTTTGACTGATCTGTTTAAATGCTGCTTGTAGAGCAGCACTGAGGCCATGACCATGGCATATGAAACAGACCAAAAATTCAGATGGTAGCTCTGGTTGCCTATGATGGAGTCATGCGAAGTACTTAAAAATCCATATGAGGGTCCTCACGCTGTGCATGAGCTGCCATTCGAAGGGAAGGATGGTTCTCATCTCAGTCTCTGAAGTAAGATGTACCACATACATGACAGAAGCATCTGGATGGAGTGAGGTTGCATAGTCAAGAGGACACATCTGTATCAAGTATTTGGGTGCACATCTGCCCCAGGCAGTGCTAATGGGAGGGATACCAGCCCCTCCTTCACCATGTCTGAGAGACACAGCATCAGCCTGGATGAACCACCAGCTGGTTCTCCAGACCATACATCAGCACTTCCCAGAGGTGGGGGACAGTAAGGTAAATAGCACAGGAGAGCAACAGCCACCACCCACTCCCTCTGTGGTGTTGTAAATGGATACCCACAAAACCAAGCCCCGGTCAACAGTGCATGCATGGCTCTTCTGGATGGTCTTCCAGCTGGAAAGAAGGAAACAGTTTCATTTAGCCCATGGGCACTTACCAGGATATTGGTTTGCTTGTTGCATGTTGACCACGTTCCTTCTTTGGTCTTTATAATCTGGTGGTGGTCGTGTCAAGTGTCTGTTCAGCTGATCTTGTGGAGTTATTTTCTCCTAGAGGATTAGAGTAGAAATCTATTAATTTGCTTTTCTTTATGCTCTCCTGGCTCTGTTTTGCCCACCTCTTTCTTTTCTCAGTGTGTACAAAGCTGAAGCGTTCCTTCCTTTCGCCCCGTCTGGTCCACAGGGGAGGCATCTGTGAACCTGTGCCATCACCCACTGAAGTCTGTATGGAAACATTTCTGCTAGTTGTATTGTGTTTGAATCTGGCCCAACTTTCCTTAAAACCACTGAGAGTTTCTCAGCCTCTGAGAACATCGGCCACGTCTGCACTGCAGTACAAAGTGTCTTCTGATGTCCGCACTGTCTTGCTTATCAGACAGAGGGGCCTGACGGTTCCTCGTGGCTCCCTCCCTGTCTGTGCAGCTGGGTTTGCTTTCAGAGAATCATAGAATCACAGAATGGTTTGGGTTGGAAGGAACCTTAAAGATCATCTAGTTCCACCCCTCTGCCATCGGCAGGGACACAGAGACAGAGCAAACACCCAGGTCTAACCCAAACAGCCGGGATGCAGCTGGGGGGCAACAAGGGTCCAGACTTGCAAGGTCGACACGTGCCCCTTGGCTCTGCCAATGGTCATCAGCCCATTTCACCCATGCAGCCCTCGCAGCGTGCACAGCTGGCAAAGAGGATTTCAGCTTGTCATCCCCATTTGCAGCCATGCCCATCCCTCACTCCCTCCTCTCCTGTGCTGGAGGAGCTCCCACAAAAATCAGCAAAACCCTTGCTTTGTCCTGCCCCATGCCTCTCCTCACCGGGGATGCCAGCAGGACGCATGGCCAGGGTTTAGCAACGACGGTGCTGGGCTGGTTGGTTTTCATGCCACTCACCATTGCCCTGTGCTTCCCCGTACACGTATGTGGTGCTGTCTTTTCTCTTACACTGGGAGTGCAAGCACCGGGGGAAGGACAGCAGGGAAAGATTGCAGAAAAAGCTGATTAGTAGGGGAGATTATTTTGGGCTTGCAGGGACACATCTCTGGTGAAGGGAAGATAGAAATCCAAGTCCTTGAACTGAAATCTGACTAACCGCCCTGTGTTCATAAAGATCTGGAAAGCGCAAGCTGTGGAGTCAATGCCAAATCTCTCATCAGCATCAGTGTGACCTGATGCCTCCAGAGTGCTACTGCACACTCATGAGCAACGACTCCTCAGGATATGTGGCCCCAAGGCAGGAAAATGTGGGTTTGACCACCTCAGTCACTGGTAAGTCATTGCTGGTGCGCACGTGCCTCCCGGAGTCGGGAGCTGCCCTTACTGGGCAGCTGCTGGGAGGGCTTCACCCCTTCTCTGCAACGCACCTGGGTTTCGTGCTCGGCTGCCGGAATGGCAAACGGGCTCGTCAGTGTGAAAGAGTCAGACCCTGCTGGTGATGGGAGTCCATCAGAGTAATTTGGGGATCTTCTGCCCGAAAAGAGCACGCAAATGGACCTTCTCATAAAAAATCTTTTTTCTTCTGCCAGGAGCACTTTAAAACACTGGGAGAAGAGCCTTTCTTGTGGTATTTAGGCATTTCTGTAATGCACTCTGGGAGTGAGGGGTCTGATTAAGATTTCTAAGGCTTGTTTTAACATACTGCTCAACCTGAAGCCTTGTGAAGAAGACAGACAAGTTATCTCCAAGAAAATCCCTGCAATACATGTAAAATCTGTAGGCAGGCTTTGTGTGTATTTCTATGTACACGATACAAAAGCGAAGGCAAGTGGATCAAAAACCACATTCTGTAGAGTGATTTTAATTTTTATTTTATTTTAAAAATTGCTATTTGAGCGATTAACTTTTTGCTCTGCTAAAAATTCTGACAGAAAACTGCAGCACATAGAGCTGACTTGAAACTTCAGTTTTCTTCTGTATAAATTAAAAAGTCAAATATTTCCCTTACAGGACAAATGAAATCCTTAATTTCAAACTCAAGCCTTCTAATTTTATTTTTGGAATGGAAATAAATTTGTAAACAAAAAGATATTCTCTATAAAGAACCAAATCATTTTTGTTTTGAAAACATCCCCACAAAAACATGAATGTTTTTCCACTTCTGTGTTGTTCTTTAATTACTGAATGGCATTCACTAAATGTGTCAGTATTTCTGACTCTACATCTTTATAGAGAAAAGAAAGTTTTGGACGCAGAATGTCAGGCCAGCACGAATGGGTCTGCCCTGTAGGCTGAGAGATGCTGATTGAGGTAAATAAGCCACAGGCTTGGGGTCTGCTGTCATTGCAGCCTGGGGGAAGCAAAGCAGGTGGTGGTGTCACCTCCATCCTCCCCCAGCACCCTCCCTACAGCCCTTCCCTAGCTGCCGCAGGGCACCCACATTGCTATCGACCGGCCCCAAGGACATGCCAAGCTCAGCTCCTCTTCCAGGACTTCTCTCTTCTCTGTGCTTTGGCAAGCAGACCTACAAAGGGACGGTGAATGTGAGGATGCAGATGGCACATGTTACTGCTCTGGGCAGCTGGGACTGTCCAGCTGTTGCACTGGCCATGGGTGATGGACCATGAAGCACCTTCAGCTGACTCAGTTCATGCAGTATCAATGGCAATGCCAGTTTAGTGGAACTAAATCAGTGGGTTCTAGCACTCATCACTGCTAACAAGAGCACAAATATCCCCCATGCCTCATAAAATGAGCAGAAACTCCCAACTGGTCTCTCAAATACCAAGGGGGAGAGAAGAACTGGCTAAAAATATCTGGAAATGCAAAAAGAGAAACAGAGGAAGGAGGACTCATGTATGATCCCAGCCAAGCACACAAACTTGAGTGGAACACTAAAATCAATGTACCTGATCCTTGTTTACACAGAGGCACTTCATACCATGCTGCCTAGGTTAGAGAGCCTGGAAGTCAACTTTCCTCTGTGGTCGAAGCAGCGTAGCAGTGCACCTTAGCTTATCTTGCAAACAAAACCACTGAATATATTCATATGCCTCAAATTAAGCATAGGCTTACACTGTTCTCATAATGAAACCACAGTAGCTCAGATACTTGAGCTGTTTCATATAAACTGAAGAAGGTTTCAAAAGGGCTTAGCAAAGTGCTGAAAAATATGAGGCACAATCTAGAAGGTCTTGGCATTGCCAAAATGACCTCAAAGCTTTGGGGGCTTTCTTCCCCCTGTCTTAGCTTTCTTTTCTATTGTTTCTATGATAATCTTTTCCATGTAAAATAAGGAATTAGAAAACTTACAGCTTCTGCCAACATCTGCTGCTGTAGAAGGAGTTGTTTTTGCTCCATCATTTGCCGTTGCAGAGCCTGTTTCTTTTCCATCAGTTGCTGATTCAACATTGATTGCTGGGATGAGTTCATGTAACCACTTCCAGTGTTTGGATTTGAGCAAGAACTGGAGCTTGGAGTGGGGCCAGCTCCCTGGCCTACCACAGAGTGTTGATCCTGAAACAGAAGAAATGGCTTGTGAAGGATGAAAATAATAACAAGCATCAAGAAAAGGAAATAATTCTTTTTATGCAATTAGATCAAGTACAGGACACAGCCCACAGACTCCCAGGACAAGTGACCAATACAAAGGCTTTGACAAAATAGAAGGGGATTGAGTAACTTCATCGCGCACGGAAAACTCTGAAAATGTGCCAGGTGGTTCCAGTGGAAAACCTCAATGTTGTACCAGGAGCTTGGGAAACATTAACAGAAGTAACGGAGCTGTCCTGGGGATCTTTCAGGAAACTTGCATTGGGCTGTATGGCAGTTTGTTTGACCACAAGGGAACAAACTCGGCGTCTCCTGGTTCCTACCATCTGGCAAGCAGCAGCGAGAAGTTACAGACTCATTGCTAGAAGTGGCATCTATTCTTAGAAAATACAGAAGCGGTAAGTGGTTACTTCGCAGTGGGGTGAATGGTGCCACTTGCATTCGTCCCGTCACCTCCCCAACAGGAGCAATCTCTGAGAGATTGCTAATTGACTCCCATTAGCGGCAGGATTAAATAGGCTTAGAGTTTATCAACTTCCTTGCTAAAACAAACGTGTAACTGGACAGGACTTTGAAGAGCGCTGTAGGGTCTCCCTGGTCTTTGCGATGGATCTAGATCTGCTTCTTCTTCCCTGTGTGCAGCTTCATGAGGAGGGGATGGCAAAAAGTCATCTCAGAAGGCAATGGGGAAGGTACCTGGGGACTCAAACCATGCACACAGAGGATGCAAATGAACACGGGATGACAATATGCCGCTTGTTTTCTTTTAGTCATGATTTCCCTCGGCAGCGATGTTTTCTGTCTACTTGCTCCACTAGTGTTTGGTGCTTGGGCCTTTACCAAATGTACGAAATAGCTTTCTCAGTCCACACACGAAAATACTCAGCCCATGTTGGATCACTTGATAGTCAAGTATTCCTTAGCCACACAGCTACAAAGAAAACAGGGTGCACTGGAGAGGTCACAACAGTCATGAGAAACATTGGTTCTCTGACTCCACTTTGTTGCGATTCACCATAGGAACCTAACCACGTAATTCTGTATAACCTAACATGCAGCAGCATTTTTGCCCTGCAACAGAGGAATCCACAGCAGGAGTCTGATGCTCCCTGTTATGCAGCAGTTCTCTCAACACCAAGGTGTAGTGCCAGGGTCTGGTCTACCACCTAGGTAAAGCTCTGCTCCATGGCCATTGCCTCCCATCCAGGGAAATATGGACTGACCAACAGGGAAACAAGAACTGGCCAGGCGTAGCCTACCCATGCCCTGAAGACCACGGAGCACTGATGCTCATCGCTTTGCAAACTCCAGAAAAGCTCATTTCTGTGCCTTAGCTTTTGCACACACCCCCCAATAACACACACACACACTACAAACTAATCCAACTTATCTTTCTACCATCTGGCATGGAAGAAACACAATGATTGTTATGGGTATTTCTATTTTAAAATAATTCTGTGGCTTTTAGATGGGGCCACACGAGTGCGTAGCTAGATAGATAAAGTATTTGATGACTGTTACTGAAATAAAACCCATGACTTTCTTCTGGAGCCACCTGCAGCCCCCAAGGCAGTGTTTCAAACCCACCCTTCAAAATTTATTGGGCTCTTACACAATTATATCCCGCACACTTTCTTTCAGTTCCAGAAGGAATCCAAGATTGCTCGGCACTGCCACATTTTTTAGCCCTTATGTTAGCTGCAAGATAGAAAATACCTCCTCTCAACAGACCTGCTTGCCAAGTTGTTGCGCAAACTTTTTTGTCTTTCTTAAAATATTTTGAAAAGAAAAATATGTTACAATAAATTGGCTTTGACTTCTATATTCAAATGACAACTCTAGCTTGAACCCAGCCACATGTTATATCCATTAATAGAATTCATCTGTTGTGTTTTTGCACAGATAATGCAGGCTCCCCCAAATGTGCTTTCATAGTCCTGCGTAAAAAAAAACACAACAAAGCCCAACTTTTTCTCTCCCTCATCCCCTGCCAGCCCATATAAGCTGTGGGGAGGGATTTTGTTTTAAGATAAACCGTGTAGTGTCCATTCACGATACCTATCAAAGAAAGCTCTTCTGTAATAGCAATTGGCACAAAACACCAGCTGTTTGGCAAACAGGCCCTGAGAAAACAGTATAAATCATCAACTTGGAGCCAGTTTGGGGTTTTTTTGCATTTGGTCCTTTCTCTGCTCTTCGTGAAATGTCTGTGTGAGCCTATGAATCTATGATGTGTTACTTCTCCTGCCTGCTGATCCTCCATCGGCGGCGATGAGATGGGAAAAGGAAGAACAGTTTCCTAACTCAGGAGATCGGCTGTGCAGCAGTCTGACCCTTTGTGAACCGGTGCTATCGAGCCTTATTCCCACCCTGCCTTTCCATCACTGCAAATCAGAAGGTAGAAGGGCTACACTTCTGTCAGGGACGTGGGGCTCTGCCCCTGCCCTTGGACAAAGCACACTTTCCGACATCCCTGCTGAGGAAGGACAGATTTGGGTTGGAGCTACCCTGCCCTCATTGAACTGTGTCATCCTGCTCTAAACCTGGCTTTAGTGCAGCATCTTTACTACGACTCCACACATCTAAAGCTGCCAGTGGCCTTCTGAGCTTCATTCCCGGGTTCCCATGCCTGCGGTTTATGCACTTTAACTTTAGAAACCCCTGACCAAAGAAAGCCCGGAGGGGGAACATGACTGTGCCCTCGCCCAGGGGCATCTCTGCCCAGTAGGCTGCAGGGGCAGCCCAGCATCCCTCCAGCTGGGCAGCCCCATGGACTTGCCTGCAGGGTGACACCATGCCGTTTCCCTGCATGGGGAAGGTAACCTTCTCTCCACTTTGCCTCCAAGGTGATGCAACTGGGAGCACATCCCTGCAGCCAGCCGGGTGCCAGGGACGGGCTGGAAGCATCACACCTGTGATCGGTACAAGCGTCCATCTGGGTTCGCCCCCAACTCCCGCTCCACTTGCTGGCACCGCTCCTGCATGCCATATCCCTCCAGCCCTGCAGCCCGAGCAGGGCCGTGCCCGGTGCCGGCTGGGGCTGGGGCAGCGGCCGAGGGCTCAGCTAGTGTTCACCAAGCACCACAAACCCCCATCTGCTCCCCTGGTGCCGAAACTCCAGCACAGCGATGCTCTAGGTGCAAAGCAGGTGTGTTGCACCCTGTTCTCTGTGGTTACAGTGAGATACAAAAGCTATGAGGAGCAGAAAGAGAGGCAGAGTCAGTGAAAGCTCCTCAGAGCTGGTAGCACAACTGGGGTTTTGTTCATAAGCGTCACAAAGAACATTATGCTCAAATGTTTAAATTAGCAGTAAATCAAAGCATTTAAGACTGAGTTTGCCTTTCACTGTCTCTGCTGCAGCTGACTTGTGCTCATACAAACGAAGGGAGTTTTTGGCTTCTAACACATATATGGACTTTCTGAAATAGATTTCTTTTCTTTTCTTTTCTTTTCTTTTCTTTTCTTTTCTTTTCTTTTCTTTTCTTTTCTTTTCTTTTCTTTTCTTTTCTTTTCTTTTCTCTTTTCTCTTCTCTTTTCTTTTCTCTTCTTTTCTCTTCTTTTCTGCTTTTCTTTTCTCTTCTTTTTTCTTTTCTTTTCTCTTTTCTTTTCTCTTCTTTTCCTTTCTTTTCTTTTCTTTTCTTTTCTCTTTTCTTTTCTTTTCTCTTCTTTTCTTTTCTTTTCTCTTCTTTTCTCTTCTTTTCTTTTCCTCTTTTCTCTTCTTTTCCTCTTTTATTTTCTTTTCTCTTTTCTTTTTTCTTTTCTTTTTTCTCTTCTCTTCTCTTCTCTTCTCTTCTCTTCTCTTCCCTTCCCTTCCCTTCCCTTCCCCTCTCTCCTCTCCTCTCCTCTCCTCTCCTCTCCTCTCCAAAGCTTGTCAGGAGCCCCTGAAAGCCTTTTGCAAGCTTGTGGTTCTACATTCCTAGTTCAGAAGTGGTTTAGGGACACTTGGATGGAAAAGGATGTGCAAACCTTTTGCCTCTTTCTCCTGAAAATGCCTTGAGTTGATTAATAATTTTGGTGGGGCAGAAGGGAAACAATGGTCAATTTTTTACTAAACCACAATGCCCGCAGAGGCAGTTCGCTTCCCCGCCAGGAACACTGGCATCTGTGTCACATGATGGGCTTCTTCTTCTTGCAGATTTTCCCTGGAAAGGAGGGGGTGAATTTTTCACCCTTTCTGTTCCTCTGTGGGGCAGCTCATTCTGGGCCCAGTGTCGGTTCAGGAGTGACAGCGCTGACTTTCACTCTCCTTTTGCATTAGTTCTGGCTTGAAGAAACAAAGAACTAAAAGAAAAAAGGAAAAGGCTTCAGATCCATTCACGGAAGCCTGCTCAGCGACAGATGCCTGCCTTACCAAAGACTGCTTCCAGGGGAAGAGCTGTGCAAAGTTCTGTTTGTCTGGTGACGAAACTATGCATGATGTTCCCCCTCATAAGCAATTTGATTCAGTTGTGTTAATTGGCATCACAGGCTACTTAGAGTGAGGATGGTGGAGATCAAGGCACCTTTGTGGGTTTCTTCAGGGACCAGTGGCTGTCCTGACCCTATGAGCTTCTCAAGGGCATTATGCTTTGGCTGCGAAACACCCTGGACACTGAGCACTTGGAGGAGGAGGACGAGGAGGAGGAAGAGAAGGACTCCAAGGAATGGCTCAACGAAGTCCTGCAATACTGTTCCAGGGTGGTGCAAGGCTGGTGGCAAAGCCCAGACCCCCTGTGACCCCCTGGTGTGAACCTCCACCGCCTCAGCTAGCATGCTGCTTTCCACAGCCAGAAACTGAGGTTCTCCAGCAGCCCCCAGGGCCAAGCACGGGGCAGTACCAGGCTTATTGAGAAGAGCTGATCTCACTTACGCAACTTTAGGAAGCCAAGCACAGGGTGCTCCGTTGAACAGCCAGTCTTAGCACCCACCAGCCCCCTTCTGAGCCACCTCTTTGCTACGTCTAATGCAAGCAGAAATATCCCTTTCTGCTAAACACTGGGGCTTCCATGGACATCTGAACTCCAAGCACTACCTGCTTGTATCCTTGCCTCAGACAAGAAAACAAAACTACAGCAGGACCATGGCAGAGCGCCTATCGAGTAAGAACTCTTCTAGCTACAGTGAAAAAGCTAGAGTTTTCTTATTTTTAGGGATAACTCCCACTCTTGACTGGAGCACAGAGGGCTGCTTTCTGTGCCAGTGTACACTGCAAGAGCCCCAAGTAGTTCCTGAGGTTACACTGATCTGTAACAGCTGAGGATCTGTCTAAGTATCAGGGCTGGAAATAACACAGAAACACAGCCAGCCCAGTTCTCCCTTGCCTTATTGCTTGTTTGGCCCAATGGGGGTGGAAAGCAGCATCTTCCTGAGCACCTCAAACTCATTCAACCTTTTTTCGTATCTGGAACAGACAGCATAAGAGTGAATCTCCTCTAAGTTTAGGTCTCTAACCAAAAGCTTAGATCAGATGCTCTCTAAACTGCCTGCTGGAGCTCTCCATTCACTATACAGAGGGACAGGGCTGTATAATTAGGCTTTAGGTGCCTAATTTAGACAACTAAGTTAGGAGCCCAGATTAGACGATAGGAACATTCCCTTACACTCCTCATTTTAGATGCTTCTAGTCACACTTGAGTAAGATGCCTGGAACAGCGAGTATGAACACCCCTTGATCTGCCAAGCAATAGTGGATCACTTTCTAATGGTGTTGTATAGAGTGACCTAAAAGCCTTGCAAGTTAATCATGCAGAAGATATGGTTATGGGTTGAATTTCTCCTAATACCATGCTAGAGGGTAGTTTTATGCATTCCAGCAAGATTGCTTTCATATGTATAAACAGCATTTGAAAAACCCAAATATTGCAAGATCCCAAGACCTGGTTTTGCTGTGTCTAATATCCAGAGATACAGCTGGGTGAAGACTGCAAAATATTTCCCTTCAGTAGTTTTGTGGAGTGTTTATGAGAAGTTGGCTTAGCCACATGGGACTGTCTTCTGTGTTTTTCTCCTGTGAACATCTGAGCTCTCAGGACAAAAATTTCAGGGCCAGCCATGTTTCCAAGGCACATACACAAGGAATCACAGACACTAGCATTTGCAATTTCACAAGCCCAGGCTGTCTGCCAGAAATACTTGTGCCTTCATCCAACCAGGGAAAAGAAGCAAATACTGTGTCACTCCTCCAACAAAACAAGCGATGGAGCTCGAAGGGGAAATGCGGATGAATCCCTTCAGATACTACAAAGCTGGAAGCAGTCATGACAGTAGGGAGCACAAACCTGATTTCTCCAGCCTCACGGGTGTGAGTCACCTGTTGGAGTGATAGGTTTGGATACCAAGTGATGCAGCAGATACTCAACATGCAAAGGGATAAGTATTTCAGCACACACAACTGCTGCAGCTCTCACTGGGAGAGCCAGGGAGGCCGGGCTTCTTAAAAGGCCAGTTTTTTGGACACACTGAAATTTAGGTGGATGCCAGAACTATTTTCAGAAATAGGTAAATCTACTACTCAGTGTTGCAAAAGTTTATACATAAAAACAGTGGAAAAGGTCACTGTGCACAATCTCCTAGGTAAAAAAGGGTGATCGAATACCTCAAAGGAGCCAATCCCCACTATTGGTGAGAAACCACAAGCAAGAGACTTTGACAGATAGTTAGTTAGTTGTGCAGTTCTTAATAGAACCCTTTTATAGCACTTTGCCTTTTCAGCACCAACAAGGAAGCTGCTCACTCCTGAGATCCTCGTGAACTGATTTTCAGCCGTTAGTGATTTATTCGTAGCCTTGTCGTAATCCCTTGCCGGAAAGCTGCCCAGCCCTATAGTCGCTAGCAGGCACTCTTATAACAACCTTCCCACCCCAACTCCTGAAACTTGGGCAAAGTGGGAGCCGCATCTTGCAGGGTCCGAGGCTCAAACTCAGCGCTTGCACAATCACATAGCAACAGACCCAGGAACAGTGCCTCATTACGAGCCCTGCCTGACAATCAAGTCTTTAACGAGAACAAAGGTTGACAGTGATTAATCATTAAGACATTTCTTGTTCCTTGCTGCACGTGTTGGAGGCAGCCTCCTGCCGAGGCAGTCTGGCAGATTTCCTGTCTGTGCTATACCAGGGCCCGTGTCCGGACACACAGAGATGTCTTTTCCCAAAGCCAAGCGCACAGATGAATGTCTTGTCTCCGTTTCTGAGCACGGCAAATTCGGAATGCATGTGCATTCTGCAAAAATAATAAACCCTCAGCTGTACATCTGATTGCTGTATATTCAGGCGAAACGACCTAAAGGGGATTTGTTCACATCAGAAATTTTCCCAGAGACTTCAAGGATGGATTATCCGTATTTTACCACGTGCACCGTGATGAACTTTTAATGTGATCTTCTGGCATAATGTATATATGAAGGTCTCCATTTTAGAAATATTTTGTTTATTTGTAATGAAAATAACATGCACGTGTTGAAAGTTCAACAGAAGAGGTTATTGTGAAACGTCTGCATCAGAACAGGAATGTTGGCTCCATCGAAGTCGATGGCAAAACTCCAACTGACTTCAGCAGGGCTAGAATTTCCTCCCAGGTCTCCCTCCAGCCACAGGGGCACAGCGGCACTCTTGGCTTGGAGTGACCTCAGCTTACACCTTCTGGACAAGATACCTGGTTCAGAGAGGCACCAGCAAAGAGCCTCGACTAATGTACCTGGGCACAGACTATCCTGAGGTCTGTATGGAGCTCTGGTTTTAAATGCCAATAAGCATGAATGATGAAGACTCCCATCAGGTTTTTGACAAGATCAGACACATAAGGATTTGTTCTACTTTAGCATTATCATTTGCAATGGCTGTAATATGCAATATCCACATTGCAACAAGCCAAGCCCTTTAGTTTCTCACCACACAATTGCAGGAAACCAAATTAGAGAGGTTTAAGAAACTGCCACTCCTCTAGCTAGAACAAGAGCTGGTGCGAGTGGACCTGTTTTGCATCGTACTTCAGGACAAGGTACGTGCATGCTTGCAGGCTCTGTGCCTCTGCTAAGGAGTGCTAATTTTCAGCTGAGGCAGTGAAAACTTCCTAAACTGAATTCCTAATTGAATTAAACACTTGTGATTATCTGTCTGTATCTTTAGTGTGGGCATATATTATCTGTCTATAAGTATATCTTATTCACCTAAATGTCCTTGTCTCATTGCCATATGTTTATTATCTTTCCCCAAAATTATCTACCCTGAGGTTGATACAGAGCATGGAAAATTTCAGCCCACTTAGGAAGCAATCAAAACCAGGGTCTTGTAAGAGGAAGCAGTGGATGAATTCGGTAATAGGTGGCACTCTCATACGTACGTGCTTATATTTAAATGTGCAGTTTACAAAGCAGTGCTAAAAATGACACTGAAGTCTTAGATATAACAGGCTTACATATAACGTGTCTTTTTTGGCATGTCAACCTCATGCCTCATCCTCATGTTCACCCCCCACCCCGTAGCGACTCTGACAGTCCTACTAACCCAAGGGCATATGGGCACCATAGAGGGGCGTGCGGTCCAGAGGTCCCTGAGCATGTGGAGACCTGGGCTGCTAAGATTGCATGGAGCAGTGCCAAGCGAACTAGCAAAGTGTGGAATATTTATTCTCAGAGGCCACTATTTGTTCTCAAAGATAAACCATGCTAAGGGACATTGAGCTGAGGGACATTTAGCTTAGGAGGACGCTGCATGAATGCAGACATCTTCCAGACCTGAACCTGCCCAGTGTTGTCACTGTAAGATCAAGTCAACACTGGTGCTGCATTTGCAAAACTATTACTTTCTAACAGATCTAATGGAAATAGAATAAAACAGTCTGTGCCTTTTCTTCTTGATCATAAACACTAATGCAAAATTCTATAGGAAATTACTGTATTTTTTTAATCCTCTTGATTTCTATGCTATTTTTTAGTTTCCTCAGCTTTTCCCGCTGGCATTTATCTAGGTTTTCTTTGCATCTTCCCTATCCCTCCTCATATAGGATCCACCCTCCCTATTAATTGTCTATAGTTTAAACACATTTGTGTCACTTCTAAATAACAACCACACACCAAAAAAAAAAAAAGGGATGATGACATAATGTGAAATTTTCCTCAGGCAATAAAACAAAGCAAAGCAAACACCGTAAAATGCCAGTTTTTCTGTGGGAGGTTATGGGGGAGCAGGCAACCTGTACGAAATATTTAATGAAGAGAGAAAAAAATAATTAAACACAAAGAACAACAACAACAACAGAAAAACCACATCAGTGGGACCAAACACTTGAATACAAATGGGCACAACATGGGTGACATGACTGTCAGAGACACATATTAAGATCAAAGCCCTCCTGCTGAGAATACACAGCAAGAACATGAGCATCCTTAAACCAGAGCCTCCTGGGATCTGCTTTCTAAACCAACCGCTCTGAACTCTCATGGAAAACAATGCCGAATACTGAAAAGCAACGTGTGAAGAATGGCTCTGACCTGCGTCTCCATGCGCTGATTAAAGCCGCGGGTGGGACACGCGGTGGGACAGGACCTCTTTGTTCCAAGTTACCCGTCCTGGAACAATGACTGATGCTAACTGAAATCAGCATCTGGGGTTGGGGGCCAAGTGTCACTGGGCACGGAAGGGGTGGGGGACACAACAAATCATTCCCCCACTGTGACAGCCCACGACACTGGTGTGAGTGCACAATGCGGGGTTCAATGGAGCAGATCTAACTGCCCATCTACTCGCTTTGAAATGAGTCCCTAGCACACAACCCCAACTGCGGTCTTCCCTCTTCTTGCCAAAGGACCTTCTCCTTCCTTTATAACATTCACTGTCTTTGTTATAAAGCAACTTAATTTGATGGGTGTTAATTTGCAGGAATTGACATAAACCTTAGGCTCCTGCCATCCCCTCGCTCTCTTGATGAGTGGGATAAAACGGTGCCAGTGGCCGCAGCAGCCTGAGAGTTTGACAAATCTACCTATCCTTCATCTGTCTGTGCCAACAGCAATTTCATTAAAATGTGAAAACACCAGGTTTCCTAAAGAGCATTTCCGGGATTTGCCTCATTTTTCACTATGAACTGAAGGTGTAGGAAGCAATGTGGTTTTATTGGGTATCCCAGCAGCTCTGAATACTTCTTCTCTGGGTCTGGCAAAAGCGAAGCCAGGACCCCGAATTTTAGGAAAGCAAAATTCCAGCAGTTCAAGGAGTTAGCCAATAGGACCCCATGGAAACTTCCCTCAGGGACAAGGGAGCAGAACAGGGATGGCAGACCTTTAAGGATGCTTTCCATAGACCGCAAGAGCTCTTGATCCCCAGGTGTAAGAAATCAGGAAAGGAATGCAAGAGACTGGCATGGATGAGTGGAGACCTGCTGGTCAAACTAAAGGGCAAGAAGGAAATGCACAGATGGTGGAAGCAGGGACAGGTATCCTGGGAAGAGTATAGGGATGCTGCCCGGTTATGTAGGGATTGGGTCAGGAAGGCCAAGGTGTGGCTGGAGCTCAACTTGTCAAGGGACACAAAGAATAATAAGAAGGGCCCCTACAGGTATGTCAGCCAGAAAAGGAAGGTCAAAGAAAGCGTATCCTCCCTGATGAGCAAGACTGGCGAAATGGTAACAATAGGTGAGGAGAAGGCTGAGGTACTCGACAAACTTTTTGTCTCAGTCTTCACTGGCAACCTCTTTTCCCACACCTCTCGAGTGGATGGACTGCAAGACAGGGACTGAGGGAGCAAAGTTCCTCCCACTGTAAGAGAAGATCAGGTTCACGACCACCTGGGGAACCTGAACATACAGAATTCTATGGGACCTGACAAGATGCCTCCCAGAGTCTTGAAGGAATTGGCTGATGTAGTTGCCAAGCCACTCTCCATGGTGTTTGAAAAGTCATGGCAGTCAGGTGAAGTCCCTGGTAACTGGAAAAAGGGAAATATTGCACCCATTTTTAAAAGGGTAGCAAGCAGGACCCTGGGAACTACGAATTTGTCAGTCTCACCTCTGTGCCTGGGGAGATCAGGGAACAGATCCTCCTAGAAGCTCTGCTAAGGCACATGGAGGACAGGGAGGTGATTTGAGACAGCCAGCGTGGCTTCACCAAGGGCAGGTCCTACCTGACCAACCTAGTGGCCTTCTATGATGGGGTGACGACATTAGTGGAGAAGGGAAGAGCTATGGATGTCACCTATCTGGACTTCTGTAAGGCCTTTGACACGGTCCCCCACAACATCCTTCTCTCTAAATTGGAGAGATATGGATTTGATGGATGGACTGTTCGGTGGATGAAGAATTGGTTGGATGGTCACATCCAGAGGGTTGTGGTCAACGGCTCAATGTCCAGACGGAGTTCAGTGACAAGTGGTGTCCCTCAGGGGTCTGTACTGGGACCAGCAGTGTTTAATATCTTCAGCAGTGACACAGACAGTGGGATCGAGTGCACCCTCAGCAAGTTTGCAGGTGACACCAAGCTGAGTGGCACAGTTGACACACCTGAGGGATGAGATGCCATCCAGAGGGACCTGGACAAGCTTGAGAAGTGGGTCCGTGTGAACCTCATGAACTTCAAAAAGGCCAAGTGCAAGGTCCTGCACATGGGTGGGACAACACCTGGTATCAGTACAGGCTGGGGGATAAAGGGATTGAGAGCAGCCCTGCCAAGGACTTGGGGGAATTCGTGGATGAAAAACCAAATAGGAGCCAGTAATATGCACTCGCAGCCCAGAAAGCCAACAATATCCTGGGCTGCATAAAAAGAAGCGTGGCCAGCAGGTGGAGGGAGGTGATTCTGCCCCTCTGCTCTGCTCTCCTGAGACCCCACCTGGAGCGCTGCATGCAGCTCTGGGGTCCTCAGCACAGGAAAGACATGGACCTGTTGGAGCGGGTCCAGAGGAGGGCCACAAAAATGATCAGAGGGATGGAACACCTCTCCTGTGGGGAAAGGCTGAGACAGTTGGGGTTGTTCAGCCTGGAGAAGAGAAGGCTCTGGGGAGACCTTATTGCAGCCTTCCAGTACTTAAAGGGGACTTAGAAGAAAGATGGGGACAGACTTTTTAGTAGAGCCTGTTGCGATAGGACAAGGGGTAATTAATAGTTTTAAACTAAAAGAGGGTAGATTCAGACTAGATATAAAGAAGAAATGTTTTACAAAGAGGGTGGTGAAACACTAGCGCAGGTTTCCCAGAGAGGTGGTCGATGCCCCATCCCTGGAAACATTCCAGGCCAGGCTGGACGGGGCTTTGAGCAACCTGACCTAGTTGAAGATGTCCCTGCCCATAGCAGGGGGGTTTGGACTAGATGACCTTTAAAGGTCCCTTCCAACCCAAACTATTCTATGATTCTATGATTCTATGATCCTTCTCTAAGGTGTAACAGGGTTAGACAGAGCTCACCCATTTCTGCTTTCAGTCCTGCAGAGTTTAGCTCTTTGCCTGGCCAGGATCCCCATCATGGGAGTTTATCTGTTGCCTCACTGCTACTACTGGTAGCAGTACTGGACATGACAATGCCGCATGGTGTTTACTTTTTTTATCTGGCTTCAGAAAAAAAAAGGTTAATCAAAGATGACAGAGGGCCACTACAACTGTATAATGGCACAGGCCCTTCAAGGAGAGCCTGGCATCTCACCAAGCTCAAAGAAAGGTGCAACAGTACTTGGATGTAGTGTGTTGTTTCTTCTGTTCTTTATCTCCAACCTTTAGAAAGCTGAAATGGAGCCAGCTACAGAGGTCAGAATAGCTCGATCCACCAGGGACTAGTCCTGCCTTGGACAGCATGCCTGGGAGGAATTATCTGAGGAAACGTTTCCTTAAATCAGATGAAGTCAAAAAGAATTATACTTCTGGCATTTGTTTAAACTATTTACTGCCCAGATCTTGCAGTGTGGGAAAGAATAACAGGCTATCCAGGGCCTGCCATATTCCAGCTATCAGATAAGGTGCGACTCCAGAGAATGGGAAGGTTGGTGCCAACGAAAACCTTCTTGGACTTCTTCTGCTCATTTTGCGTTATTCTTGTGCAAGAGCAGTGAAAACCTGTTTTGCATCCCTGTTTTTAAATAGACCTACTCACATATGAAAAAGAACAGGTGAACAGGGTATCACTATACTGTTTTCTTTCTCTGAGCAAGGGAAAGCGCAAATGCAATTGCCTGTGTCTACAAACCATCCTGAAATTATGCTGTGGTGTTTTCCACATTTAGGAAACAGCAAAGGTCAGTATCCCACAGTGCAAGCACTAGGGGACTCTGGTTAACCTGTTACACCCATGCTGTCTCCCTTGCCAGACAAGCCCTGGGCTTTCCTATGGGGGAGACAGTGTTGTCTTCTGGCAAGGCCTTTGAAGAGGCATCAGGCTGATTCAAGTTCTGCCCCCATCTTCTCGGGGAGGTGGAACTTGGTCTGCAGCTTGAAGAGTGAGCTGACCTCTCTTTTTTTCTCATCCTTTTGTCTAACGTGACTTCTTAATTAAGTTACCACGAGTGCTAGTGAGCACATCCTGGCAGCAACAGGTTCTCTTTTCTGCAGCTAAACGTGGACATAGCTAAATGTTTTGCTTCAGTTTTCCATTTTTCCTGCTATTCTGTCTGGAGAGGTCCTTAGGTCCTTGTTTCGTGTATCAGCAAAAACGCAGATGAAGGAAACTTCACTGTGAACTTTGCTTTCTTGAATGTATAGCCTGGCTTCGACTGGCATTCAGCCTCTAATGCCTGTGCGGAGGAATTATTTCAGTGCCCTCCCCGCTGCCATTGTATTCCCTACACCACCCCTTTCCTCAGTCTCACAGCACATACTAAAAATATATAAGTAGTATCATCTTTAGAGGCAACTAATATAGAAATCCTTTGTCAACATTACATTTCTCAGCTTTTCTCCAACAATTTGGAGACCTTGAATACAATTCATGAACAAAACAGCAAGCAGACTTGAGAATGAAGATGTTCAGCACCCTGATGGTCACAGCCACACGATTTAATAAACACATAAACCAAGAAAGGACTCAATTCATTGGTATCAGGCTTTTCAGGGGACAGAGTATACCCTTCTCACTATCTGGTGGCAGAGCTGAGGAGATAAAAGTACAGTAAGGAACCTTTCATAGGCATCTGCAATGCCTGTTGAGATGTGTTGGACCAGACAGTTCAGACAAAACACTGAAGTAGAAACATCCCGCTGACTACGTAACTGTGCTTATGAGGAGAGAAGGCAAAAGAAGGAACCAGCTGAAATAAATGAACTATGTGGAGTTGTACTACATTCTATAAATACTTGGTTAGACAGCACAGAGGTAAACAAGAGGAGTTGGTTTGATTTGATTTGGCTTGGCCTGTAGAGGTCATCCCTTTGCACCCCTGAGAGCTGGACAGCAATATAGGACAAGAGAGAAGTGTTCATTTATTGCAAGCTTGGATTTTTTTGGATTTTAGATATTCTAAACCTGCATATTTGCTCTACTGACAAAATATCTTGATCTGTGACATCCGTTTCCTTGTCCTAAAAAGCAAAAGTTGGATTCACTCTTGGGCAACAGACAGTATATGTCTTAACTTCAAAGTAAGGTTGGCTTACTTGTTTGTACTATCTATCTTGCACAAAATAAATCTTAGCCAAAGGCTGCTCCTGCAAGCTGCTCCTGCAAGCGACCTTCCCTAGGGGGCCACATAAAAGTTTCTGCTAAGTTTTTTAGATGTTACAGGCAGGAGAAGCCTACCAGGCTGGAGACTGTGTGGATTCAAACAACAGGAGGAGACTCTGACACAGAAGAATTTACTTGCATTTGTTAATTAGGGGAAGGGCAAAAATCTTGTGATGTGTCAAACTGTGGGTTCAGACTATTCCGAATATCATGATAAAGGTTTGATACTGGGTAGCAAGGAGTCCTGATGTGACATTTGCAGGATTTGACACCAAAACTCTTGATAAATGGTACTGAAGTTACTAGGACTCTGGATAAAACATCTCTAAAATACTGTGTCCCTCTTGTTATTATAAATAGAGAAGTGATATGATGGGAAATAATGTGAGTTTTAGCCAATGGCATAAAATACCTCAAATGTGTGTTGAAACATGTATGATTATGTAAATTAGATCACTTGGGATGTGTAGGGCTACAAAGGGCAGGTTTATGAAGTAGTTGCTTAGCGTGGTAAAGAGCTCTTTCCAAGTTCATCTTGTTCTCCAGACCAAAGAGGTGTTAAATTCAGGGAATAACCCCTTGCTAGCAAGGTCTTGCTCTGTAAAAATGCTTCCTTGATTTTAATAATAAGAATGTTAGCTGTGCCTCCTGATTTCTGCCATGTTTCTCCGGAATAATTTTTGTGTGACTAATCAGAGTTGAATCTAACAAAAATAAAGTGTTAATTAAGCTTTATCTAATCTCAATCTAATCTGACAGCAGCAACCCACATCTGCTGCTCTGCTGTGCACTCCTATTTGGACCACCTACTATACATGGATAATTAGGTGTCGCAACTACTATAGCATCTAAATTGAAGAGAGTGCTGAGTGATTCAGACAGCCATATTAATAGCCAGACCCACCAGTCCCTGCCTTCCTAGATATGCAATGGACAGGACTTAGTGTATCGTCTCATCTGGGAGACAGAAACGGATTCATTTCATGTCATTAGAAAGGTAGCTATCTAATCAAGTCATCCAGGCTCTCCCTGCCATTCATGGAGTGAAGGCAAGTCATTGCCTCCAGAGGGTTACTGGTCAAGTCTGACCTCTGAAATGGATGGGATGAGTCTGGAGGTAACTGGGACATGAGACTGTACGTTGAAATGAGACAATTCTCACCTGATGGTAAAAAATCTGAATAAGAAATTGCACGGGCACCAAGTCTGTAGTAACAGATTTAAGAGCCAAATGCAAATGCATTGGAAAGATAGCACTAGGCTTTGGACCAGGCTCTGTCATAAAGACAAGTTTTTATCTGCTGTGGTACACTCAAGGGGAATCAGGCCAAAGGATGCACAAAAATACTGCACACCTTCTCATCACATAAAGAAGGAAAGCAAATGAAATGTAGAGAAGAGGCGCTTTGTGGCAATACCCTTGCATGCATTATCCTCACTTGCAAAGCTTCTTTGTCATGCTATTCCTTCATTCTAGCTGTGGTAGAAAAAGATAATATAATGTAATGCCACTGATTAGAAAAAGGCTGGTTTTAACTTAAAAAAAAAAAAGTAAAATGGCACTTTGTTACCCTGCTTCCATGTGTGTCAAAGTTAGCAATCAAGACCATGACTCAACAACATGTTTAAGTTTCTTAATTCCCTCAGCCTGATATCAGTGGGATATCACTGCAATCCAAAGAGCTATTCATAATTACACTTCGAATACTGTTTTTCACAGTTCTTGGTATTTTCATTGTGTTCACATAAAGACATTTCCCATATTTGCAGTAAAGTCGTTTTTCCCAGCTATGAGGATGAGCTGAAGTTTATTCTGTTTGGGATGGTCTGGTTGAAAAGCAGTTAGACTTTGGAAGTGAGGAAGACTAGTGTCTTGGAGAATCTGGGCCAAAATATCAACTTTTTTCTGCCTTTGATTTCCACAAGGCCTACACAGCCAACACCATTACTGGAGAAGAGGGCTGAATGGTATTATCCTTTTGAGTTATCCACATACAATATTCCATCCCTTCTGCTTTTGAAAACGTTAACTTGTTAACAGGACAACAAATGTGTCATTAATAGCTTCATTTAGCCTGCAGAAACTCTGGTGCTGGCAACAAACATTGGGAATGTGGGGACCCAACCTCCTGCAGAGCTTAAGCTGTGGAAGCACGGCTGCAGGGGAATAAAGTGTTTCTTTGTGGACAATACAGAGATTTCCAGGCTTCATTGGCCATTGGGGCAGGGTACATTTGACCTGGAAGGACAGAGACACAGTTATGGAGCAGCCAGGTGGCATTTTGAATGCGAGGAAGTGTACTTTAGAAAACTCATATTACACCAAAAGGAATGGAGGGGAATGCTTGCAATAAAATATTGTTCAGGTGGGGACCTTAGTAGTAATTTACATGCCTTTAGACATTAAACTGAATGTGTTCCTTGTTCATTACTCCTGTCTTTAATGAGCTTTTGTTTTGTGGCCTGTCTCCTTGTGGCTGGTGCTGTTAGTAAGTGAGGGGACGAAGAGCGATGGGCAGAGAACTCCAAATCCAAACACCCTCACAGAGAGACGTGTTTGCTTCTGGCCTGCACTTCTTGAGCTCTTCTGGGGGAATTACTCTGACTTATGACCATCTTGTACATACAGTCATTTTGCAAGGATAAGGGATGATCTAATGTATTTTCCTCCTTTGCTCAGATCAGACTTATCTAGTCTTTGTCCACACACACTGCATGACCTGATTTTCCTCTCTGAGATAAGTCTTCCTAAGCTGCTAAAAGCTGGTCTGAAAAGCCAGCTCAGAGGTCAAGTGAGCAGGATTTCATGATTTCACTGGATATCTTTAAGGAGAAAATGAAAGCTTTGGGTTATACCGCTAGTCTGCCAGCATTAGACATAAGCTGAGTCCAATGAAATCTTGCAGCGCTCAGTCCACCGGTGGAAAGCACATCCACCTTGAGATACCAGTGGTCCCCTAGCCAGGGCAGCTATGAGTTTAGGTAAATAAAAACAAATGAAAGGGAAAAAAAAACATTAACAAATTCGTAAGGGCCAGGCTGATACCTTACAACTGGTTGTAAGTAAAGGTCTCCAGAGAGTGACCACAAAGACTTTGCCTTTTCTTTGCTCTGTGAGCTCTGGCAGAGAGAAATTCTCTGCTGAAATTAGGGCCAAAACTCCCAGAAACTTAAGCGGGGCCATGGTCTCCCCAAGAGTTTGCACAGCTCTGCATGCATAAGGATCCCTGGCCTCTGCAAGGAGCAGACATTTAAAGGCATGGCATACTGAAAATATGTGGTATAAATGGCACAATGGTTATATAGATAAGCAGACAGCAGCTGATATACTCCTTCCTAACAAAGAAGGACAGCCCTCTTTACAGCTGAGAGACCTATCAGCATCTTTGATATCATTGTTCTTGGGGGAACTGCTGAATAAAGGGTCTCTGTCTTTTTGAGCATAATTATAACTGATTTTTTTTCCTGATAAAGAATGTAGTCATTGAGCCATAATGACATTATTTGATGACTTAAATTCATCCTCTAATCCCTCCAAAATGGTATAAATTATTGAATAAGTCACTCAACCCTATAAAAGCACTTTAAAAACATTTTGTTCAGCACGATAATGATCAGACAGAATGCAGCAAGAGTTACAGTAAATTAGACTCATGCTCCAAGTTGGCTGCCACTCAATATACTCATAGCTAAATTCTCACCTACTGAGTAAGACACTCTGCCATGGATAAATTAAGACATAGTCAGTTCTAAAGTGTGTTGGCAAGGACCTTTAGTTCCTTCCCATTTTTAACAGAGCACATCCATGTGATTTCTGGAGGTACTATCAGCGCGTTGCACAATGTTATGCCTTAGAGAGACGCTGTGGTACCCCTGAGCAAACTCAGAAACAAGGAAAATTAGTTTGGGTAAAGCTAATGTTTCCAGCACACCATTTCCAGCATGTAGATCAACTTCTCAGACACTGGCAGTTTCTCTGCTGCCAGCCTCAAGCAGAGCCCCAAGTTAACCCTAAGGTGCCTACACCTCACCAGAGGTGAACCTCCCTGCTTAGGAAACCACATCCACCAGCATCAGAGCCACTCCTGTAGCCTTCTTGTGCTGGGAGGAAACAGATCTACCCCAAATCCAAGACCACCATCAATGAAAGCCTTATTGCGTGCACCCTGTCTCATCCTACCACTTCCCGTCTCTTACATGGCAATGGTGATGCCCCAGTAAGGCGAGTCCTCACAATGTTGTGATACTGGGGTAGCGAAGTGGGATCCTTATCTGAACTGAGGTCCCTCACGAAAATGATGATCACTTATCATTGGTGATAAAATAACAACTATAGATAAGATACCTGAAACACTCAGCTGAGAACACAGTTTGACAACACTAGTAATCATACAAAATTTGTTAGTTTTTATTAGTATCAGTGTGACAAAACAATTATTCATGATGTTCCTTAACAAAGGGCATGTTAACTGTTTGACTGCTACCAGTGATGACGACAGATGCATACCGATAATTACAGCAACACTGCTGTAATTTCTGCATTTCTCTGAATTGTTGATAGATAGCTAACAACTTTATAAAGCCGAAATGCCTTCACTAAGCATCACCATGTGATTCCCTTTGCTCCTGCCTAGTAGAGTTGCTACAACCCTTAGACTTGAGGCACAGCCATGGACTAGCAGATACTTTTGAATCAGGTCCATTCTGAGGAATTTGACTCGTCTTACAAAACACTGCCTAGGTTTGTTCCTGTGCTGGAACGGAGAGCCAGTGTGCTTGGGAGCCAAGCCAAAGCACTAATTCTGCCCAGTTGCCAATGTATTCTGGGAAATTTCTGCCCACAAGCTAAACTTCGGCTTGTTTCTTTTCATCATAACTGATGCCTCAGCAGAAACCCTGGCCTGACCTTCTCTGCTGCTCTTAATACTGTGCAAAAATCAGTGATGTGTCCACAATACAGCAAAATCCAATACAAGTTTCCCATATGAATTACAGTTGGTTGTTACAGCTTTCTCCTATCCCAGATTCGATTCTATTCTATTCTATTCTATTCTATTCTATTCTATTCTATTCTAAATAGAAGAGCGTAAGAACTAGCAAACAGCTCCAGTCGTCTGAGCATCCTGTTTCCAACTGCAGCTGATAATAAATACCTGGAGTACAGGGAACAGAGTGCAAAGAGTGTGTTTGTCCCCCTCATATACCTTGTCCATGTCATTCACACCTGTATGCCTCTGTCAGGCCCTCCCAGATTTCTCTTGTTCAAGCTGAAGAGTACTGGACTATTTAATCTGCTTGCAACTGGAGGCCATTCATACCTCTTGATCATCTTTGCTGCCTTTCTCTGATCGTCTTCTAGGGAGAATGGAACTGCAATGCAGCAGTCAAAATGTGGGTGAATCATGGGTTGAAACATTGGGATAATGATGTTTTCTAGTCTGCTTTCTATTCCCTTTCTAATACTTTGTACCTGCTATTTGCCTTTCCGATAACTGTTGATCCTGATATTTTCAGAGAACTACTCACAATAAGTCAATATATCTCTCCTGAGCACTGGCAGCTAAATCAGAGCTCATGATTTTGTGTATATACACAGAATTCTTTCTTTTAACCCTGTCCGTTACTCTGTATTTATAGACATTCACCATTTCATATAGTCATTCAGTTTTCCGAAGCATTTTCTCCACTTTTTGCAGCTGGTGTTTGGTTTTACACTGAATAATTTATGTTATGAACAAACTTTATCACTCTGTTACCCCATTTTCTAGATCTATGTGTCTGTTGCACATCAAAGGTTCTGGCTTTAATCCCAATGATAAAACTCCTTTATTACGAAACTGACCATTTATCCCCACAGTTTCTTTCCTAACTTGATCTGACTTTCTCTCTTAGCCCGTTGATAGTCCGAACTTTGTCAGATAAGAGTCTCCACACCTCCTTACTTACATAACAGAACTGAAAGGAAATGCGAGTTCCCTTTAAGCAAGACGGGGAGCAGAAAACAGGTATCTGCTAAAACAGACCCAAAATCCATCCATGCTGGCACTCCCAAATTACATTCTTGGCTGTACTTTCTGTAACCAACCAGCAGACCACTTCCAAAACCCAGGATAAAACCCAAGGATCCCAATATCCTACATTTTGGCATTTAGAGATGCCAAAACAATCCTATATGTGAGCTAAAGCATCTTGAAGTCTGTTCTAACCTATGCCAGCTAGAATGGTCCTGCAGGGACTACTGTCTCTGGCCAAGACCCTCCTTGCGTGATGGTCCCTGTGCCTACAGAGCAGTGGAAAGTATAAATCTGATTATGCTGGCTTTCTGGCTACTTGGGGATGCCTGTACCTGAAAAATCTCAGGTGCCCTTTGAGGACAAATGTCCATAGCTTTCATAGCATTGGAGTGACACACTTAATAATCTCTACCCTCATCTTCTACCTTGGAAGCCAACATGTGAGGTGCTGACACAATAGACACGATCCCAATGTTTGTATCTTGGGGAGAAATAAAGCTACCACATTTGGATTACTACCTTAAGATTTGGATTACTACCTGAGGTTCCTTACTATCACAGGCATGTTTTGAGAAGTGAGAAAAACGTAAAGATCATTGAGAAATTCCTGTCATCATAACCTCTCCTGCAATCCTCTGGGGACCAAATGAAGCATACAGCTGGTATCTCTGCAGGGCAGATATGGACTGGAGACTGAATCAGGGTCACTTCCATAAGCTCTGAGAATATAAAGACTCATATGGGCTTTTTTCTCATATGAGAAAATATGAGATATGTCAGGCTGGAGCATCATTCCATTAAGAGGAAGAGGTGAAAAAAGAGAGTACAGATTTGTAGGAGATGTGGAAAGATTCGGAATCCAAGCTTCTGCCTCCTGGAGAAATAATCGTTCAAAGAAAGCATTCAGTGACAGTAATACATGGGGAAACTTCCTGATCTGCTTTCTAAGACATCCCTGAGCTTTTCCTCAGAAGACAGTGTTCCATATTTCAATTCCACCATGAGACCAAACAGCATTGTTTTACTCAAGGCCAAGGTAAACCTGACAGACAATCGTACCAGAGATGCCCAGCATAGAAGTCTGCGTGACCATTGGGCCTTTCTACTCGTTGACAGACAGCTCATTCAGAAAGATTTGCTAAATGGCTCTGCCAAACTCTGCAAACCAGCAATGTGAGCCATCAGAACTATACTTTTTCTCTTCCGTGGCTTTTCCTGGAGTTGTGTTGTCCCTGGCTGATGTTTTGACCTGGCAAGGAACAAACTTTCTTTTCATTCCTTCTCTGATCTTTTGAGATTCCCATCAGTAATGCTGGGAGAGCAGAGCGTGAATCATATGAAGCAGGGCTGGAAAACTGGCTGAACGTCTCCTGGAGAAGACAGAAGTCAGCCGACCCGCTGTGCTCATCACTGCTTTCCACCTCCCACCCGACATCCTCTCCCTGATCCTCTCTTGCTCTACTCTGCCGAGTTTTGAACAGGCTTCACATTTAGATGGGAGAGGATCTGTCCGGTGGGATATTCCCTGAAAACTGGCCTTTGCTAAAGTCCTCCTCTGTACAGCAGCAGCAATCCCTCCCTTTTGTAATGACTCAGATGAGTAGGCCCAATGACTCAGTGCTTTGGAGAGCTTAAATATCAAGGGACTATTGACAATAGCCTTCCTTAGCTTGAGTAAGGATTACAAATCTCAGTGCTTTGGGGTTGAAAGATTCTCTCAGCACCCTCTCAGCTCTTTAAGTTGTTTGTACCCTCCCTCCTCTGTATTGCAAAGGCATAATCAGGCAGTACTCTGATGAGAAATTGGAAATAAAACTTCCTTCTTTCCTGTGGCTGCTTAGGTGTCACACTGGGGTCTTCAGGGAATGGAGTCAGCGTGAAGAGACCAGCGTTATCCCACAGTTTATGACCTCACAAGACCCAGAGGTGTTTTAGCGTTTTCTCAAACTGCACCGTCTCTGTCTCTTTCCTCCAAGAAAAGCGAATATAAGCATCTAAAATTGTTGCCGTATTTCTACTAAAATGGAAAGGACCCAATTGCCAGAAAGCCTCTGGACTAACTGGCGATGGAAGTCTGAAAGCTGGAGATGAGAGCAGCCTCCCTTGTCTGCATGCCAGGTCCTCCCTCCTGTCCACCACAACGAATGCACCTGGCAGCATTAGGCTGTGCTAGCAAACAGTAGGCAGCAGAAAACCAGACATTTCCAGGAGCTGGAACAGTCTGAAAAGCACAAAATGGGAGATGAGAGACTGAGCAAAAAGAAAGAGAGAGGTTGCTAAATGGATGAGAGAAAAAAAAATTGTAAAGATGTATTATTGATTTGCCTGACTGTCCCTTTCCATATACACATAGGAAGCACCCAGAACCACAGTGACCAAAATAAAGATGCCATCCGGATAAGTATGTGTTTACATGTTTGCTTTGATGTAGGTTAACAATATGGAGTAGAGGGGATGAAAACATTCTCAAATAATCATACTCTTAAGAGATTACATTAAGCTTTGATACCCTGTTGATACGTACAGGCAGGAAGAAAAGATTATTTAAACTGAATGTGATTTTTACATATGTAAGTAATTTTATTTGTGCACATTTTTGTTCTACTTTCTCGGGGAAGGAAAATGTGATGTGCTGTGAGTGCCTAAAAACTTCATCTTGACATTTATCTCATTTGTTGAAAACAGATCCCTCTGAATTGATTTAATAAAAGCTTCAAGTGCCAAGTTTCCTGCTTGAAGCAATTGTTTTAAATAGTGAATGAAGGTATTTCAGTACCCTTCCCCCTTTTTTTGTTCCAGCTCCACAAAACCACCATTTTTTTTACTTCCAAATGTTCACTCTTTTCATTATTTCTTAAAAATTTTCAAGCTTGACAATGAGATTGTGGCTACTTTTTGTTTTGCCCTAAATCCTGTCAATTCCTTCTCCTGCCAAATCGATAAGCAAGCAAGCAAAGAGGGAAAAGAATTAATACCAAACTTTGTTGGAGGTACTTAGCTTTTTGGCGGTGTGCATGTTCAAACACATTAAAAGCAAACAGAACATTTGCTTGTACACATTTGCAAAAAGCTATCAAGTTTTATGACAATAAGAAGGCAGCTGCTTAACTACTCCCCTGGTGTTCCAGATAGGATTTCAGAGTGCTAGGACTGACTCACATGTCATTTGGCACATTTTGTAGAGGGACAGCGTACTTTATTTTTCACCAGGAGGGAGAAGCAGCATTGCAGCACTGAGAACAGCAACGTTGCTCATGGATCCGGGTACATGTAGAATTCCTCAAACAGTAGGATTTAAAACCTCCCTTCTTACTCTGGCTACTATTATTATTGGAGTTGTTATTAGTATTGTACTAGTTTAATTTAATTACATTGGGTGTATTATTGCATTCTGACAAAGAAGTCCTCTGGTGTTATTGTCTTCTATGGTCTTAAAATCTTGGGACAAGCACAAAGAAAACTTTTCAGATATAAAAACTAAATTCCGGAAGCTTGGAGAGCTTTGAATTTCAGTAGTAGTCCTCCCTCCCCTTCCCAGCAATCCAATTCTTTTCTCTTAACTGGAACAACCCCTAAGCTTCCCATGGTGCTGCTATTTGGAGCCCACGTAAAACTCATTGGTGGCAGGGATGGCATAAATGGTCTTTTTCTCCCATCTTCATGTTGTTGGGAGAAATCACACAAATGATGTCTCCTTGGTTTTGAGAGGAGCTGGCAATGATGCTTCCAATAGCATGGATTCCCTCTGAAGAAGGAGGTCCATCCACTCACCTCGACCAGAGGAGTAGGTGAGCCCATGCCCAAGGGTGAGGCACCTCGTGGAGTGACCCCTCATGGACACCTGCGTAAGAGCCCCCACAAACTGCAAAACCTTCAGTGGCCAGTTTCAGGATCCAGGTCAGGGAGAAAAGATTTGAACTTTCAAGCAAATGAAACACAGGTCATCCAAAGGTCATTTTCTTAAATCCCTGGCCAGTTGGTCGGCTGGTTAGCCATCTACACACCCATCTAGCCAGCTGCCTGTGTGACTGCCTATTATTTTTCATCACCATTATATCTTAACTCCTCCAGATCTTTGAGATACAGTCTTTGAGGAGCTTTGAAGATTAAACCTTACAAGTCTCTAACGGTTCACAGTTTTGCAAGTCATTACTATGAGCTATTGATTGTTGTCAGTGCAAGGAAGACATGGAGCTTCTGAGTTGAATTAATAGATATATGATGCACCTACATTTCTGCTCTCTCCTTTCTCTGTTTCCCACTCTTGTCTTCTTTACCCTGGCCATCCTCTTTCTACTCCTCAGCTCCAAGATCCACCTAAGGATGATGCCAAGGCTTCCTGTTGCTAAAGCAAGACCCATGGTTCACAGCTCCCAAGGGTTTAATGCTGGACTTAGAGTCAGTGGGAGCATCTACTGGCACATGCCCATTCCCATCCTCTCCAACAGGAGCAGAAGCCTGCTGAACCTATCCATTTTTAATGCCTCCCTACGTAAGGCTCTGAGCCCGACCTCAGGTAGCATATGAAAGCGAAAGCCCACAGCAATATACATTTTTATATGTTCGAACTCTGACTCTAAAGGATTCTTGATCCTATTATTTTTAATTCCTATCAATATGTGCTGTGAGGTATCATTTCTCCTTTTCCATGACAAACTGACACAGGTATCTTTGTTACTGTCAGCTCATCCAACTCCAGTTTACAGAGAACTTCTCTCATGACTGCTGCTCAATGAATCTTATTCAGATGGGCTCCCATGTGTGCTGTGCTTGTTTTCTTTCTCTTTTTTAATCAGCTGGCATAGCCCCAGATATTTCCTGATAAATCATATCTAATGTCTGCCTTGTGGTTTTCTGATGTGAACAACAACAACAACAAAATAAAAAATCAAAGTGGTAAAAAGCAATATTAAAAACACATTTAGTGCAATCACACACAGGGGGGAAATGAAGAAAGCACTAAGCTCTACCTACTTCTGTACAACCACCTTGAAAGTTTGAAAGTTACAGTGAAAGCACAGTGGGTTGTAGAGTGAAGCAGTAATGAGAATCAGAGGATTAAATCAAAAAACAATTAACAGTTTTATTCTTGACATGCTGTTTCCTGCTTTTGGTTTAATTTTATCTTTATCATTCAAGCATTTGCATAAGTGCTTAACTAAGGTGTTAGTAGCATTACTCAGTGAAGTTCAACATTTTGCTGGATTAGAGACACACATTTATTAGTCCCCATTGATGACAATTATTGTTATTGCGGTTCCCACTATTAAAAGCTTTCCTTTCCAAGGCTTCTGTAGGCTCATTTTTCTTCCCACTTACATTTCCAGATTTTTAACCTTGTATTGTCCTTTATTCTTTACCCACTCCTACTGATTGTCCCAAACCTTTCTATTTGACCTCTTTCTCCCTTCCCCTCCACACGCTCCTTCCCAGCCTCATGCAACCGCAAACAGCGGTGACGGCCGTGATTCCGTAGCTGCTCGGCCAAGAAGGGCCGGACAACCATCCCACCGGGAGGAGAGCGGCAGCTCCAGCGCTCCAAGCTGCGGAGAAAGCGGGAGATGGGATTCACCCCTAGCTAGTGGCTACTCATGGATGTAGAGCGTTAATTTAATCTTCCGTATCATTTGCTCACAGCTGCTTTCGACTCTGCTTCTCCTTCTGACGATGTCCAAAAGTTCCAGCAGATGGCATCTCCTCCTAACGTCTACCTAAGCTCACCACGTGCCCAAAGACAGAGCCTGCAACTGCTGCCTTCTGAACCAACCAATTTTACATTCTATCTGTGCAGGAAATGTGCTGAAGGAAAGGGCAAAGAGGAATGAATCTACACCATTACACGTTCATTTTACAGCTTGAGCTAATAGGTTTCTCTCAATGTTCAGACAATTATGGGTTTTTGACCGCTGGAGAAGAATCAATGTTTATTTGCAAGTCAGCTCAAAAAAAGCAACCAAACAGTGCAGATCATTTGCATCTATTATGACGAGCTCTAAAATGGAGTATAATCTATTACTTAACAAAACCAAATGGAAGCAACAATAACAAAGGCAATGAGGCTGATGTACAAGACCTTCCCTTCTTAAGCACCAGCTGTAGAGCTGGAGCAGCTGCAACCCTCAGCCCTCAGCCAGATACTGCACCAACACATGCAGCAGGAGAACGCTCCCCCGTGCCCCCCTGTGTAGCTGCATACTGTGTTTTCATTCCACCTCTAAGGACAATGTGAGCGCCACTGAGTGACACCCAAGAAGTTTGTCCCAATGGTTTGATAAGTTTAGATAGGCGGGATTTGGATCAAGCTTTGACTAGCACAGCCACAGCAGCACTGCCAGCTTTGTACATCTGCGGATCCATCTCCAGATGCTCCTTAGAGCCTAATTCCTTTGTAGGTCTTGAAAGAAACAGGGAGGGAGAGGGGACAGAAACTTGAGGAGGGGAGTTTTGGAGGAGGATGGTGGGAGAAGCATTTAGGAAAAATGTGAAGGACATATTGATGGGATGCACTGAAAGAAAAATTTAGGACACTACCTCTTCTTGGGACACCATGCTGACTAAGTCCAGCTCTGTCCTATCTCCAGTTGGCATTGCTTCACTGACCAGTGAAAACCAGTATACTGGAGGAATACAGATCTTTTCTTTACAAACTTAGCTGTTATGGCTGTCAAATGAACAAAAAGGAATGATGCTACTGGGCTGGTGTGACCACACGTAATTAACTATCATAATTCAACCATGAAATGCTAACAGAGAATTCTTCATGAACAGTCCAAAGTTTAAAAACATGCCCCTGGATAAAACAAAGCAATGCAATTATCTGAATATCAGGAATTTACATCGATGGCCCACAAACAGAAAATGAGAGTAAGTATATAGAGTAAATGAGCCACTTTCTCAGGTCTAACTTTTGACAAGATGGTCTCCCTGAATGCAATCCGCTGAGAATACCAGTGAGTCACATTCATAATTGGATTTAAGAAGTACATAAAACAACAGTCACAGAAATGATAGTAAATAAGAGGAGCTGCATTAAAATGGGGTTTTTTTTCTGCATTAAGACTAAAAAAGCCTTCTCATATGAAATGTGATTAGCACTGGCACGCTTCTCATATTTGTTACATTTATTATTGTTATTAAATTGCACCACTTGTGTGCACAATTCTGCAAGGATGATGATCTTAGAGTGCTTTCAGCTGCAAGTTGACCTAAGGCTTTTACAATCTGAAGCCTCCCTCTTAGAAAGGCAGACAAAGCCAAGCCAGAAACTGAAGATGGAAAAAAAAAAATCATTTAGTTCAAAATCCTGTGTAAATAAAAATGGATCTCTATAACATGCTTGCTGGTACTCCACTCGGTCATGTTTCTAGATAATGAGTGAGAATTAATAAAAGTTTTCAGCCAGAGTCTGTTCCCGTTGCAATCACTGGTTATTTTTTCAGTTGAAGAGGGGCAGATAAACTAAAGTTGTGTGTTTTTGAAATTACCACCCTGTCATTTAACTGGAGCAGTTATTTCCTTTAACAATTTGGACATGAATTCCATTCCCAAAGAGAGAGCAGCTCAATGGCAAGAGTTGCTAATGCAACACGTGCCAGTTTCAGAGCATCTACAGTAGTTCATTTAAAGTGGCCATCTAAAATCCCCTGAATTTCTGGGGAAACTGTCTTGGTGGGGACTTTTAAAACATAACCAAAATTATTATTTCAGTTATAACATGGCTTTTTCTCTTCCTTAAATGCCTTGTTTGAATTCTAATTGCTCTTACCTTTCTGATTTCAAGCACATAGTAAATGGGCAGGAGGACACACATTTCCTGCGCAGCAGATTTCCCCCACCCCAAAGGCAGTTTGGTGCCTTTGGAAAAAGTCAGAGGGGAAGATTAGTGCACCACGGGACCCTTTTTGATCCCCCAGCAGCACAGCAGGAGGTGGTGACCTGGCCTGGGTCCCCGAGGGGAAGGCAGGCTGCAGCAAGGACCTTCGGGAAAAGAGACGTCGGGGAGGTTTAACAGAGAAGGCTACAGTGCCCAAGACCCTAGGGAGCAATCACGGAATATAAACAGCGCTTGGTTTGGGCTTTTATGGGACACTGAGAAGACTCCTGCCCTGGACTGGCACCAGGCTGAGCAGCTTAAGCAGGAGACGTGGTAGCGGGAGTCTCCAAATCCAAGGGATGCCAAACTCAAGCCAGGGGCTCAAGTGAGACAGCAGCTGCTGAGCAAGGGATGACAGACATGGCCGAACTGAAGTCCTATCTGCTATTTATGCAAATATGTGGGGCCACAGGATGCTCTCGGTTCCTCACTGAGGGGACAACTGAAAGCAGAGCTGTGTGGGTGCATGTGTGGGCTGCAACCGGCACACGCTCAGCATCTTCCCCTCCCCGAGACAGGTTTGGCATGGTCTGGAGGGCTCCGGGAGGAAGGATCCTCCCAGAATCACAGTCTCTTTTTTTCCCCAAGCACCAGCTAAAATCCAAAAAGACACAGGTTCGCCTTCACTTGCAGATGTGGTGGAGACCACGGAGTATTTCAGTCCTGGACAGCTAAGATCCCTTTCTGCCTATTCACTAAGGACACAGGCTGCTCTGAGAAATGCCTTTGTGCTGGGCTTGTAAGGGGCAGCCTTAATTATTCCCGTTCCTCTTAAATCGTCTCTTTGTGCTATGGGCTCAGTCGTGATGATTTTTCATTTGAGAGGATTGCATCACATCAGACACGGGGCTATAAATCCCCCAGAATGAGCAGACTAGTGACAGCACTGGCCTGTTTTACAGCAGGGAAGTGTGAAGTTTATTGTCATTTCTAGAAGTCAAATGATTTTAAAATGACATAATCTTAAAGAAAAAAACCCTCTCACACTAAAAGCAACATTGCAGAAAGTTAATGTCTTCCCCAAACAAAGTGACCAGGTTATGGGAAGGGGTGGGAATGGGTGTGTTGGTGGAAGTGGCCAGAGATGAATGAAAACAGGAAAGGATAGTAGCTCTGGTGTGGCTGTGATGGCCCAAACACCTTAACCCTTTGCTGTCACTTTCTGACAGTCCTGTGGCTTCGGGCTGCCTTGCCTCAAAAGATGTTCCGACCCGTGAGTGTGTTCCATCTACGGAAAGGATAGATGAGCTCAACCATCCCCTACGGACCTGCATCCTGGGCACATCCCTCCCAGGCTGTCCCTTTCCTTTCCTGGGGACAGCCAGCCGTGGGCACATAAGACACCCGAGAGGCCCTGGGATCACGCTTTATTTTGACAAAATGTTTGGAAAGGACATACAGAGATTTGGAGGGAGAGATAGCAAAGCGCAGCCCAAAGATGTGGCTTGGCATGTGCTGGTGCAGCGTTTCAAACGTAGAGGGGGAGCATTTTTCCCATGTGCTCTGTACTGGCCTCATGCTGCTCCTCTGAAGCCAACAGTGCCCACCCCACGCTGAGAACTTCAAAAGCCCCAACCTGGGGTTTTCAGTTGTTGTCGCCCAGCCCCACTGGATGGGAGCACCTCTGCTGTTACGTGGGATTTGCTGAGCTACCAAAGTGGGGAAAGAAGAGCCCTAAGGAAAGGCAGGGGACACAGGGAGAGGAACCGAGCCCTGCTCTGCACGCCCCAGCGTCACCTTTAGCAGTAACTTCTGTCCTTTGCTGGAAAAGGATGCAAAGGCTCTCTTCTCCTCCTATAAAAGCTGTGTCTAACACTCAAAGCCCCTTTGTGACCAAGACACGAGAGCAAAGCAGGACTGAACACTCCCAAGGAGTGCATTAGCAGCCAGAAAATGCAGACAGGCAGCCCTGGAGGGGGTCAGTCTGAATTAGCAGAGCAAGGCTGGGAGATCTGCGGGGAGCCCTACAGCCCAAAGCCTCCCAAGCAGTATTTGAAGCTAATGATGGTTATCACAAAGGAGCCTGTACTCTGTGTGTCCAGAGAGATGGAGCTCCGGCACGGAAATATTTCCAAACCCTACTCTCGGGGACAGCCCATGCCAGTTGACCACATAACGCCGCTGTGCTCCTGCAAATCAAGCTCCTCGCTTGGTGCCATTACATCAGTTAGCAGTGTCCAAAAGCCAGCTTTTCTTATATATCCAGCCTCCAGTCCGCAAGTGTTGGGTTGCATTTTCAATTCAAAAGGGCTTACGAAGTCAGGTCCCTTCACAGCGCGCCAGCCCCAGTGTCTCCAGAGGCTACGGCGTCTCGTGAGCCTAACAAAAGGCAGTGTATGTCCTCCCCAAAAGGCCTGACTTCCACACTCAGAGCAAGCGTTTCAGTAAGTTACAAGGGACATTTCTGTTCAGACAAACCCATTTCTGCAGCCAGCTGCAAATCCATCTAACAGTAATGTTTCTATTTCAGTAGGCAAGTCTATTATGTCAGAAACCGTCTAGCCACAATCGTTCAGAACACAAAAGCAATCGCATAATCCCCTTACTCTGTGAGAGATAAGCAAGGCTCCAATAAATGGAGCACTTCTTCTCTTGAGGATTTAATCCCCATTTGAGTTTTTTTTTATTGTTATTATTATCCTTTTTAATCACCCAGGAGTAAGCAAGGATTACAAATGAAAACTGCCCCTGAAGATTTCCATCTTTATATGCATGTATGTAAATATAACAAATATGCATGCATGTATACACACACATACACATAATTTGCATACACATATCACTGCATTCACTCAAAAGATTCACAAGAACTTCTTTTATTCTGATTCCCCCTTCCCAGCAGAAATATGAAGTGCCGCAGCTCCGTGCCAGTGGTTTCAAGTTGCAGGCTTTAAGCTTTCTCTGACCTTTGTACAGAATTTTAATTCTTTCTTTTCTTCCTTGCATTTCTAGCTCCAGGGTGATGAAGGAGTCCTACCAACTGAAAGGGGTCCCATCGCCCCAAAAAGCAACTGAAAAGAATAAAAGTTGTGAGCTTCATAGGAATTGTCACCCAGCCAGCAAGGTAAGTAATAAAACAAACTTTACGGAAAATAATCACCAGATCTCTCTTCTGTTTTGACAGTAAAAGGAGAGACCAGCTCTTTTTCTTAAGTAACAAGACATTTGCAACCAGGGAAAGACATCATCATCTCCCCACTTCTGAAGCAGGTCGTAGGCTTGAACAGCATCTGTCCCTGTTGGGACTCTGTCCCCGACACTCAGTAGCAAGTTTCTGGACTCAGTTGTCCTGGCTGCAGGCCTGGGAGAAGGAAAAAGCAGCTTCATACCATTTCCTTTGGCCTGGAAAGAACTGTTTTCAGGATAAGTAGCAGATTGCTGCTTCAAATGAGGAGTGAGATAGAAGAATAAAAATTCTAGAGATGAGACAGTGAATCAAGTTTACAAGAAACCTCTTGGTCATGAATCATTAAGTGAAAAGATATTCCTCCCTGTACTAATGCCTCACAATTAATGCAGCATTTAAAGGATACTTAAGAGCTGATATATATGAAACAGATCTTAGTGGGACTGCTTTGTCTTGGGCTCAGCCTTCAAAGCCTGACATAGCTTTGGTTATGCGTACACGGCTGGCAAGAAGACCCTGCTCCCTCATCACAGCAAAAATATGAAAGAACAAAAGTTTATACCAAAAAAATGCAAAACACTGAGAGCTACAGAGAGCCTGGGATCACTTCTGGTACTAAAAGCAGCAATGCAAAATGTGGGTAAGCAAAACCAAATCATTCAAGCTTTTTCCTGTAGCTTGGGACACACAGATGCCAGAGAGGGTATGGCAATGGCAGGGAAGTGCCCTAAAGATCTTCTGGTTAGGCCACAGGCAGAGAGTAGCAAGGGATCAACTTGGTGCTATTTAAGAAGTCAGTGTCCCCTCTACTTGAATGCCACCTCAACATTGGTTTTAATGAAGCAATTTTATTTTGCATTGCAGACTCCCAGTGGAGATTCTGGGCTCGTGGAGTTACTAAACACCAGCTGAGAGGTCAGGCTGGAGATGTAAAAATGCTATTTCAAAACTGAAAAGTATCAACCTTGAAATTTGGCTGAAGATTAAATAATTTAAAGCTGGTGAAGAGCAATCTTTGAAACTGTTCTGACTCGTCTTGTAGCTTTGTACAGGTAAAAAGTAATAGCAACTGTTTTGGGATAGGTAACAAAAATGCTTTTGCGGCACTTTGCACTAAAGCAATATATGTGTGAGTAGTTCAGATTATTATATACATAGGAAATATCACAACGACACATCACAGTTTAAAAATGAGTCAAAGAACATGTACAATTTTTAGTGCACAGACTGCCATTTACTTTATCACTGAGTGCACTGAGGACAACACGTCTGTGATCTGGCTTGCCTTTATCTGTTTTTACAATAGAAGTGTGAAATAACCTGCAATAATTACTTCTAGTCATATTGTGAACCAAAAAATTCTGATGGTAGTTGGATTATTATTATTATGAGTAAAATTAGGCAAGTGTATAAATATTAGCATGAAGGTATTATATAGCTTCCAGCCTATGTGCAGTGATCCATGATTCAGTGATGTCAATGGGAGAGATGAGTGTCTTGCCAGATTTTGGGCTGCTACAAAAATAAAAGCGCTACTGGCGTAGGAGTAAGGATGCACATTTTGAAAGGGTCAAGCATATTGTTTTCAAATCATCAGTGTTTTGTGGAGACATTGATATTTCAAAATGGTTTTTTGTTGAGGGCTTTGTTTCAGTAGTTTTGGGGCAGGTCTCTAGTCTAAATACTTAACATTGAAATGCAGCAAAAGTACAGAGGGAAATTTTAAATTCTAGTTCTGATAGAAAGGAATTTTTCCTTCATTTCTGCTACATATTAAAGTTGCCTCCACATTTGATAACCATTAGGAGAGCTCAGACTTCATGGATGTTTCATTTAGTTTGATGACAGAATTAAGTCCTTCATTGAAACATGACTTTTAAAAGGTATAGTTAGCATTAGATCTAAATTCAGAAAGCAAGAGATGTTTTTTTCCTATGCCAGAAATCTTTAATACAACTAAATAAATTAAATAAATACAATTAGAAAAATTATTTTATAGAACCAAAGTCACTGAAGGGTTCCCGTTGACTCCAATGGGTCTGTAGGATAATAGTGCAGATTTCAGTGCATTTAACTGAATTAATTAAAACCTTTCTGTTAGCTAAATTAAATAATTCACAAGGCAAATCCCACCCTTCAAAGGGACCTACCTAAAGAGTAGGAGATTCGCCCGAGGTTCATTTCTAACTGATTCTTCAAGGAGCTACTGGAAGCCTCTTCCCTCAAACTGTTAATTCAATGGATGCACAGCATGAATCCTCCCATCCCTCCTCGCTCCACTGCCAGAGGTCTGGCATTAGCTGAGGAGGAACCACGAGACAATAATAGTGACAGGAAATGATAAATGCTTTTTGTCTCCATCCCTCTTTTTGCCTCAAGGGCAAAACTTTTTATTGCAGCCTGGTGGTTTCACCTCTGCTATGTGCTGGCAGCATGCTTGAGAGCAACCTCCATTGGAAGCGCTTCCTAGTGAGTGTAAGTAAGTGTACATAGCACACACGTGAACAGCTTTGTAGAAACTGGAGGGAAAAAAGATTGCTGGCACCAATATCCACCCACATATAAGAAACTTATGGAAAGCTGAAATGACAGAGGTAGGAAAATGGGTATAGGCATAAGGTTGAGGCAAAATTGGCACCTACTAGCCCAGCTTATTTCCCTGGTTAAATGGAATCTGTTTTGGCTAGCAACAAACATAAGAGACAGATTCAACAGTGCGAAATACATTGCCATAATCCCAGTTTAGCTGCCCTGTTTGGTTAAATCTTGTTTTCCAACACTGGAAACAGGCTGGAGCATTTGGCCCTTAGGCTGTTAATGCAGAGTCATGGCACACATAGGATACTGAACGGGACTTTCTTGGCATGAACCTCCTCAGCTGACAAGTCAACTGACCGGTTACTTTATCATTCACAAAATCATTTGCATGGCCCAAGTCCAGCTATGGAGATTTTCCTGGGGAGGGAAAAGAGGTCATCCTCCCACACCACGTCCCAGCTAGTGATGCCTGATGTGCTGAATGGACACCTGGTCTTGAGACAGTAAACCCCCTGGTTTCTATATGGCCTCCTGCTGTGCCCCACTGCCTTCCCTTTCAGGTTTGTTTCTGCCCACCCAAGCCCACACGTCTGTCCTCAAAAAGGGCATGGACTGGCTTAGGGTTTACTAAGGGTACGACTTGTCCCACAGTCTTCTTTTTTCAAGCAGTCTCTTGATCTGTCTGGGCGTTTTATACAGCCATGCTTTTGCGTAGTATCTGCTGTGAATGTGGACGCTCAGAGGGCTGGGGTCCCATTTTCTTTCCATTGCAAAATCCCTCATTTGTGTCTTCTAGCTGCTAGGACTGTGAACGCTACCTGAGGCCTGAAAGTTGGGCTGTGTTCCTCTAGCCTGTGCATCATCACAGCAATAAAAACATAGTTAACTCTTCCGTTGGTGATCTGAGAGCCAGAGTATGATCCAGTCAGTCCTCCCTTAGCTGTCAGTGCTGTGTTGCTAATAGAAAGGGAAAAAAAGAGTAAAAACTTGTTTCTGTTAGTGAAATAAGCAGATGTGACTCATAATGCACACCAGGGACTGATCAGTTGAGTAAGAAGGTATCTTTTAATTCCCTTCCTTTCTGTCCGTAACTAGTGATGCTTTGGCCTCAAAATGAGTATCGCAATAGAGCTACATATAGTTAAAAGTTTATTTTGGATGTTTTTCTCCAAAAAACCGAGAAGTTGGAAAGCAAATGGAAATTTAGATGACAGATATTCACTTTATTCTCCTTGTCCTTTATTTTACCTACTTTCTTCTTCCTATACTTCCAGCAGATCTGTGTCTAACTAGAAAGGATACAGTCATTCCTCCTTCCAGGTGTGACTGTATTGGATTTTGATAGAGACCTGCTGCCAAGGGCTGGAATCAAATTCTGTTTCAACTTCAAGATTCCCGTCAGCTGAACTTTTCTAGCTGACGGAATCAGCCAATAGTCCAAACACCTCTCTGAAGGGACTTCAGTGAGGTCTAAACTGAGTGCTCAGGCAGCAGCAAGTAGTCTGTAGCTAACGTCTCTGTAGCAGTTCTGTTACATGAACCAATCATTCATCCACCCTTTGAAACTGTAGCTACTCGACATCAAACCTGGGATGACAGCCATCAGCAGCCCTGGATTAGCTTTCCAAAATCCCCCATTTTTTAGTTTTGGCACCAATGTCTTTGGAAGACGTGGATATGGCAGGGGGGGGCTGGCTGCTAAAATCAAGTTACATGCATCTGAGAGACAGCTGTCAAGTGAAGAGCTCTAGAAAACCTGACCTCCAGCTTGCCTAAGCATCTTCATCAAAAAAAATGTACTGGCTGAGTTCTCATTTTTGCAGCCTTTCAACATGCAACAGCTCTCACGTCTTGCTCCTGCCATCATTAGGCAGCTCCATAGAGCTGAGTCAGGCAGGACTCATCTGGTGTATTTGTCATGTGCCTGAGTCACACGGAGGGAGATGATGGCTCACAGCACCAACCCTGGCCACAGAGATGGCTCACAGCACCGACCTTGGCCATGGAGACGGCTCACAGCACCAACCCAGGCCACAGAGATGGCTCACAGCACCAACCTAGGCCATGGCGTGGCCTCTGACCAGGTTGCTGGAGCAGGCAAGCCCACAGCGAGCACATAGCGTGTTGCGTCCCCAGCAGCAGAGCTTCCCCATGGCTTGGTTTCTGCCCCAGACCCTCTGGCCCACAGTGCATACAGCTCTTGAGGGATCACAGATCTATCCAAGAAGCTTTGCCAGGCATGGGGTCTCCTGAGACATGGCAGAGGCCACCACACTTCCTGAAATGGAGGCCTGCCTCCAGGGAGGCATGACAAAGAAGCTCGTGAGAATCACGAGGGCTGAATTTGGGCATCTCTATGATGCTGGTGAGATGCTGGAAGTGCCGTGACCCAGCTGCCTGTATTGCTCCAGTGAGGAGTCCTGTCATCCCAGGATGGATTGGGTCCTAGGCAGGCATTTGGCAGCTCCATTGCATGGCTTCAGAAGATGCTGAGCACTTCTGGAGATCTGGCCGCAGCCATGCACGCTGAGGGCTTCGGAAGACTAGCCACACTTCGGCTGACTTGGACATATGCTAAGATACCTTCAAATCCCTCTGTTGTGTAAAAAAGAATTTACACAGAGGGTGATGATGCTCCAAAGCTCCTTCAGGATAGCAGAAGGAGACCCAGGCTTGTCCCCACCAGGACGTTTCCATCACAGCAGACACCCTGGCATAGCCCCCAGTGGAGATGCACCGTATGCTGACAGGAGTCCTTCTGCTGGCAGCTTTATTGCTGCTCAATGACAAACTAAGCTGATAATAATGCTTGTCTGTCAGCACAGATGTATCCACTCCAGTGCTTCAGCCAGCACTGTGACCAGCAAGAAGGGGAAGGGGTGGTGATACCCACTTCTGCAGCTGGCATTACCGCGCTGGTCTCCGTGAAACTGGGGGTCAGGCCACTGTGTATCTGAATTTCATGGGACTGGGCTTTATTTAACCTGTAATGCATTTATATCACTCTGGGAGCATCAAGAGCTTTAAGATGAGGAGTGTCTGTGATTTCTACAACTTGTACAAGGATTTAATGTCCTTGTACATGGCCACTGTGGCAGCATCAATAAGAATCCAGCTGGGCACATTCCTGAGTCATGGCTTTATGTCACGACACTGACAAGTTTGGATCACCTGTGTAAAGTTCTCGGGTTACAGCCAGCAGTAAGATAAACAAAGACAAATTCTCATCCTTCCTCTCCGCTTATGATAAGGGAAGCATGCCTTTTCTCCAGTAAAAAGTGGAATTTCCCACTAGGAGGAGAGTTTTCATGTGTGTGAATATTTCGCACAGCTTTACTAGCTGTCAACTGTACAAGCTAATCAAACTCACCTTCATAATGAAAATTATTTTTTAATTGCATGAAAATTATAAATTTTCATGATGAATGAGGAATCATACTGCAAAAGAGACAGAACTTTCAAAACATCATTTTAGGTCTCATCCTGCTCCAGCATCTTTATTCCTTGTGTCTTCCATGAACCTAAGGTCTTCAATTTTCCCCCAAACACATGGTCACTGGGCTGCAAATGGGACCTGGTGCAGCTCCAGCTGGCCTTCTGCCATCTACATCTATGGGAGCAGAAACAGCCCTATTCGTGACCGTGTTTGAATGCAAGAGATACAGTATAGTATAATTAGAAAAGATTAACACATCACTCAATCCTAAAGGGTCATATAATCATTTAGGACATGGGAACAGTGTCAGTTCCTGATTTAGAGGCCTCAGTTACAGATATGACACGCTAGCCATAAAGTAGCAGAAAAAAACCTCACAGTGCAATCTATCTTGTTTTCTGAACCAAAACTGCCAGTAGGTACACACTGAAATGTCCACCAGAACACGTAAAATGAATCTTCACCAGATCACACCAGGGTCCAGTGCTTTGACTGTGTTGCAGTTTCATTTCAGTTATTTGTAACAATACAGCCCAAAGGCCACCCCGACTGCTGTTACAGCAGTACTGGACTAAGGGCAAAAAAGGATTTTTCCCATACCCTGCAAGCGAGGTAAGGATTTTTTTTTTTTCCGTCTCCAAAGACAATGTGGTCAGAGGAATGTTTAGAAGAGCTATACTTTTCTGGCAGATGTAACCTTTCTCCTTCAGATCTCTTAAATCCATAGTTTTCAGCGTAAGATCAGATGCCTGGGAGTCCACAGATTACTTCTGAGGGTCAAAAGGTAACTAAGAAAAGCAAGGTTTCTATTTGCTGTACTGGGTCTGCGGATTTCCTTGAAATAATGTGGGAAGAGGTTGAAGAGCAGCGTCCTGAGCAGCCTGTCAGAAAGCTAGAAGCTGGAGGAAAGTCACAGAAAAGAATTTCAGATTTTAAAATTTTGTCCGCCCGAAGCAATATCTGTATCTCCAGGCTAAATGTTAGCAAATGCATCTCTTCAGGATGTTCTTTTGGCATGAAATAGGCAAACAGAAATTTCCCTCATTCCTTATATCCAGTCCACAGAAACTGGTGGTGAATCATAAACAAAGTGGGTGGTAAAGGAAAGAAGACAGAAAGAGAAAAGAAGGAAATGTAACAGTCTGCATTGGATCTGTTATCCATGAGTAATAAAGGCAGTTAAGGAGAAAAAAATGTTTATCCCTTGTAATTACTAAGTTTACCTTTCATCTTGATCACAAAACTTTGGTAATGAGATTATACCATTTGGCTGTGAAAAACATAATTTTAGCTCTACAGTATCCTCTCCCCAAGGATTTGTGCAAACATTACCTCAAACATCAAACATGCATATTTTAATGAACTGTATTAGTCTGCCTTCCCTTAAACTACAGTTCAAAACACCAGTGTTAATGAGTTCTCCCCACTCCTGATAAAATAAAAATAGCTAGGAAAAAAATTACTTTTTGCTGACAGGGGGAGTTTGAAATGAGCTGTGTTTAACAAGTCAAACAAAGCTAGTCTTATTTTTACATTCATTTTTACTCTACAGCTTCGGGGATGAAGCTCAGTGCTGCCATCAGTGAAGCCTTTCTGATTTTCCCCTGTAGGAACCAGCCAGTTTGCTGTGCTGTCTTGTGTCTGCAGGTCAAACTCTGCCCTGTCATAGCACCCTGCAAAGTGTAAGTGGGTTTCAGTGCAACTACTTCGGATTTGCACCCGGGTGTAAAGGAGAGCAACACCTAAGCGCCGGAAGAAGCAAGCAGTGGTTCGGGGTGTATTTTCTGGGCTGCAAGGGCAGGGATACCGGGCCGATCTGCTGGCCTCAGCCCATGAAATGCTCGCTGCATCGGCCAGCGAGCGCTGAGCTGCTCCTCTGTCTTTACAAAGAGGCTGCCACAAATGCACGACCGTTCCTGCTATCTGCTCTGACTGCTCAAGAGGCTTCCTCCCCTCCTTCCAAACTAGGATGCAGTCCCACGGGGAAGCTGAGGCATCTCATTTTTGGCAAAGAACCTCATTCCCATGAAAGTAAGCGCAGCTTTTACACCACCGTTTAATAACATGGCAACATTCTCATGCATTAGACTCATTTCCTTGCTGCCATGACTTGAGAAATAAATACTGCCGTAAAGCAAGCTTCCGGAAAGCGAAGCAATTTCTCAAGCTTGCCTTCTCCTCCGAGACGATGTTTTAAAAAATACTCAAACACACTTTTGTCCACACGGTTTAGTGTCGGTGCAGACTTTGTACCCTTCCACAGTATACACTAGACAACGTCAACCAGCTTATCTAGAGAGGAAAGATTTCTGAAAAGCGACTTCAGTTTATGTGAGCACGGCCGAGGCTGCACGCACATTCGCTTAGCCTTGGCTGCAACAGAAGAGTGGGTGTGAAAACGTGAACGGAGTGATACAACAGCGCAGCCGCGGGACAGAATGCAGGGAGTGTGCGTGCAAAGTTTTGTCCTGGTCAAAGCTCACAGCCAAAAGCGGAAAGAGCTCACACAGATAAAGACGAACCAAATTGCAAGAGTCAAACCTCGGCTTAAAAGACTGCGCCCACTGACCGCGGTCAGAGCTGCAGTTTGAAAGCAGCCTGGGAAGTACCAGGCTGAGGTGGTTATGTAGTCTGTGCCGGCTGCCCGCGTCTAAATTTCTCCTCTGCCTGTGCCGGAACGGGATGGTTTGAGACCAAACTCTCGATGCTCATTGCTGGTTGCTTAAAGGCCAGGACTGTACTCGCAGCCTGGCCCCACAGCTGAGCTCATGCCTGCCTGCACTCCGCCTCGACGGGGGCATCCCCCCACCCGCCTCCAGCTCTGCGGAGTGGGGTGAGCCCCAGCCCCCCCGGCTCTGCCCCCAGCACACGTCACACCACCCCTCCTGGGCACCTCCTGGGGGACAGCCGGGCGTTCCGTGGACCTCCCTGCCTCTCCATTGACAGCTGAGGTAAGGGGGATTGCAAGCGTAAGCAAGAAGCATCGTTTTTAGATAAGTATAGTCCAGCGAGGCAGCTGGGAACCTGAGTGATTAGTAGGTAAAATTCTTCCTCCAGGCCTTTTATATCATAGTCCTGAAATGCAGGAAACGCCAAAAGAGACCTTCACTTGTGGAGATGAAAAAGCACTGCGTTTAGGTTCCTACAGCACCAGACCTTTCTGTCACTATTACAGTGTATTAACAATTTTTAGTGATTTTTATATGTATGGCATATAAAATTAACAAACATAATTTATTGCCCTCTCACACCGTAGCTGAATGTTTTACACAGAGGACCTATTCATCACTCTCTAACTAGTGCAAACAAACAGGGTTCCACAGTGTTGATTGATGGATATATCGGGTTTCTTTGCTGCTGCTGCTGCTCATACTGCTCTTGAATTAATAACTCGGAGTTTACTTTGCACATTGTTGTCTCTTTTTTTAAAGAGCATTTGGAACACCTAAAGCCTGATTCTTATTAACACTAAGTCCCTGTTACACCTAAGTGGCCTGAATAGGTAATTAAATTTTTCTTCGATTAAAGGCTCCTTTCTATGGTCATAATGACATAAGGGGGATCTCAGCCTGAATAAGAATCAGACACAAAATTTTTGCTTAGGAACTTGCAATAGCAGGGAAGAGTAAACAAGTTTCGTTGTCACTGTTTCCACAGATGATCCCAGTAATCGGCAGAAGTCTTTTGAATGTAATGTAAAAAGCAGGCATTAATGTTATGGGGGCTTTACATACTCTGCTTGAAAGGGATCCTGCAATAATTAGTTTAGAAATTTAATTTCCTCCATTTTTTGCAAGAAACTTCTGGAAGTGAGCAAGCTAGTACTTTGACACTATTGCTTTTGGCTTTTCCATGAAATGCCATTCCAGCTTGGATCAGTTATAAATGGCTGAAAATCACCATTTCCCTTCCATTGCTTGTGTTCCTCAGGACATTTCTGCCACCCTGTGAAAGCGATCATTAAACTTGCCTTGAAGGCAGCAACAGGAGGAGCACATACGCCAGTAGAAACTGCTGGGGCCTGCTAAGCTCTCCTACAGCTGCCATCTTTAAAAAACCCCTTTCCAAGAGGCATGGCTCACGATCACATCGCTGTGCCTGCTCTCACAGCTGAAAAGCAAACAGTGGATCCACTTTCACGAGCCCTGGGGCTGCTGGGCCAAAATGAGACCCGTCAACTGGCAAAAATACTACCACGATGAAGGGCTGGTAGGTTAGGTGATCCTACACTTCATTGGGGAAGACACGACTAAGATGAATTCCCCCAAACCAGGCACCGTTTCTGGCACTCTTTGTATTAATAACCTTTCCTGCTATAATCAAGCAGCACTATTTCTGTGGCTCCAAACAGAACTGTGTGTTACAGTGGTCACCTTCAGAGTCACCAAGACATGTTCAGAGACTATAGAAACAGAGCCACTCTATGCTGGGACTGCATCCAATATATCTTCCAGCTTCTGCCATTTAGGCATTCTGAGCGCAACTTTGCATCTACATCATACTGTCTGGCTGTCCTTCACAAATATTTCTTCTGAATTTGCCCAAATCCAGTTTTGAATCCATGCTTACTTTTGGTACCCACAATGTTGTGCAGCAAAGATGCCTACAGAAAGTGCTCCCTGGTGTTAGGTACAAGATGCCTTCCTCTTGCTTGTTTTGCTGCCTGATGATTTCAATAGGTGCCTACAACTTTCCTGCTAAGAGAAACAGTGATTAATCCTTCCCTGTTTGTCTTCCCCATGTCACTCATGATCTCTATCTATATCTCCTCTCATACCTTCTCGCTGTCCGAAAAGTCTCAAATTAAAAGGATGCTGTTTCTTCCCTTCCATATGGTACCCGAGATGGATGCACAGATTGCAGGTGGTGTTTGGGATGCAAACGCCTAGTGGTACGGTGGCATTATCCCGTATGTACGTACATAGGTGTGTGTGTGTGGGCACGTGCTCCCCACTTCCACCACAGTGAGTCCTACCGTTCTCTTCGCTGTTTTGAGCAAACTTGGTGAGGGTATTTCAGGTGAGTGCAGACCTCGTTTCCTTCTCATTCCCTGCAGGACTTGCCCTGTGTTTCTCACAGGACCTCAGTAACACTCTGAACTGATGGACAAGAAGGAAGACCTCAGTCTGAACAAGGAACAAAACCCCGCTTTTCCCAATCTTTGAGAGCATTGTTTTGAAACTTAAAATATTTAAATGTACCCTTTTTTTTTTTACTGTTGTTTATGTAACATAGCAATTACGAACAATATTTTGATTACTATATCAATAAGGACAGAGTTGCCCTCTGCATCATCATACATGAAAACATTTTTGCCTTTTGTGCAAATGGACATATAGAAAGTAGCTGAGATGCAAATTCAGAAGCCTTGGTGTGAAATCAGTTTCTCCTGTGATCTGCCTTTGAAAGTGTAGATCTTACCTTGCATCTGTTCGCCATTTTGTGAAGTGTTAAGATGCTACTCTAGCATACATGAGCTCATTTTGATCACACATGAGTATTGACATATACAGCCCCCCTCAGCACGGAATGTAAACCTCTGGATTTTTAAACTGGTTTAAGCTATATATATTTAATTATTAATGAAATTAAATTCTGACTGCTTTGGTTGCTGAAGCCTCTAAATCTTTAAAAGGCAGTTTCCTGAAAATACTCATTGACATTTGTAGGAATCTTTGCCTATCTGAATTTTTGACGGGGGAGTGCTTGGTCAAAAAATTTTAATTTGAAAAATTTATAAAAACTGCAAAGTTTATGCTGATTCTGAATCCGACCCTATTTTGGGGACTAAAATTAAAGCCATATTTATGCATTTAAATAGATGGCCTGTTTTCACAAGTACTGATCTACTTCATCTCTCCTTGACTCAGTCACTTTGTACCAAGACACCTATTTAGATGCACTGCATGTATTTCTAATGCTTTAACTTCACCAACTGTGTTAGAAAAAAGTGTTGATCTCACCATCTTAATTTTTAGCCTTCACAGAACAGTTAATAGTTACTGACTTCACAGAGGCTTTATGGATGAATTAGTGTGTAGAAAACAATTAGCATATATTACATAATTTCATTACTTCTGCTATCACTACTGTCTCAGTGTTCCTACTTAATTTGGTTTAGTTTTTGCTCGTAGCATTTGCGTGGCTAAAATAACACAAAATCTGGGCCTTCTACATCTTTTTTGTTCACTAACATTTATAGCATAATTCCAGGTCCTGCATTGTTTTGTTGCCACAAAAAGACCAGAGATGTAAGAAAAATTTGGGAAAAGCACAATAAAGACTATCCCAAATATTTACACTGGGGGATGCAAGAGACCCCTTGAAAACAGCATTTGAGAGGACACGGGGCAGCAGCCATTTGTTTGCTTCTTGCCCTGAGAGTAACATACTATGCTGTCCAGATCCATAGGCTCAAATGCAAATATCAAGACAAAGCTATCTAATTAGCAGCCTCACAATTGCCTCTGGGTTTTGTATGTTGTTTTTGTCAGGCTTGGTTTTGCATAGTAGTTTTCCTCTGTTTGAAAGACTATAATGAAGGTGATTAAAACGATTCATTAACATTGTGCCTGTTTGAGCAAACAGTCCAAACATTTCTATATTCCCTGGTATCAAGTGCAGTGATCTTCACACAAATGTCCAAAGGTCTTTTAGCCTTTTTAATTTTTTCCACAGCTTGACTTTAATTAATGATTCATGTGCAAATTTATATACAATTACTGTACTAACTGACTAGCTTTCGATTTGCTTTGGATTCTTTGGGAGGAAGAGAGGGAAAATATCCGCAGAGCTCATAACAGCAGTAGACCATATATTTAAATGAATGCTACAATTAAATGTCTGTAAGTATATCTGGTGTCCCTAGCCAAGCTATCTACTCCACTTTGCTTAGTAGTGGCCCACACAGCTCCCCACTTGGTTCCTTCAAAGAAAGGGCCACATGAGGCGACAGCCATAGGACTATTTTGTATTTTGCTATGAAAGCAGAGGAGTAGGAAGGGATCCCATTTTTAAACTGAGTGCCTTGCTGTCACATACCATCTAACATTTATTCTAAATTTTATCTTAAAAGCAGTTAGGTTTTTGGCCACCAGCACTTTCCTTGGGAAAGTCAAACAATTTCTCCAATTGCTGGGAATGTGCTGCTAATTTCCAGCCTAAATTTACTTATGGCCAATTTCAAAGGTGGTTACTAGGTGCACTGGTTGGAAAACTTGTCAGAAGAAAAACAGGGTCGGATATGTTAAAGCTATATGGTTTTTGGACTGACATTCTCTAGATCTGCATAAATAATTTGGCTATGGACACATAAGTCCTAGTCTGCAGCTTTAAAAAGCTCAGGCTTAATAGGGAGATGAATGATTGTATCTCCACAAACCAAATTTCATTAGTATTTTCAGGTGGTGAGACCAATGCTCCAGAAAGCATTTCAGGAGGATTAAAAATCTGAAGAATTTTTTTTTAATGCAGTATATATATCGCTATGGAAAACCCTTCTGAAGAACTGTTCCAACGTTTCCCAGGGCTCTGGAGCTTGGCCCACAGAGAAGTGCTGCTTCTGAAAAAGGCCGCCCTTGATAGGACTTTGAATGCAAAACAAGATTTTGACAACACAGCTGTACTTAGCCTATGAAGTAGATTTCATGTTTACCAGAGAGGCCTGTAATTTGTGGATCAAGAGTTATTTACTTCTTTTAAAAATAAAACTCAGCAGTGAAAACCCTACATGAAGAAAAGAAGATGTCAAAATCAAGGACTATGGCATGTTTGGGTCTCCTGCATTGGTGCGATGGATACTGCTGCTTTCTCGCTGTGTTCAGCAGCCCATGTGGCTGTGAGATGTTTCTCCACGGTGTTTCAGCTCCCCCGAGTTGGGTGCTGAAGAGGAACCAGGGCTGAGAAGGTACAGTCGCTGGGATGGAAGTGTGAAAGGAGGGCTGCGGGATTAAAAGTAATGATAGGGCTGAGAGGAAGACAGCAAAGGAAGACTTTGCACCCTCCTTGTGCCATAAGGCTGGCATTGCACAACAGGCCAAAATGGAAGAGGAATTTAGGTTTCAAGTACCTTTGGCTTTTTTTAGGAAACCCTAGGCAAAGACAAAAAAAAGCCAGTCTGTATGCTGTTGGTAGAAATATGTTAGTGAAACGAGTGAGCTGGTCATGCAAACAACTTGTCCGACAGAAAGCAAAGAAAGTGGAGAAAGTCAGGTGAAGTACAACAGCTATGACTGGAAATGACACACCCAGATTGTTTTGAATTTGCTCTGGTTCAGTCGATGCAGCAGATAAACAGTTAATGAAGCCATTACAGAACAAATGGCAACAATCAAAAACCAACAGGAAAAGGCCATCTCTTGCCATAATGTGAGTGAAACTACTGCACTGAACACCCTCCCTGCTGGGAAGTGGCAACACCAGATAAAAGCAAAGGGAAAAAAGAAATATTTTGGAAAAAACCTCTCCCTGCCCCAAACCTGTTTCTTCCTGCTGGAAATTTTTGAAGTCCAGTTATTACTGTTTAGCCAGTTTTGTTCACAGGAAAAACAGAGGATGATAGAGCTGAAGAGAGGCTCAATTCTCAGCCTGTGAAATGCTCATAAGACCCACTTTAGAGTTTGTTCATCCCATGCGTAACAAGGCCCATGGACTCTGCTATAGGGAGAAAATGCTGGAGAGAAACAGGCAGGTTCATACTTGGCATGCTGCAGAAAGGGTTAAAAGTGGTCAGTTCGTCACTCTTCTGTGCAGTGCCTTGGAAGTTTTCACAACACCAGATGTGTGAAAAAAAAAAGAAGAAAGAAAAGCGAACACTAGTAGACATCCTGGTGCCCTGGAAGCAGTTAAATTAACACCCAGCAGGGACAAATTTGCAGCTTTGGGAACAAGCTTAAAGTTAGTCTGTTTTCATTCCTGGAGTGAATTTGCAAGTGTATGACAGTGAAGTATAGCCTGGGAAGAGCAGGCAGCTTTGGATTAAGGATGGATAGCCAGAACTCACTCCTACCCTCCTTCCTCCCACTCTATTTTGCACTTAGGCTGTGAAGCTCCCAATACTTCTGCTAATCCCTATGTCTTCCCATGTCTTTTACCAGTTCCAGTAGGGAAAAAAAAAAAGCCATTCTTTTCTTTTTTTTCCATTCTAGCTGAAACCAGACAAGACTGGAGTCACCCCAGCAAAGCCTGCTTTAGCTGGGACTGCAGTTTACAGTCATTTGGAGAAATCTAGTTCTGCAATGGATAAAGTTGGATGCTTTTCCAACCAGAACCAAAGCACTAAATCTTTTAGTCATTCATCACTCACTTGGAGCCAGGCTGTGGCCCAGCTTGCAACCACTGCAAATTATAGAAAGGACTGGAAAAAGAAAAGACTGTGAGAGTACATCTAACCCATCTTTACAGAATTACGGAAAGCCCTCAGAGTCTCTCTCCCTCTTACAGGTTACAGGACAAATTGGCTCCACAGAAATACCATCCTTCTTCATTTTCACACCTTGGTCATTGCAAGTGTTTTGGTATCAGTCAATTATGGGGAACTTTTCATCCAAGGTGGACTACACAGCTTCTTATGAAGGCCTGAGAGGACCATTCAATCGCCATCATTCTTCCTCATGTGCATCTTTTGCAAGGCAGGAAGAAACTTCAAACCCTGCAACACGCTTCCTAAAGAGGTGGCCGATGTCCCAAGCCTGTCAGTGTTTAAGGAGCATTTGGGCAATGCCTTTAATAATATGCTTTAACTTTTTGTCAGGCAGTTGCACTAGGTTATCGTCGTAGGTCCCTTCCAATTGAACCATTCTATTCTATTCTATTCTATTTTATCCATGTTGGTTATTCAATGGCTACTTGCAGGCGGGGATGGTAGAAGAGCTGTAGGGTCCCCTGAAGGCAGAAAACTAGAGAACAGGATGTATTAATTTTTTTCCAGTGGGACAAATACGCTGCTTATTCTGTCTCCCTCACTGATAGAGGCTGGCAGGATGAATAGCCAGCCTGAAATATGTAGTGTGTCCTTTCAGCTGGCAATTTGAAGGGCTCAGAGTGAGGCAGGTCTGGAAAGCTGTGTTTCCTGCCCTGTCCTGAAGACTTCCTGCAGATGCTTTGGCAACTACTGGACAACAAGCCCCTTATGCCCCTATGCTTATTCCTGGCATAGGATACAGAAACAGTTAGTTTTTAAGTGTTACCAGTCTTGCACTTCCCCGTTGCAAAGACCGTAGGTGCTTGTCCCCTGTGCATCAGTCGCTCCTGTTCTGCCCCATTTCCTCCCACACTATCTCCCACCCTCGGATCCCCTGTCCTCCTCTGCCTGCGTGCAGGCTCACTCTCAGCCTCCTCCTCCTGAGCTCCCAATCCTTCTCCCTCATTCACCCTTGCCCAATCCCAATTCTCACTCTCTATTACCACCTTCCAGGCTTTTTCCTGCCCTCAGACCCTCACCCTCCCTGCACTTTACTCCTTCACCACCTCCTCTCCCAGTCTCTGTCCGCCCCATCACATTTGTCCTACTCGGGATCTAGTTCCACCTAGCTGTTTCTTTCCCTTGCACTAAACTTTCTGCTCCCTGACTCTCTCCGGCCCTCAGTTCCCGTCCTTCCACACCCAGGCTCCCTCTTGCAGTCAGTTGTCCACCTTCCACCCCCTCTCCAGCCACCCCCGTAGCTGAGGTTCCCCAGCACCAGCCACCTGAGTTGAGTTTAACAACTTGCTGCTGCTGGCAGGAGCCTTCCCACCTCCGCTTCTTGCCTCCAGCTACGTGCTCCTGCCGCTTTCCTTGTGCCAGTGTTGGCTTTGCCTGACCCCACAAGCTGGAGAAAGTCACTGAAAGAGGAGGAAACCAACACAGAGAGAAAAAGGATAGTTTTCTGCCAGTTTTGTGAGAGCTCAGACGAGTGGCAGAACTGGTGCCAGAGGAAGGAGTGGACATGGGGCTGGGGGGGGGGAGGACTCCTTGTCCCTTTCTGAAGCTCCTAGCCATCATCAGCTCTGCCATCCATTGAATCCTCACCTAAGAGTGTTCAAAGCCCCTCGTCCTCCCCTTCCTTTGACATACTGGCACGCAACTCAATGCACTGTAGTTTCGGTCTGTGTGCGTCTTGCACGCAGAGCGGCACAGCTGGGCTCACGGACACGGAGAGTCTTCTGCGGCGAGGTTATGCCCTACGTATGTGTCTGATTTAGGTACTCTGAGCTGCGCCTTCCTCACTGGTTACATAGGAAGCTTAGGGGGTTAACTTTAAATACAGATAACTGGTACGATGGAGAGGGATAAATATCCCTCCTTTTACGTGATTTCTGCCTTTTCTACTGATTCACAATATGATGTGGAGCTCACATAAATCCTCACCTCTTCCTATGAAATTGGAGAATCATTCAACTCTCATGTTTCCACAGCTATGTCAAGGCTAAGTATTACTATTAAAAGACTGGCTTGGTCTTTCAGACGGACCAACTGCTTCAGGCACTCAGCCCCCCTCCAAATTCCAGCTGGGGCTTGACAAAACAGAGCTTCGTCAGAGGGGAGAGGGAAGTGAGGAGCAGTTTTGAAGAGATGACGCAAACTTGGCATGGTTGGCCTGTTCAGTGCGGTGTGAGGCTGCCCTCAAGCCTCCACCCCTTCCTCACGCACAAGGTGGCAAGCAGAATCTCAGGCATAGCCAGGGCATGTCCACCCATGCACGGGTGTCTCAAAGGCCCATTGGAGAGTTGGCAAGCCACTGGATGCACCTCGATGGGCTGTTTAACATCAATCTATAGGTACAAAGGGAAAAAGAAGCATCAAACACTGTTGTAACTCCTCCAGAGGTCTCCTTTGGGGGACTGCACAGGCTCTGAAGGCTCAGAGCTGTCGATGCTGGGTCTATAGAGAACACTCTCAGACCAAGGGGCAAGAGGCAGTGAGGTCTAGATGAGCAGATGTGGGCTGATAGGTTCAGGCACTATTCTGGGACACAAAGATAGTGTCTCTGAGACTGACACTGGGTCTGGTTCAACTCCAGACTCTGCCAGAGGATTTCTCTGTGACGGTAAATGTGTCCTTATCCAGTAACTCTAGTGGATTGATTGCAACGGTTTTGAATGAGATCTTCCTTCTCTCCTTCCCCAAATATATAATAATATATAAAATATACAGTGACATTTCCTTCTTCTCAAGGTTTGGCTGGCTTGCTTATTTAGATTATAAATTCTTCAGGGCAAAAGTTGTCTCTTACACTGTGTGTGTGCATTACCAGAAACAGGCATGCAGCAAATGAAGCAAGCAGATGGTTCTGGAACAGTTCTGTTGGAGCATCTGGCTGATTTTCTGGATCAGCATCACATACAAATGGTAAATTCACCCGCGAAAACTCACATTAAAGGAACGTTACTAGGCCTGTTGCTGTCTTAATGACAGTCATCTGTGGCCTGGAGCAGGTCTCCACCATAAAAACACCAGCAGTAAAAGTGGCTGAGTGGATGAATAAATATTTGCCATTAAAATATTCCTTCATTTTGGACCCCTAGAGAGACAAATTACTGGGACTTGCTCTTGAGGACTTTGGGGAATTAAAATAATAGGAAGACTCTAGGGAGAGAAATGGGAGCTGGGGCTTGTTAAAATTTTTTTGTTCCTTGACTTCTTGAGGTATTCATAAATTGCCTACAAACAAGCAAAAACTTACAGGAAAGGGTTTTTCACCATGCCAGCTCCAAATGGCTGTGGAATTATATTGTTTTTCCAGGCTGCCTTTCCAAAATCCCTGCAGGAAGTTGACTCAGGGCTTGACTCTGGCCTCAGATGCACACACAGCAATAGCAGAAATCCTCACTCAACCAGGTAAGAAGGCCTTATGGATATCTCAGCTTTATTGACAAGATCACAGGTCAAGACAGATTAACTTGCTTAGTAGCAGAGAACCAGTCCTGAAACATCCCCGGTCCCTTTCCTCCTGGTCAGCATCGCATCTTCACAGTTTCTTATCCCAGTCTTGTCCTATTACACCGTCTTTCCAGTTAATCTAATAAGCACAAACTCATGTCCTGTCTTTGGTGATGGCTCCCTACTTTACTCCACCACCCCAGGCCTGTAAACTGTAATCTCAGCCACCAGCACTGTGGATCTACTCACCTGCCCTTTCCTCCTTGCAGCCACCATCATCTTCTCTTATGTACTCAGCAGGCACCTTGGCTGTCCCTCTGCTTCCCTACCCTAGCCCATGTCTTCCAGGTGACAGTGGAGTAAAATCAGAGGACTGAAGCAGCTAGCACCCTTACTGTGCCTCCTGTCTCCAACAGCATTTTTTTTCCGCATGGCAAAGACAACTGGCTGGCTCATGAAGTGCCTCCTGGATCACTGCAGTCCTCAGATCAGCATCTCTAGACATGCAGGTGGGTAGAAGCTGATATCCTTCAAATTCCTTCTGTAAGACTCATCTTTTCTCTGATTCTTACAGAAGCCAGATCAACACTGTCCCTTTGAGACAGGTGCCATTTTTAATCCGAGTTTATACAGTTCTTCACAGAATGACATTTTGCCTTATCAGTGGACCTCCCAGGCCACTGGGCCACTTTCACAATGCTAACAAATAGTAAGACTTCAAGTGTGCTGACATTAGCAAAGAACTCATCCAGGCAAGTGCAATGATGGTTTTTATTGGTATCTTCAGGGAAGTACCTTCAAAAAGCAGTCTAAATGAGACAACAGGGGCTATCTCAGCCACCTCCCAAATCCCCAGACCCAGAAACATTTGACCTAGGCTAATATTCCACTATTCTACCAGTGTAAATACTTTATGTAAAGAGTTCAAGAAACCTTATGGAATGGGTGATGTCTCTGAGCATTTTAATTACAATTTCCTCAGGGACTGACCATCCACAGTGTGATTCTCTCTATATATCATTCAGCAAACTGAGCATGAATGATATAAAGCACTACCAAGACAACTGTCCACCACGACAATACAGGAACTTGTGACATTTTCTCTCTGGTTTCGTATTCATGAATCAGCTATGACCCTGCAATCGATGGTGGTTATTGGGACATACTCAAGTTTTTATCCAGAATAGTTAATTCAGAAATCCTTGCATGAAGGAATGCGACCAAAATGGAGCTATCAAGAAAAGCCGTCATCCAAATATTATTTTTATAGCGAGCATTGAAAGAAAGGTCACATTGTTATTTTCTTACACTATGGAACAGTTTCTATTATTGCAGATTCCAAAAGCCTGGAATCGTTGTTATTTATGATCTAAGTCAAATTTAAGTCCTGGTTTGTACCAATTACCACAAGCCACTCTAGGTTTTCTCTCTTCATTTCACAAATATTTGCAAAATAATTCCTTCACACTTGAAAACAGAGAGGTTGCCTCACCAAAATGTGCTCTTCTTTTCTTCTTTAGTGGTAAACACAAAGGTCTAGGAAAATATTGTTTTGATATGAATCATCCTAAGAAGCCACATTTTCTTTGAGAAATGTCAGAGGCTAAATTAGAGGTGTAAGTTATCGCTCAGCAGTGAATGATAACAAGAGAGTTTTTATATCTGCACTTTCAAAAAAGCCATTCGATCTTTTGCTCCTGGTGCTTCTTCCTCACACAGCACTCTAACAATCTGACAGTTTAACATACACTTCTTATTAAATCCATATGGTGCCCATGTTTTAAAAAAAAAAGGTAGAAGGCTGTATCCTGCTGCTTACTATACTGCTGCAAGTCCAATTACCGTCTCTTGAAAATAAATGAGATTACCCTGGGTTTACACTGGAGGAAATGAGAGGAGAATCTGTCTCAGCATCTTTGCAGAGCTGCCAGGTTAGTTGAAATACCGTCTCTGTCCCTTGGAGATATTTAAGAGCGATGCACATACATCAGTTAAGCACTGATTTTCTGGGCATTTGAAGGGCTGGTGTAACAGAAGGGGCCTCCAAGGGGGGGTCACCTCAGCACCTGGAGCTCCTCTGAGCACGAGCTCCTCGCTGGTGGCACATCCCTTGGTGCAGTGCCGCACGGCGGCCTTTCTCCAGCCAAATGCAGCCATGCTGTGTCCCTGGGTCATGGAGCACCTGAAGGACCATTGGCTCCAAAATACAAAGCCTTCCTGTGGGAGAGCATGAGGCAAGAGACACGTATGGGGCACTCATGCTTGGAGCAGTGTCGTGGTTTAACCCCAGCCAGCAACTAAGCACCACGCAGCCGCTCACTCCCCCCCCATCCAGTGGGATGGGGGAGAAAATCAGGAAAAGAAGTAAAACTCCTGGGTTGAGATAAGAACGGTTTAATAGAACAGAAAAGAAGAAACTAATAATGATAATGATAACACTAATAAAATGACAACAGTAGTAATAAAAGGATTGGAATGTACAAATGATGCGCAGGGCAATTGCTCCCCACCCGCCGACCGACACCCAGCAAGTCCCTGAGCCACGAAATCCCTGCCCCCCACTTCCCAGTTCCTAAACTAGATGGGACGTCCCATGGTATGGAATACACTGTTGGCCAGTTTGGGTCAGGTGCCCTGGCTGGGCATGAGAAGCTGAAAAATCCTTGACTCTAGTCTAAACACTACTGAGCAACAACTGAAAACATCAGTGTTATCAACATTCTTCACATACTGAACTCAAAACATAGCACTGTACCAGCTACTGGGAAGACAGTTAACTACATCCCAGCTGAAACCAGGACAAGCAGGTACCAGAGAAGGGACTGCTCAGTATTCAGTAGGAAGGGAGGCTGGGTGGATGTAAAAGGAGCCTGTTAAGACGTGGTGAGGGAAATTATCTAAGGCATGCCCCAGTTAGGGCAAGTAAGGGCAAAAAGAGCCCCAAACTGCAACTAATCACACCACATTCCTGAGTTCTTAGGGGGAAAAAAAAAAAAAAAGAGAAAAGAAAGAAAGAAGAAGATGATCCCATCCTCAAAGTGATTATAAAGGATCAAGGACTAACAAGGCCCTGAGCTCTGCACAAGGAAACACTGTCATGGGTTGTAACTACATAGACAACACGGACGCTTTCAGAGCCTGGTTGTTCATGTAAAGTGGGGGCTGAAGCTCTCACGATCTCTTCTGTTACCCTTGCCCCCAAAGCCAAGGCTAAACAGGGCCCATGCCCACATGTAGCAGATAGAGTGGCCTTGCTGCATTAGAGTTCCCGTTCTCATGAGCTCAGACTTCTTTTCTCCCCTCCCTTGAGTCAATGAAGTTGAATAAAAAAAATTGGAGAAGAAGTCAGCTTGAAAGCTTTGAGTTTAATTTGGCTTTAGGTCAAAAGCAGAAGGGGATGACTAGTATTTTATTTAGTAGATACAGGCTTTTTCTTTCTTTTAATTGTTTTTTTGAATTCTGCACAGAAGACTAATGGATCTTACTGAACAAGTCTTACGGCTGCTCAAAAACTTTGAAAATATGTGTGGAATTTCTTAGACGTTAAAAACATCAAGTTTTTTGTTCAAAAACCTTAAGTCTTACTTCAGAAGCATCTTTCACTGACTGGACTACATTTCTTTTCTACAAGGGGAAAGTTAGACTCCAAACTTCTACCCAGGCCCAGTTGCAGATTTTCCCCACATCAGCCCAGGTTCTGTATAAGTATTGCAAACCTGATTAAACTTGTGCAGAATTTGGAGCTTCTCATTATGCCATAAACAAAGAGACTGTTCAACTTCTAAGAGTTTTTTCCTGACGGTGCATATGTTGCATCCTGATAGACAATGGAAAGGTGAATCTTTCCCACAACAATGGAGAATAAAACAGAGAAGAAAACAAACCCTTCATTCAGATCAACCTTCAGGGAAACTGAGATGATTTCCATCATTTTTATGACTTTTCCCTAGAGGCAAAAGACATCTAATTAGCAAATCCCACTACAAGTTTGCTCTGATTTGACAGAAAGTGAATGTGACAAGCAGAGAAATTATAAGCCTTACATTTCCAGTTAGCCAGCTTGGGCTGATAAAGCTAAGTTCAAATGGGTTTGGGGGATCTTAAAGCTTGGGGAGTAAAAATCCAGAGGGTGAGCTGGTTCAGCTAAAAATGTGAATTTATAGTGTTCCAGTCAGTGTTATCTGATGGCAATGTCACAGCAGCCCTTTCTGAATGTGCACTCACATTTCCAGCTACAAAGCATTCCAGCCAGTTCTGAGATGGTCCCTGCAGTCCACACCTGAGGAGGAGTTGAATGATACCAAACAGAATCAAACCTTGATTTCTCATGAAGAAATAGGGCATGAGTAAAACAAATATTAATTGTGAATTTAATTAGTCAATGCTGGTAATTAATCATGCATTACTGTTAATGATGTGTAGGAATCCTCAGAGGTGGGAGATGATCCTCCAGGAAAGAAGACTGCGCAGCCTAAATGAGGTGATGTCCCCATTGCTAAAATCAGCAAGAGTTGACCCACGAGGTTGCTTTGTTGTCTTTATTGGAAGATAATACTAGCGGTGTCTCCTCCCACTCTGATTTAATATTCAGACTGGACTTATGGGGCAAGCAGGCCCTGACCAAGGGGTTGGTGGGCTCTTGCAGCTGCGCAGGCAGACACTAAGGGAGTCCACAGAACTCATAAATACTGCCAGGTGAACGGTTATGTTTGAACCTTTCCAAAACTCTGCAATTTATAGACCAATTGTATTTCTAAGTATTCTTCCAGCAGCTACAGAATACTCTACTGAGAGAGACCTACCTGATTTTCTGAACTTCAGCAGAACCTTGGAACAACTGCTAAGGATCTCTAAAAAAAATCCAGTTATCTCTCTAGAGCATAGAAAAAACAGCATTCTTGCTGCAAAAGCCCTGTAATCTGTGTCTACAAAGCTTCTAAGCTTCTCAGCTGTGCTGTGGGTCAGGTAGCCATGTCCTGCAGACATAACTGTGGAGAGTGGTCAGATAACAAGAAACTTTGGAAAGCTACTTGCAGAAGTCTGTGATGATAGGCAAAACTCCTTCCTTGGTGTAATAGAGTTTGGCACTCAGCAAAGTTCATTTAGGGCAAGTTTCCTAAGCCAAAAGATCTTGTGGCTGCACAGGTGAGAGTTCCCACCACACTCATGATAAATCTTGCAAGTACTACTACAGCCAAGTTGCCAAGTACCATCTCGTTGGCTTCCCTCCCTGAGCAGCAGCCCAAAAGGACACCAAGCAAGGAGCTACCATTGCCTCAAGCAGAGTTGCTCTCAGTGTTTTCATTCCTTTCCAGAATGTGACTTTGCATATGTTTTTTCAGAAAAATAGTAACGTTTACAAAAGTCCTGCCTTTCTCCCCTGTGCTGACAGATTGCTGGAAGCTTCATCATGGCTGGATGAAGGAACTGTTAAAATTCATCTGCCTGCCAGTCTATTAAGAGAATGGGGAAATGCGCCTAAGAAGAGAGCACACAGTGGCCCAACAAGGAGAGGAACAGCCAGCAGAGACCTCCCATAAAACAGCAAACCTGTGCCAACACTCGTTCTCCAGCATCTTCCAACGAAGCAACGTCTCCCCACCCAAAGCTGCCCATAGGTTTCACCTAATACCTCTTGCTAAGGGATTTTCTGTTGGAGAAAGTCATGGTTAGTTGGTCAGGGAATTTAAAAGAGTTAAAAGGAGAAAGGTGTCCATGCATACAACTATATTTACTTTTTTTTCAAAACATCAGACTGTTCACCCAAACAGTCTGGCGAAGAAACTCCAGTTCTGAATGATTCATTCACAATGCTGCTTCTCTGGGACTTTATGGAAGACTTAGGCTTTCACTTTTCAGTAGTTTCTTTTAGCTATTTTTCACATCCACAAATGATCTTCACACCTATATTGCCATTCCATACCTTCCAATGTGTTGAGCCCAAGTCCCACTAAAACTACTCAGAGTGGCTTAGATGTCCCAAGGTGAAATAGGTTTTACTTGTTTTGCTCCTGGTTTCCAGTTTCTAGGGTACAGTGAGGTTACATAGTCAAACTTCAATTGGCAGGTCTGAAATTTGGGGTCCTGGTGTACAGTGACTTGACATAGCATAACTGAGCTGTAACAACTGATTTTGTCAGAGCACTGTTTCATGATAACACAGTGGAAGCTGGCCATGTGGTTTATAATTGTAGATATATCTGTGGCAACCTTCACCTTCATATCTAAGCATGCATTTTATCCACAGAATATTCCCAGAAGTGTGCTGGGTGTTTATAAAGCTCACAGATAAGTCTTAGATTTTCTTTGCCAAACAGGTAACAAATGTGCAAACAGTATTTTTGTCATGTCAGTCAAAAGATATCTAAAACCAGAATTTCCTAATCCTGCCTCCCCGAGGAAAATGATGGCATAAAAGTTAACGTTGTAAAATACACTATCTGAGATAACATAGGAATTCATTAAAATTTTGCCATTCAAAAGGGCCTAAACTTTTGTAAGCTAGAAAACTTAGATAGGGGTCCAAAATAAGCTTGCATCTGCCCTACTATTTCAACTTTCTGACAAGTATCTACATAATGTATAGCAGTGACATATTCACTCTATTGGGTTAAGAAAAAAGTGTTACAAACATGTTTTTCTTGAAATTCTTATAAACGTGCATCCATGATATACCTGAACAGGCACTAAACGTGCCATCACCAGCTCTGTGGAAGTATGTGCTGAGATGGTCATTATCTGCCACCAGTACACATCTCTTGGAGGAATGAGGCCAGACTGGAAAAGCCTTTTTACTAATCAGACCAGAATGATTCTGTAACAAATAAGGAGGAATTTGCCTTACCTGTCTATGCTGCTGAGAGACTGGATACTGCAAACCTGAGATTTGCTGGCTTTGCTGCATTTTCTGAAGCATCATTTTTTGCTGCATTGCTAGGGGTACATTAGGTGGCCTTTGAAGAGAATGGTTTGGGAGAGGTTGAGCAGGTTGCGGCTGCGGCTGTTGTTGCTGCTGTGGCTGCGGCTGTTGCACGGGGGCTGAACCCTGTGCCTGCTGCGTGTAGTGCAGAAGGGCAGGCTTGTTTTGGGAGCCCAAAACTGAAGGCATCTGCTGGTTTGTTTGCTCTGAGTTAAAGTGAAACAAAGGCTTCGTGTTGCCATGATGCTGCTCTAGTGGTGGCTGAGCGCTGCTGATAAAGTTTCTGTTGAGGTCCTGAGGCTTCTGTTGCATGATTATGTCCATGGGATTGCTCTGGGGAGTGGTTGGTTTATAAACGTAGTTGTTCATCCCTTTCGACTGGTTTCCATTCACTGGTACCCCAAGCATTGCTGAGCTTTGTGGGCTGAACTGCTGCTGGCGAAAAGAAGGGCTGGGGATTTTCTCTTGCACGAAGGGTCCAGGGGAAGGTCCTGATGGAGACAGATTGGACCAGTTGGCTGTCTGGTTCTGCTGCTGCTGTTGCTGCTGAATCAAGGCATGCTGCTGCCGGTTGGCTGCGATCTGTTTGAGCTGCTGTGCATGAGACACCTCCTGCCAGTTAGGTAATGGCCGACTGGATGCAGAAGAAACCTGTGATACCTGTGTTTGACTCTGAGGCACCGAAGGAATGGGTGAAGAGGTGGACATGGCAGTGGTGGCCATAGTGAAGGCTGGACCTGTAGAAGAAGGCCTCATCTGTGGGGAGCCCACAGGAGCTTGATTCATGCCTGGTGCATATTCACTTTTTATCACCATCTTATCCATCTGCAGAGATCTCACAGGTCCCCTCTGGCTCTGCTGCCCAAGGTCAATGTTGAATGGCTCGTCTTGTTTTATCGTGGCATTTATCATATTCTCTAGCTCAAGATCACTCATTGGCGGCACTGATATGTTAGTCAGTTCATTAAATAGTTCCTGAAGCTCCAGATCCATCATTTGTTCCCACGAGTCTTCCCCATATCTGTTAGGGAACATGTTCTCATGGGACATCTGGCCATCTAAGTGTTTGCTGCAGGACATCGTTTCTCCTGGTTCTTTCTTTACCTCTTTCAAAGTCATGTTAAACATGCCATTCCCACTAGCATGTGTATTGTTTGCTAGGTTGCTGGCCTTTCTTTGTGGTCCTTGCCCCACAGACATAGTTCCTGACATTGACTGGCTTTGGCAATTGTTAACATGTTGCCCACCTTGTCCCACTGAGATATTATCACCCACTCTTATCCTCTTAATGTCAAGGAAAGAGCTCTCTGAAACACCATTGGGCCTCTTGTTGTTGACAGGCGACAGATTTACCACCAACTTTCTCTTCAAGGAGCCTTGGAGCTGAAAGAAGCAGAGACAAAAAAAAAATGATCATTAGATGACTCTGAAGAAACAATCTGTAGTCTACTTGCTAGAAGGATCTTGAAAGGCAACAGGCAAGTAAGCATTGCTTAGTACAGAAAGCTACTCTGTGCTTTCTCAGTCAATGAAACTATGCAGAACTGTAGGAAAATATGTTGTAAGTGAGGTATCTCCCTGCCACCACCCCTGTCCTTGTAGCCACCAGCATTTTTCAAGCACTGCTGCCTCCTGTTGATCACAGACCTCCTTTCCCCCATGGGTGTGAGTGGAGGGAGGTGGCCGGACCTGTAGCTGGCAAAGCCTAGGGCGTATCTGCCCCAGATTTGCTCCCATCTAACTGTGCCAGACAGACTGAAAGTATTTTTAGATAGCAGAGACTAATGCAGTCATGAAATCTGCCCTTGTGCCTATCCAGGGCTGCAGGATTTTACTCTCATGATTTTGGTATGTGATCCAAAGACCATTTTTGACTGCTGTAGAGGCCAAAGGTCCTAGGAGACTTTTTAAAGGCACATGCAAGATCCAGGCATCCCAATCTCACATAGGTTTATACTGGCCAGAGATGTGTATGATAAAGATGTTAGATGTTAACTTGTTCAAAACTGAAAATGAAGCCACTGGAGCCACGTCAGGTTATGTCAGCCAAGGGTCTGGCCCATGATGTACTGCTGGATTATTTTCCAGAGATGTCTATTAATACATTAATCCCTAATTGTTTATGTCCTGAAACATCTGCTATAAAACACACAGTCCACACAACACTGCTCTGAGAACTGTAAGTCTATTTCCTTTTCCTTGAATACTTACAGCAATACTTTCATCTGCTCACAAGCCCTGTGGGCCTGCCGAAGGAAAAGACGTTCACGGCTCTGTCCACCTTATCTACACTCATCTGCCATGGTTGTACACACAAATTCCCACCCCACGCACACAAAACAAAGATGTAGTCCCACAAGCTGAAAAGTTTGGACTTGGTGCATATGCCCTCAAGTAAGGTGCAGATACCCTCAAGTAGAGTTAATCTGAACACGATTCATAAAAGAACAGATCACTTTTAAACAAGTGCAGCTGTCATATCTTTAGCTCTGTACATTAAAGGTGCACACACCAAGCAGCGAACACACACTCATGCAGTCCTCGCTCAGTCGACACACACGCTGTCGCTGTTTCAGCTGTGAGCAATGTCAGGAAACCCCGCAGGGAAACATGGCTCATCTTCTGCCTTTCTGTGCCTGAGCAGGAGTGCACCGGCCTCGGAGGCAACAGGACAATCTTATCTGACAAATACCTGTGTGTGCCAGTGAGAAAACGGCGCCTGTACAAACTGTGATACCTTGGGAGGCTGTGATGGGCAGAGGGAACACTGAGAACTCTGATTTTCCAGTTAGGTGAGGAAGGATGATTCATGAAATCTTCCAATCACATTATTTGTATCATGCTGTTTCATGTACAGAAGTCCATGGGCACGCAATACTCTGTTGTGGCCCCCATTCCCCTCAACTCCAGGCTTATCTATAGGTAAGAGCTCTTCCCAGATAACTCCAGGTGTGAACACTTTTATTCTGGTGTGAATACCAGTGAGTTGCTTGGGAAGAGCTCAAGTAACAAATACATATTTCCTCCGTACCCACCTATCCTTCCATTGCATCAGCAGGTCACTAAGTTTAGCCCGCAAAAATAAAGCTTGTAACTTCTCTCTCTGACACCGAAAATCTCATCTCATCTCTCAAGTTAAGTTTCCAGCATAGCTTTTGAATCACAGATTCATGTTTTCACTCCATAATGACAGACATGTTGGTGCCTAGTTGTACAAGTCCACAGACCTTGTGCCTTCAAGAGTAACTAATTGTCATTAGGTGTCCCCAGGCGGGGAGTTTTGGGTGGTCACTTGCAAACTGTGCAGACTGCCTTTGGTTAGTGTGTTCCTTCTAACACATGAGTCACTGTACTTTCCTTTGCAAAAAAAAAAAGGTAAGCTGCACTTCCTTTTCCCATCAGTTTTGCTGTCAGTGTGTTTATTAGAAATCATTCTTGTGCCCCCAAACTCATCTTCCCGGGAAATGGGGAAGTCCCCATGTTATCAGAATACATGACTTGGCAGCGCGTCTTTCTTTCAGATGTTCTGCTGACAGAAAGGCTGAACAGATAATGAAAAATATATCCTCTGCATATGTATATGCTTTACGTAGTTAATATGCCTTTCTGAGTTAATTTTGCTTTTGCTTGACATTTTGAATCAGAGGGAGCTGTTTAAAATGTCTTCACATTTTCAGAGCACCTGCACCAGGCTTTCTGATACAATTAAAAACACAGGTGTTGCACCGCGCTGTACGTAGCAGCTGCTTTTCTTCTGCATTTGAACTAGCTGCTAGCAGATGGGGGTGAGCTGGGAAGTGGTTCGCCTGGTGACGCGCACAAGTCAGCAGCAGAGCCAGGGACAGCACCACGACCTCCAGACACATCCCTTAACCAAGCGCTCCCTCCCTCGACATGAGCCCGAGGACTCCTGGCTTCATGACACCTGCTCTGCTAAAGTGCCCACCAAAAAAGGCACCATGCATTTCTAAAGAAGAAGTAACAAGTGCTGGCTTACCACATCTCCCCCAAACCTTGCAAACATTGCTCTCTGAATGCTGACAACACCTTGGTCAATAGACGTCCCCACCTTAAAGCAGTAATGAGAGCCAGCGAGGCTGCAAAGGTGCAGGGGGACTCTCGGGGGACTTCACTGAGGCTGCTGAAAAATCCTGCTTTCCTAAACCCCACGAGTTTGGGATGTGGAGGGCGAGGGCAGGGGGAGGATGCGGCAGCCCACAGGGGTGAAGCCCCCTCTCCCTCCTCGCACTGAGCTGTTACCAGTTATGTGTCAGGGTGGTTTGTGGGGGACCGGTCTGTGTTTGTTCGGTGAGACGAGCAGTGTCCACCACCAGCCTCTCTGTCTTGCTATTTCATCTGACCGCTGCCTTCTACGGGGCACTGCTGCCCCAGCACTGCGCCTGTTTTTTTTTATGAAGGGAACAGAGCAGGGTTCGATTACTCAAATCTTTGCAGTTTTCTAGCAATCCCATTTTTCAACTACTGATTGAAAGCCAGTACTCGAGCTCTTTTTCCCCAAGCAAAGCACAGACTCTCCAGGGGGTGAAAAAAGAGCTTGCCAGATTTCAAGCTCCATCTCTTCCAATTTGCAAGCCAGGATTGATTTGGGTCAGTAAACGTAAAGCAAAAGTTCCTATACCACACAGGCACATTCCTCAGATCAAACGGGCTCGCGATTACACATCTCAAACTGCTTGAAGTGCGTAATACTGAAAGGCTCCGTGATGGGAAATGAGTGACATGACAGTAAGCGGGAGAGGAGGAAGCCCTCCGTGCACCGCTCCATCCCACAGGTAGGTGGGCAGCCCTGTACGAACCACCAAAGAGTACTTGCATTTCCTGGCAGCCCGTGTTATTGCAAGACCTTTTGCTGAGCAGGCTCTGGTGAGTCAGCATGAGTTCACGCACTTACAGCGAGGGAGTGCTGGATGCATTGATTTTCTGAAGTTAAAACTGCACGGGCTAAGCCTCCGGAGATCACGCTCGCGAGATAGCGCAGTGCTGTTACTGGCCGCGCTGCTCAGGGACGTTAACAGCAGAGGGCAAAACTCTAGAGATGACTTCGTCTAAACGACCCAGTGTGACCACGTCCTGTGCAGAGGGACAATTAATTTCTATTGAAAACTTATTCTGAGGCGTAAAAGGGATTTAAGAGAGGCAGCTTCTTCTCTAATTCTCCCTGACACCAGGCCAAATCAGCAGGAGTTCCACCGAGCTAATAATTAGGGCTCATCAAAATCTGGTATCAAATTATTTCTCTTTTGGGGAAAAAAAAAAAAAAAAAGGCTTTTTCTTCACCTTTCTTTTGGTTGAAATTTTTTACTACATGTAAAACTAGAGGACTTTCATGAAAATGGATTATTTTTTTATGGCTCAAAAGTTTTTTCGAAAATGGAAACAAAAACTTACTTGGTGCAAAAGCACAATCTGTCAATAAGAAATTTTAGAGATTGTTTTCTCAAAAATATCCATATTTAACAATATTTTTATCACATCTTTGATCCATTTCTGACATTACCCATGTGCATTCACCTTGTATTCCTTTCCAAAGGGACTGTCCAATATGGCCAAGAAAAGAATTTGTCTGTGGCAGCAGGAAATTATAGGGACTATCTGGTTTCACTTTCATTGAAAGTCTTATTTTTTTGCGCGCTCCATGCAGCTTCTTCAGTTGGACTTCCTCTAGAATTTACTTTTTATTTCATTTAACAATGTGTAGGAGCACAGCGCTTGACACAAGTCCTAGGTTAACCATCCAGCAGTCTTGAGTTTCACAGCTCTCAGGACAAGTAAAACAGCCCGTTGCTCTGACTTGCCCAAGTGTCTCCATAGTGCCTGCAGATCTCCCCAAAAAATTCATTTCCCAGTGCAACCCATCCCTGGCCTGGTACAGATATGTTAGTAACATATCTGACTGTCATCTCAAAATGTTTATAGCTAGACATTTAAGACTGGACCAAGCCATCAAAATGCTCCAAGCAAACTACAGAGAAAATATCAGAGTGTGATAGTTTTAAGTCTCCACTAAACCTTGTTAGCTGAAGATGTAAAAGGAAGCATCTCCTGCCATCTTTGTTCTCCCATCTCTCATATTTTCCTACTAAGGTCTGCAGCTTTTTTAGCTTGTGTGGTGGAACAACGGGGACGAAACTCGTAATGTGCTGCTAACTTAAACCCCAAGCGATTATCACACTTTGTTTGTGAAGCAGGCAGCACGGCAGTGTTAGTGATTCATGTGGAGTAATACTTCTGATGTTAAAAAAGCAGCTTTGGATTTTATGCTTTTAATATAGAAGCAGCAGACAAATCCACTTTAAAAGGTCCCTTTTGGAATTCCTAGACTGTCTCACAATATGTGCTGACTGTATCTATGACTGCACTGTAAACAGAATCCTTCACGTATCTGGAGAGGGGAAGGGTTAAAGGAATTACATGAAAAATACAGAAAATATTCAAACAATGAAAGTGGCCAAAAAAAAAAAAAAGAGAGAGAGAGAGTTCATTCCAAAGGAGGAAAACATGCTGAATGCTACTTCTTATTTATGCTGTGAAAGCACCTTTGCATCCCAGGGCTGGACCCAGCGAGCCAGCCCTGGGACTTGGGGCCTGATCCTGAATGACAGCAGCTCTCATTTTCTAAACGGTGGTTCGCAGCGTTTGCTGCCAGCCCGCTGCAGTGCCACCTCCTGCAGCGGCCAGAGCTGAGCTGAGCTGGGGAGCGTCTCTCCAGGCAGGGACTGGGGTGCACCAGTGCAGAGCCTCCCTGCTGCAGGCATCTCCCCAGCGTGCAGGAGGACCGGGAGCCCCTCTCCTTGCTTTCTTACCCCTTCGGCCAGACACGATGGCCACGGTGACTCGCACCACGGCCAGCTGCAGAGCCACTGATGCACCCGGGGGCTGGCACAAGGATGAGGAGGGGCCACTGCCCTGAGCTGCCACCTCCGGGGCCACCACAGCTCCTAACGCCATGATCACACATGCGCCCTCATGGACCATTCCTGACTACAGACGCACTTTTTAGGCACAGGCAAAAGGATTCCCATTACCGCTTTTTCTACGTATCTCCTGAAATCTGGTGGCTCTGGCTGTTCCCACTCTTCCCCACGCCCAGGGTTCACCCTGGTTCACCCTGACGTCTCTCCTGAAGATCTCAATAGCATGGTCCTCTCCTGAGCACCTCTCCCCAGGCTCTCTGCTCTGCACTTTCTCTGCACGGCAACAGGACATTTATTTTTAATCTTCTGTCTTCATTTGCAACTTCTACCTGACATGGATGAGAATGCAAGCGTGACAGTTGTCTTCAGAGAGATTTTAGCACTCCAGGTTCAGAAAGTCCAATCTGCTGGATGATGCCGATCTTGGAAACAACATTAATTTTTCATGCAGGACTGAGTGACAGAGCGGAGGCCCTGGGCGCGCCGCACAACGGGGAGCAGCGCAGAGAGCTGGTGTGTCCTCACAGCACCACACAGCACCCTGGTTGGGTCAGGGCAGTCCTACCGTGGTTGCAAAGGGCTGCGCAAGAGTAGCAGATGCTGTTTCCCACTCCAGCCCGGTTTGCACGGGCTCAGCTCCAGGCGCCTCCTCCCGCCTGCTCGGTGTCCACAGAAAGGGGACCAACCTCTCTCTGAGCAGTGAGGAGGAGGAGGCGCATGTGCCTTCGGCCCAGCGCTGTTGGTGAGCGTGGCAGCTCGAGGCAGCACACCTCCACCCCGCCTCGCTCCTCTCCCATTTGGCTAACCAGCTCCTGAGACCACTCCGATCACAAGGAGCAAGGTTTGCTGCCATAAGGTTTTTGCTCTACACATCCCAAACCTTCTCACCTCCCACCCCTGTCTTTCTGAACATAAGCTCTTTGGGAAGATGCTCGGTGTCTATACAGGGCCTCTTGCACCGGTGTCCTAGCTCTGGTTGATCCTTAGGCATAAACACCGCTGACAATAATAATGCTGACTGAGAGGTAACACAAGTTTTTCTCCCTATTTACTGTAATAAGTGCCACTAAAACTGAATTTATAGTAACAAATAAGGATGTTCCTCGGCTGAAAAGTATTCACTTAATTCTCATTAGCTGGGAACAAGGCTGGAATAGTAATCAGTATGTTAGAAATCCCACAATTTACCTGGGCTTATGGAAAAATTGCATACCTTGCCAACTGAACATACCAACCTAAAAATGCATCCATATTATTCACAGTGTACTGCCTAGAAATATAACGTCAGGGCTTTGGTCCAAGTTGCTGAAGCACAATAATTATATTTTTTATGCAGATTTTACATCTGATGGATTATAAAATATCATGTCTAGCCACAGTCTTTTAGAAGAATAGGAACACAGAGAAACAATAGGACTTTAACTAGGTCAAGATTGCTAATCAGAATGTAGCAGTCACTACTGTGTGCAAAACAAATAGGCATGAAAGATCTGTATTTCTTATCCTGCAAGCTGTCTATTTGTCTTCTGGAGAAGTCTTCTCTGTTCTTTTTTTTTCTTTTTGTTTTTAAGATCCTTTTCAACCATGAATAAATTAACAATCACTTTATGCGAAATCTACAGAAATTTATGTCAACGTTTATTACCATGAAATGTGGAACAAAGCATAATGCAACCTGAGCTTTGGGAAATGCGACTGCTTAGCTGGTCCTATCCTGATGAGAAGGAAATATCAAATGCATTATAAATGTTGACAAGATGATCAGGCATGTAAAAGAGGTCATCCAACGCCACCCTCCACATTGTTTACCAGTTTTGTAAGTCAGCTTAAAGTATTACAAACACATACTGTCTTGCACAGGAAGCTCCTAATCCTTAAAACCATGGCTGATGTTATTTGATTTGCCTTTTAGAGATCAATAGCATAGCAGATTTCACCTAAGGAAAGCCCGCCGAGAGCAGTCTGGTCCTGGTTTTCTGCCCAGCATCGCTTCCAAACTGGCTGCGCGAAGGGTGTGTAGCTTCATTAAAGCACATATCCATGCCCACACATGGGCTTTTATTCCCTATCTAAGCACCTATCTCCTCTGCAACACTCTGTATCAAAAGCTCAATCAATGGAGAAAGACAGCAGCCAGCCATCCAGCCTTGGAAAATAAGGAAATATTCAGGCTGTTTCTCTCTTCCTGCAAATCAATGTGTCGCACAGGACACTCACGCCAACTGTTTGGCCTTGAGGTCTTCTGCAGAGTAAGTTATAGTTCACAGGAGATACAGTCATCACTTGTCAATTGGAAAAAAAAGATCCCTTCAGTATATTACCCAGTCATCCTTCCAGGATCAGACTCTATCAGCCAGGAAAAGGAGGGCCTGCTTCAATCAGAACTGCCTTCCATCACTGCATCAACTAAGACTCTTAATGAGCAACTGGAAAAATGGCTTCTTGTTAGGAGGAAGGAATCCTGATACTCTGCCAAAAACTTCAATGGAGAAGTGATATTTAGGATCAAATCCAGGCCTGTGGTAAGAGAACGTCTCTAACAAGGTTGCTGCACTTCCTTGATGGCTGGGTTTGACCTGTATTGGCATCTTCCTCCTGCCTCTCCCCATCATGCATGTTCACCCCATTAAGAAGGACATAAAGTAAAAGCAGTACACTTAATAGCCATTTCCAAAACCTTCAGCTTAAACATGCAGGGTCAGGACAGGCCAAGTGCACCCCATCAATAGTTTGACCTATATGGGCAGAATAGGCAAAAATTTAGAGGGTTTTGGAGACAAGTAACAGCAATGATTTAAGAGCTTTGAAGATACTCCTATGAAGAGAACAGACAACAGAAGGGACAAACAAAACAGAAAATTATGAAAGTTTCTATAATAAGACTCTAACATTAACTGCAGATCAAGAAGGCATTTAGCAAACTTGAACAGCAGTAAATTCAATCCCAATGAAATGATAAACTTTGTCTTCCAACGTGGATAGAGTCTAAGGAACTACATGACAGAACCAAAGCTCAGCAAGATCTAAAGAGGGACTGAGCACTTGTTTGGAAATAGGAAGATCCTGACTGACGAAAGGTGATGATAAAATATTTAGAAGGGGATGTGAAATACTGAACACCAAGATTCAAACCAGTCTACGGTTCATGGGGACCGGCTACAGTTGTCAGTGGGCAGGGGAGAAAGAGGTAAGGGGGAGGACTGGTGGTTTTTGCAGGCCTATCAAGGTGATTGTGTATCTTCCCCTGATATATTTCTCATTGCTATCGATGAGATGCTCCAAGGGTTTAGAAAGAACACGTCTGGCCATGTTTCACAACTCCTGTATTTCCAACACTTTAGAAGTCTGGAAGAAAACTCTAAAAATGGGAGTCATTTGGCAGGTATCTAAATGTTTACTACTAATTGTACCCCTGAGTTTCAGTTTTAGCCTGAACACACAGACAGAATGACAGAAAGAATGAATAGTAAAAATCGGTCTGAGACAATGGGAGATCATTAGCAGGTTACAGGAGTTCTGAATGCCTTGTTGTCTTGGAATACCACAAGTTGCCATTCAGGTGATTTTTCATTATTTGGTCTTTCTTTGAGTACCATCTTGATGATATTTTATGAAAGGGTTGAAAGAATCCAAACCCAAGAATATGGCTAGAAAGGGTGAATGGAAAGGTTTGGAAACAAGCCAACACCCAGGAAGAAAGGCTCCAGGAGCTGGAGAAGGCCAGTGCGGATAGAGGGGACCAGGAGCAGCCTGGGGTAAGAAAAAGGCACCTACAAGCTAAAAAAAAAAACCCCCCAAAATTCAGGTAGTGAAAAGCTTGTGAGATTGTGCTGAAAAGGAATGTAAGAAATGACAAGCAGAGTGGAGAGGATGAGTGAAAGATGTTTGCACAAGTAGACAAGTCAAATGCATGGAGATATCTCTGAAGAAAGCGAAGATAAGTTTTCTGGCTTTCTTTTTCTCTCTGATTAGCAAAGACAAAATTTGATAGTACAGAGCATCTAGCAAAAGCTTGGTTTTTGCAAAAAGATGTGCTTTGGCAAAAGGAGGTGACATTGCAGCAAGGTTCACGTGTCTCAAGAGCTGTTGATTCTGCACCAGATGCCATCATCACATGTTTTAAAAATGTAACACTGAACAGCATTACACTGGTCACTGGAGAGGTAGGAAGAGTATGCGAAGACCCGATGTGGTGCAGGGAAGGGATGGAAGAGGGTAAGAAAACGTGAGAGCCGTGCCTTGGCCTGTCTGTGGGAGACAGGCTCCATGGCGGTGCCGTCCCTCAGCAGCCCTGACGGACTGAGGAGAGGCTCGCGGAGACAGTGCCAAGGCCGGACTTGCAAACCTCCCCAGCAATGAGGGGACGCAGTTCGCACACCGCAGCCGTTCAGCTCGTTTGTCCTGCCCCTCCGGGGCGAAGCCCTGCTGCTGAGCACACACCGTGGTTTGTGGCTTGGAGCGGCAATGCCAGTGACTAAGACTGTCAGTGCAATCCCCCGCTGCGGACGGTCACGTCTCTGCAGCCACCCAGTCTCCTAGGAGCCTTTGTACTGAATGACATTATCCCAACTACAGCTTTCTTCGAGGGGATCGTTGGTCCTAGACTCATCACCGAGTCCCGTGAGACACAGTGGGACGTTAAGCAGCTGATGAAGATGCTCCTGGTAGTTCTGGACAGGAGCCCATCCCCGCCAGATATGCATTACATCTCCTGTGGTGGTAAACCACGAAGGGTCACCACAAAACTTTCAGGTATTTTTGGCCACTATGGCAGTTTTCAGTGAATGGGACAGAAGTGGATTCATTACAACTGATGCTTCCTATATGCCGTATTTCCTATCTGCACCTATCACTTGTTGAGGGAATTCATACAAATAGGAACAGCACTGAAAAATGGCCAGTTCTAGGCCTCTCAAAGATAACAGCCATTCTCAAAGTCATATTTTCCTCCACAGCGGCCTTGAGTCTGTTTCTAGAGACAATTGTAATCGCTGGCTTTGAAGATTCAAAATCAGAAAAATTCCCTGTTTAGCAATGATTGAGTGGAATAGCATCTCCTTCCTGACACAACACACTGTGATGAGGGGACACACTCCTGCAAGACTGGACGCAGGTACCACAACCATCATAAGAAACAGCATTCCTTTGGCTACACAGTGAAAATGGGTCAGCCAAGGACTCTAAGGATCCCTCAACTACAATCAAGCTTTGTTGCATCAGTGCTGCCTCACTTTTGTAGTCTATACACTGACAATGCACCAGGTGTGGCCAGAAGCAGAACTGTTCAGCTGCTCTGCTGACTTGGATAAGGGAGTCCATGCACCTTGAGTAAGTCCCCACCAAGAGCCATGCAGTGGAAAACCTCTACAGTCATATAGCTCCATAGCTGGGTCTCTTAAATTCCATCTCTGCAGACCACTAACACAGTAGAAAGAAAGCTCACTTACTACTTTTCCATTTACCATGTTATTCACAGAAAGAAAATAAAAGTATTGTGGCAAGGGCCTTAGTGGAGAGTTCCGTAGAAGACCTTTAGGATCATAAAATGACATAGCTCCGAAGGGACCTCTGGACATCAAGTGGTCCAGGCCCTGCTGAAAGCAGAGCTACCTTCAAAGTTACATCAGATTCCTCAGGACATTGTTGAGGCAAGTGTTGAACACATGCAAGGATGAAGACTCCACAACCTCTCCGGGCGCAAATCCAGCTCCCCTTTTTTTTTCCTTATGTCTAGTTAGCAACTTGTGTTCCTTGCCTCTCATCCTTTTGTCCTTCACTTCTAAGACAGATCTGGTATATAAATGGAAAACTTTGAATGTAGGGTGAATGGAGGAAATGTATAAATTTGACTTGTCTCCAAGTCAACGATATATACGATGAGGGAGGAGGAAGAGATGAAAGCCATAAATGACAATGCACTTGAGAAATGTCAATCTCTGTTTCTATGCAGATTCCTTCAGGGAAAGCATCAGATCAGTAGCTTTTAAATGGCATAAACAATCAAAGGGTTGACCAAGCAAACTGATTCTGCATCAGATGAATTCAAGTAGCTAAATGATGCTTTTTCTTAAGCCCGATCTAAAGCCCATTGAGATATCCAAGTCTTTAAATGGACTTTGCTGGACTTTGTTTCTCACTCCTTGATTATAAGGTTCCATGACAAGGACTTGATCTCTATATATTTTTCTGAAAAATACTCTTCATGCATTTAGACACTGTCAAACACATTAATAACGCGCCCTGCTTTCCAGCTAAATTCCAAAAGACACCAATGCACATTCAGCACCTCTGAAAAGCAGACATCTATTTAGGTGTCAAAATATGGATCCCAATATACTTTCAAAAATACTAGACTGGATAAAAAATAATTTTCTATTTTGATAACTAATGTGAAACCTTTCACCTTTACAGCACCAGTTAATGGTTACTAGAAATCAGTACAGCTGAAGGGCTGCAGAGCAAACTGCTATACATGAAGCTCTGCAGGTATCAGGCCAGTTCCTGGTGGACAAATGACCACATCATTCTTGGTGCTAATTAGTTCCTTTCGCCCTTTGTATGCTTCCCTTTCTTTCACAAGCCTTAGCTAGGAAGCTCTGGGTCAAATATGCTCAGAGGTCACTCACCAAATTTCCACTCTCAGAAAGACTGACCAAAAACTCAGGGTTATCAAAGCACTTCGGTGAAACTTTGCTTGCATATTACTTAGACTAGACTTGCTTTGGTAGATACATATTTATTCTCATTTATGGTGTGGGAATACACATTTTATAGCCTATTAAAATAGCTGCAAAAATTCAAAGAGACCTTTGTCTAGAAAAAAAGTCTTACTTTGTTTGCACATAGACTTCTGCCTATGGTGGTCTGTACTTAGCAGAAGCCTTTGGAAAGGCAGGCTGGGAAGTGTTGCTTGGGACATGGACCAAATCTGAGCGGTCTCCAGGGCAGTTGTTGCTCTGGTGGGCATGGATGTGTTAAGTCTTTAGGTCATCAATCAGGCACCTTTCACAGGCACTTTAAGAAACAGAGATAGGAAAGTGTTTTGCCATGTTCCCCAAGTGGAATTCAGATTCCAGGGACCCCATATATGCTGATATTTGTCTGCATACATGTCCTTGTCTATGAATCTGTACTGAAGCCTGATGCAACAGTGAACCAAATTTTCTGTTGCTGTAAACAGATGTAGCTACACTGACCTGTATCAGTGTTTTAGTAAGAACCAGCCCTGGAGCCCGAAATCTGGATTATGAACCAACATTTACTGGCAGTGCGGATTGCAGCAGGAACTTTTGTTGGATGTCTATTGCAACAGACTCCTTGCTTCTTTTTAAAGTGCCTCTAGTGTTGCAGGCTTTTACTAAGGGAACACAATGGAGCTGGCAGAAAAGCAACAGCTCTTCACTATCTCAGAAGAGCAAAAAAACCCCAGCAGTCCTTAAGGATACAGCACTGCTAGGTAACTGGGACAATGAATTAACAAGGGCTGACTTTTCCCTCCCTCTCTTTTCAAGGATAGCAAGTAACAAAATCTGGCAGGCTGAAAAGCCCCTGCTCGGGGGAGAGAGACAAAGAGGCAGGGCTGAAATTCATCGTGTCAGTTTAAAAAGGCAGAGTTTTGCATTTACACAATATGCCCATTCTTGTTCTCCTTGACTCATGGAAAAATATTGAACATCGGACAAGAATGTAGGAATGTGTCTGGTGTCTGATCTCCACAAAAATCTAAATGCCGTTTGCATTCACGTAAGAAATAAAGAGCGGCTGTCCAGGCTCCCCTGATGTGTTAAGAAAATAACAGTAGTGATAGCAATATCACTATAATAACAGCAGTAATATAATTTTTAAAACTGGCTGTGTAACTAGTACAAATAAAGCACGAACCCAGGCGCTCCTAGTCCTTAATCCCAAACACAGCTCAGCCGAGCTTTCTAGGCTATTTGCCCGTCACAAGCATCGCAAAGGCTTCTCTCCACCAACTGCATCTGAAACCACTGTTTGTTTTCCCGGATAGTAGAGGTTAAAGCTTTTTATTGCGTTTTTGACTTTAGATGCCATAATAGTTGCAGTGCCTATATTACCATCTATGGCAGACAGTCTGCGTGTCTGCCAACTGTCAGGCAGCCTATTCATCTCCAGTTGCCTTTTGCCTACTTTCTGCAGCAGAAGAATTTCCCTCCACTTGATTTCATGTGCTGGAGTTCTGTTCCTGCCGACGTTTCTGCTTGTTCGTTTTTAAACACAGCCTGGCTTCAAGCCTGGGGGGCATGGGAGCCCGCAGCCCCCTGGAACCTGTGGCTCCTACGTTGTGTGCAGCTTGCCAGCTGGCCATCTGTGGCCCTGGGTCTGGGCAACATCATATAACCAGCAGTATGGGACTGGGGATGCTGGATAAACCCAATCGTTGACTGGAGGAAGAGGCAAGCTATGGGGTCACCATGGCCTGCGCTGATGGGCTACTCTAGGATCCCCGAAAACAGGCACCCTCTGCTTGTCCCATGGCAGAGCTGTGGAACCTGGCTACTTATCTTCTGCCTAAAACCCCCTCTTCTTTCCCCAGTTCTTCTCATCTGTCCAAGGCATGTGGTCTGTGTGGTGAGGATATTGGTACATGTCATGTTTGGCCACTCCTGACCCAGGTGTTGCTGAAAATCCCTTCAGTTACCTGCCAGCATCTTTAGGCACTAGCATGTCTCTAAAACATTCAATACTGTGGTATTTAAACATTTTACCAAAGCCTGCTTAGCAAGTAGGACTGTGCAGGAAGATAGGATGGGCAGGTCCCCAGGCCATAAAGTCCAGACCCTACAATCACAGCCCTATGCTATATCATCCTTTGCCTAAATAAATCATGATCCTGTTTAAGAGAGCCCCTGAAATCAAGAGAGGCAATGCTGATTGCTGGTTGCCTCTTTTTGCTCCCCAGTACGTTAGTGATCTGAAAACCTGCAGCCCTGCATGTGTCCTGACCCATGGCATGAGCTAGTAACTCACAGGAGGTGAAGGGAGGATGAACAGCTCTGCCAGACCCAGTGACAGCAGTAAAACTGATCACTCAGTTGCATGAGGCTTGTCAAATTGCTGTGTTTATTTTAATTTTTCCTAGGTGTGACCCAGCTCGTGGCCACCTTACCCAGGCTGTGAGAAGCCTCTTAAAATTTCCCTTAAAACCCTAACCCGAATGGATCAGTCTCATAGTTCACAATTACCAAGCCCCGAGTGATGGGTTGCTCTTCCTGCCATTACTGCTTTATGAAATTGCCTGCAGAAAAGAAATGGCACCTTAAAAAACCCTCCCTCACACACCCCAGCCAGGAAGCCCACAGCCAGAGGCATTTGCCTACCTCCCTGCTCCCTGAGGAGCCCCAGTCTCGAGCTCCTGAAGTCAACAGAAAGACTGTTGTAGACATCAGTGTGTCTTGGATCAGGCCCCAGCTACCCAAGTGAAGAGATGGGCTTTGCAGCCCATCCAGATGGTTAACAGCTTTAACATACAACCGCTGCCTTATTAAATCTACAGTAAATTAAATGAACACTTAAGATACTCAGCTGAAAGTGCTATTGACTGTGGTAATTAAATCGAAATTCCCAATTAACCACACCAGAATAGGAAATGAATATATCATGGGGCACCACTCTGTAGTGTCTGAGATAATCAGATGTTGTCTACACCTTAATTTGGGCTGAAATAATTTTTAAAGGCAGTTTATGATTATTTAGAGATGTGTTTATATAGCACATGCATATATATGTCTATATATGTGTGTGTGTATATATATATACAGACACATATTATACTATTATATTTAAGTCTTCTGTCTGGGCTCTTAGTCTTACATTGGCAGAGCCATACTTTTAATTCCAGGTCAGCCACCATCTTCCAAGATAAACTCGCACGTTATTAAAACATCTAAATCAGAAGGATTACAAATGTCCCGCAGCTGACTTTTTTTTTTTCTTTATTAAGAACATTTACATGAAGGTGTCTGCAGTTTCAAAGCCATTTCAGACTGAGGCCAAAGTGAATGCTTGGGAAAAAAAAAAAAAAAGAAAGAAAGAGCCTTTTTTCTCTCTGTTTAGCCTGTGCTGTCAGGTCTCTGCCTGCTGCTCTAACCACAGCCACCCCAAAGTAAAGTTTACCTTTAATTAAGACATCTAAGCATTAGGATTCTTAGGCTCTGAACCTCTCTCCCTTTCCTCCCCCTCCTTTTTTCAGTCAGGAGTGGAAACTTTATCTCACCTACAAAGGTACACTTTGCCCAGATGTTGATAGATTGCGGTGATAAACCTTCACTTCTTCACTCCAGGCGAGTCTCCCGGTGGAAGGTGCTCAGCCACCCCAGGGACAGAGCCCCCCCCCCCCAGTGGTTTCAGGGGTGCCTCAGCTCGGAGGGGACCCGGGCACGGCCACCGCACCCCGCTCTCCCAGAGATGTGCACCAGGCCCTGGCTCTGGTTTGGCCGTTGTTTGGAGGGGAATTTGCTCTCCACAAATCGCAAAACTGCAGCCTTGTATTAGCAGCACTCAGAATGACAAAAGGCCAAATCGGGTTACAGTCACTCAACCCTGCTGAGTTATTTGGGTAGTGGCAAGAGGAGTTATTTTTAACGACTTCACGTCCCAGTCTCATAGACAATAACCAGATAGTGTCTATGAGCCTGCAAGCCTTAATCTTCAGCTCAGGATTCAGCAGATCCTGAGAAAACAGAGATGTGACAGGGTGGAAGACTTGGGGTTTTGAGTAGGGAACACATTTTCTTCCATTTCCTCAGCCATCCTACTCATCCTGGCATTGCCCCTGGCTTGCCCTGGGTTGGTGATCAGGTCCCATTCCTGCCTGGCGCTCCTAATGGCTTCAGTGTCTTGACATGCAACGGGCAAAGCTGAGGCAGATGGCTCTCCTTGATGGAGCTGGACCCTGCATCCCTGTGGGATTACGTTCAGAGGGTCCAAACTGCTGTCCTCCACCCAGGCTGCGGAGCTGGGGAAGGCAGAGGTGACCCTACCATGGTTCTGTAGCATTTCGGAGGGGCGATACAGGTACCATTTCTGTAGGTCTTCTCTTTGCTTTGGTCACGCCTCCGTTCTGGCCGCTTCCATATGTTTTCTGGACCAAACTGATCTCTTATTGTTCCTCTCCTCATAAGTGGAATTGCAGCCCCTGTGGCCCTCTGCCACTGTTTATGCTGGCAGAGACCCGTGGATATTGGCAGGCAAACTTGGATGGGATTCCCACAGTGAGAGGGCAGGGAGGGAAGAAAGGGCACACTGTGGCCCTCAGTGCCTTCGCTTGCCTTGCAGAGTGGATGCCCACAGATAGAGAGAAAGGAGGTCACAGGTGGGGTGAGAGCTCTCCTCGCTGGTCAGGAGACTGGGCTGAGGCAGGTTTTGAAATGCTTAGATCTGAACGGTACTTCAGATCTTGTTAGGTATCTGCAAGACCTATTCCCTCTCTGTGGAAGATGCTCAGCTGGCCCCAGAAGTTTTCTTCGGTGTATCTGACAACACTTCTGAATATATCATGCTGCCCACCCTGCCTTGTGAAGGAGAGGTCATGTAGCCATGTACAACGCGTGTGCTGGAACAGAGATGCCTCAGGCTTCAAAATGCGTGGACAAGCTCGAGCAGCAGGGCAAAGCTGTGCTGCTGGGGCCATCCCTTCTTCACCTACCGCAGAGAGAGGCAGGAAAAACAAGGCCACCAAGATGCCCACCTTTATGCATGTGAGATGCCCAATTAAACCAACTCGGACTGAAGGCAACAGAAAACTCATATCGGGCCCCGAGGCCGGTCCTTGCTGCATCAGAGCCTAAAAGAAGAACCTGGCCCAGACTGCCTGGCTGCTATTCAAAACGGCTCATAGTTATAAAGAACAAATTGTAAGTTCTCATGTAATGTCCCTGGCAGAATCCAAACTTGTAAAAGAAAAGCCTGTAAACATCACCCCACTCAGGAACTGTGTTATTTTCTGACCCCGATGCACTTTGACATATCGCAGAACTACTCAGGTTGAATCTCACCCTGCCGGTCCTGAATGACAAATTTCAAAAGGTTTCTCTCCTTTTCTTTCCCTCGCTGCCTAATACAAAGAAACATCTCATTTCGCTCATGTAGATCTAAAATGATGACATACAGCTTAGAAATGACTTGAAGTACAACAGGGAGATTACGAGCAAAAGCAGTTTGCGAGCTCCAATTCTGCGTTTACCTGCTGGGAAACGAGCAGCAAGGAGCGGGTCCCTGAGCCCCCCACCCTCCGCCAAGCCCTGGGGGTGTGCGTGAGGGATTTGTTTACATGCCGGAGGAACAAAGTCATGTCATGGAAATTCTGCAAGTGGCTTTGCTGAATTTTACTTTTGCATTTTCCAGCTCTTAGTTGAAAGGAAGCACAGCTTCTCTGAACCTGAATTCTCCTCTGCTGGCGGATTATTTATTAAACAGCGATGGTAGGCTGGAGCTGTTTTCACTTAAGAACAGTTCGTTCAAAGCCTAATGGAGAAGCAGAGTTGCCATAGTTACCTGAGCAAGCCCTCAGCACAGCACAGCTCCTTCCTACAACCCAAGAGTTTAGGTCAACTTGCAAGTTTGTCAGACAAAGCTTAATGATTTGCTATTTCACGCAAGTGAATTGCATTTATCAAGCGAGAAGGTGGCATGCAAACCACGGACAGGATTGCCCCCCACCCGTTTTTTTTGCTGGTCCAAGAAGCCTGTGGGGTTCACACCAGCTGGAAATTCTGCAGGGTATCTGGGCAGCTGGGGAGGAGTTTGGAGTAAAACCACATTTAGATCTTGGCACTGGTTTTGGTCATCCAATCCAGCCCATCATTAACAGCTTCTGTACAGCACTGCTCTTCCTCTAGGGGCTGTAAAAATGAACAAACCCCTTGTTCAACCTAAACTTCCTTTCCTTGTCTGCTGTTCCTGCAGACTTTCCATTCTAGTGGTCCTATTGTTTCACTTGGAAATGTCAGAGAGCTGCACAGCATGCCCATTTTATAAGGAATATGTTCCATTTTAGGAAGCCAAAATTGTACACTGTGTTGTTCCACAATTAATTTACTTGAAACTTGCTTGGGCTCACTATGGTTTGTCTGAAATGGCCTTCTTTCTTTCTCTCTTTTTTTTTTTAATTTCATTTTTTTAGGCCCCTGCATCTGTATTTAGGTTGGTAGCTACTGCAGGCACTAGCTTTGCACCTGAACAAATAGGCTTGCCGAAGACAAGATTAGCTCCTTTGTGCCGTCTGATTTGGACACTGGGCATCTCAATGAATGGGCATTTTGCTTTTGAACATCCCTTACTGGAAGCGGCAAAAAAAGAGTAAATACCCTGATTGTATCATCTGTTAAGTGGGTCATTCCTACAAAGGGGACTGGAAAATCTGCCTTCCTACTCACAGTTTCCTTCAGTTCTCCTTGCTGTAGTGCTGGAGAGAGCAAAAGGGAGAAGAATGTGCGTAGAGACTTAATTCTCCTGAGAACCTGGTAGAATTGGGCAATCCACAAACTGGCAGTCCTACATCACCACAGTGCCTAGGTTTCCATATTGCTCCATCCTTTTCCCCTCTCAGTCTCTTCCCCTAGCAGTTTTTTATGGTTTCAGGTGTAAGCACATCCCCACCAATCAGCACAACTGCAATTTAATTAGGAAGCAGGTGATGTGAGCACAGCGAAAAGTGGCCACATACGCTGTCCACTTCTGTCGTTAAGTTTTGTGAGACCACATTGGTGGGTCTTGATAAGGGGTTGTGATGTGGGATGGATAAAGTTGCTGACCTAGGACCAGAGACTCAGATGGATTTAGGCGCCTAAATCCTACTCAAAATCAATGGGGATTAAGTGTCAAAGCTGAGCAGCTGTCTAAACTCCCCTGGAAGATCTAAGGCTGAGTTATAAGGTGCCCACTCAGGCAGTCCTGCTTGCATCCACTTCCCTTTCTGACCAATACAGTTGACATGCATTTTAGAAGGCATGAGTTCATGCAGGCATGGTGCAATTCAAGTAGAAGGTAGCAAGAGGAACAGAGGTCAGAGAATAAAAAAGTAAATGATGAAGCAGGGAGATAAGGATGAGAAGGAAACATGACGGGTAGAAAAGCAGAGAGAAAAGAGAAGATGATTGGAAGGTTGAACAAGGAAGGAAAAGGAACAATCTAAAGGACATGGAAAAAGAAGGGAATGACCCATCTGAGAGAATGAGGAAGGGAAGAATGACAGTGTATGATTTCGTCTGAGGAATATCAGCAAGAATAACAGAATAACAGAAAACATTGAAGGAAGAGATCTGCAGCAAGATCCCCGAGAACTAAAAAAGAACGAAAGAGTGAATGAAGCAAAGGAATAAAGGATGGCAGGCCCAGAGAGGTTGTTTCTCTGTATTGTGGAGGCAGGTCTTCACTGCCCTCAAGTTGTAAGGGGCAGCTCATATGTGAAGTAGTTGTCATCAGTGAACCTTTGCAGGACGCACCCATGTTATGATCTACTTTTAAGTATGATGGTTATATTAAAATAGCATGTTCCTGGCTGGATGATTGGCACAGGAGACACTTGCTTTCCAGAGACAATAAGCATGGAAGAGCACCATGCCACTGGAGTTTTGGTTGCTTGGGGTCTGCGTTCCCCTCCTCTCCCTGCCAAGACTGAGCCAATTCCAGTCAGATTTGACAGACTGGCAGGAGTCTCAGAGAAGCAAAGCTCTTACACATTGCATGAAAACTAGCGGCTGGGAAGAGGAGAACGTCCAACCTGGGGCACAGACAAGGGAGGCGCTGGGTGAACTCAGCCGTATTTGTTCAGCAGAGGCTGGCACAGTTACAAATTGACCCAGCTGGCATCTAACGTCTTTTGCCTGGTGAGGATGTTAGAGGACGCAGGAGGAGGAGCTGGGTGCATTGTGGTTGGTAAGGAAAGGGAATGTAAAGGGACAATGATTCAAATCTGTAAGAAACCCAGCTTCTTTTTCTGTTTCTTTACTGTCTCAATTTTCAGAGGTAAATTACCCTGGATGATTTAGGTCATAAAAGCTTTTGAGTCATCTTTGCTATTTAGCTGTGAAAGATGAGACAGTTCAGTTCAAATCACTCGTCTGAAGACATGTTAAATAATTAACAGTATATGGTCTGCAATGCTATTTACCGTCCCACGGGGCTGCTAGTCCTCTGACCTCATAACAGCCGTATTTCATAAACAACGCTCCGCAGGACTGCACACTGACAAAACTTCTTAAAACAAGGAACTGTAATTCAATATCAGCCTAATCAATATGTGTGGAGGAGCAGGTAGTTTGTGCCGGTTCTTTTGGGCCTCAAGTAAATAGAGTGAGTTAAACAACAGTCAAAACTGCAGAGGAAAGAAAGGGAATGCAGTATACACCAGTGCCAAAGCTTGAATACATTCATACGATGTAGTAAACTAAGGTCACTGCCTTTGTTAAGAAAATCTTGGCAAACTGCATCTGCTGTAGAGGTCAGGCAATTATGTTCACAAGGAAACACAAACTTGCACGTTATTTAACGTTTCCAGCCTCTGTAGCACAGTCCTACGTCAGTTTAAATATACAACATCCCCGATGAGTAACAGATACTGCTGAACACGCTGCTTTCTTACAAGCTCGGTTCTAACAGTGGTAGAAACGTTTACAGCAAATTTGTGTTTTCACTGAGAAGAGTGAACTCTTTGAAATGGAAAAATGTTGAGAATGACTCAAAATAAAATTAAGTGCTTTATTTTGCCTCTTTCCAAGTTTTTTATTTTATGCTATTTTTTTATTTAACTTTGTTTCAGGTTTACTGTTCCTTTTTTTTGTGTTCATGATTTCATTTCAGGTTTCCCAGTGCTCTCAGCACAGGTCAGCCTCTCTAGTCTCTGACTGGCCAAGTATCCTTTATCACAATATTTGTCAAATAGTGAAAAGATAAACTAGCAGATAATCACTAAATGTTATGGGTTGACATTAGCAGCAAACTAAAATGCCAGGTCATTCAGAATCTTGCAAAACTAAACTCTTTTCCAAGAAACAAAAAGATCTTTATTTTTTTCTACTTTTATCTTGGTTCAGCTGAACTGCTAACTAAAGTGTGCAGCTTTTGGCTGAAAATTATCTCGGCATCAGAAAACTAGAAGGTGGCAAATATGGCACCAATTTTTAAAAAGGTTCTAGTGAAAATGCTTATACCAGGCAAAATGTACATATAAAAAAATTCTAAAGAATAGCTTTAGGTGGCACCTGGATAAATAGGGTATACTGGAGAAGTCCAGCTCAGCTTTTGTAAAGGCAAATTGTACTTCACAACTCTAGTAAGGTTTTTTTGAAGGAGATAACAAGCATGTGAACAAGAAGAATTCAGTCGACATAGTTTAACTGGAAAGCTTGTGCCCAAAGATGCTCAGCAAGATCACTTGTTAGAGATGCTTAAAGAAACTAAGCTGTTGTGGGGTAAGAGGGAAGCTCTTCACATCAGTTAAAAGCCAGAATGGAAGGCTAAAAGCAAATGATCAGTTTTCACAGTGAAGGGAGGTTACCAGCAACTAGGTGATAGAAGAACAGATGAAATTCAATAAAGACAAATATAAAATCCAGCATATGGGAGACAGTCCTTACTCTACCTACAGTGATGGGCCCTAAACTCCGTCTTACGCCCTGGGAATGAGATCCCAAGGTCAAAATAGTACTATAAACACCATCTCAGTGCTCAGAAGTGCAAGTACTCAGACAGCAAGCCAAATGCCAGTAAAGGAATAGAGAGCAAAGTAAAGACACATCATGCTGGTGCTGTTTGAATCCACCCCCTGTCTCAAAAAGAACACAGTAGAAAGAAAAATATACAGAGAAGGGCAAAAAGGACAGTCAAAGGGAAAAAAAATGCTTCCACAGAGGAACCAGTTAAATAGACTAAGACTTTTCAGCCCAGGAAAGGAAAAATTGCAGGGGGAATATGACGCAAATGTATAAAACATGTTGCATGGAGTAGGTGAGCAGAGATCGATGAATCTTCCAATGCAAGAGTTGGAGGACATCATGTAAAATGAGCACATGGCAAGGTAAAAGCAGACAAGGAGGTCCTTATGTGAGGCACAGCTATGGAGCTATTTTAAGAAAGATGTCATACATGCTGTAAGTTTGAATGGGTTCAGAAAGCAACTGGATAAATTCATTGAGGAAAAATCCATTCAAGCTATTAAATGCAAATACACCACTTCCTGATGCTTAGCCAAAGATGGTTGGATGCTGGGAGAGCATCCTGGGGAAGGCTAATGTATGCTTATCTGGTTATTATGCTCTTCTACTAATGACCACTAAGAGTGATCACATACAGAACCAGACAACATTCAGTCTTAGCCTGTCCAGACGTATCTGTGCTTGCTCTGAGACTTAAATCACAACATTTTGATGTGTGTATAAAATGAAATGAAAAAATTGCCCTTTTTTTTCCCGCTAGCCCTGTTCATCTCAAACTGCTCTCAGTTTGGGGGTGAGTATTTAGAAAATACATTGAAAAGGAACACAGGAAATTTTTTAAGGTCTCATGTCTTCTGCCCTGCAAATGACATTTGTTATATATATGTTCATATAATAGCCAGAAAAATGGAGCTTTCATGTGGTAGAGATCATTGGGTGCTGATGTAATATAACAAACACTAACGAATGCTAACAAAGGGAGCTGTTTCTGCAGACATGGGTGATTCTATTCCATACTGTTTAAAAGGAAGCTTCCAAACTCCTCCCTCATCACTAAGCCCAAATTTATCCATTACAGCGTTGAAACAAACCGCTAGAAAATGTAAGGATCAGTTTGTCAGAAGCATCTCCCTACGCAGCTCCAAGGCTGAATCCATGGTGCTGCAGACTTCACCTTTTAGAGATCAACTCAGCCGTGACTTTCAGAATAAGCTGGAATGTTATTTCCCTTGGGTGAAATCTGTTGAAACTGATGGATATGTTGTTATTGGAAATCCCAGAGGGGCTGAGATTTTACTTCCAGTGCTTAAGTTTTGAGAACAACAAATGATTTAGTTGTAGTTGTGTAATCCTGAACTGGAAGCAGGGAATGGATGATCTAAGAACAGGTCCATCATCTCCAGCTACTAAATAACGACAGGTTAAAACTTTCATTTAAACACAAAGCATGGAGGAAAACATAGTAGTGTTCTGCACTAAAAATGAGCAAGTAGCTTGACCCAGGGGGGATGGGTGTTCTAGCCCAACCCAGTCCTTGGACCTGACATCGTTTTTCTGGTCCCGGTCCCTCCACTTGCCTCATGTTTTCATCCTTTGCGCTCCCTGTTTCTCCTGATAAAGCTAACAATGCCGCAGTTGTTTTGCTCCTTGCTGCCGCTGAGGGCTCTATTTTTAATCACAATTAATGCAGGGGCCAAAACAAAGCAAAACTTATCTCTCGCCCGCATTGTTTGTGAAGGGGCTGTTTAGTCTGAGGCCACGGGGCATGCCTCTCGCCGGGCAGCTTCAGACCTCCGCCGAAGTCGGGCGATGCTCAGGGCCTGCGTGACCCCTGCCAACGAACGCTGCCTGGCAGGTTTGCTTCATACACTACGGTTTTCCATCATTTGAGGCCTTCTAAACATTCCCTGCAGCCTCACGCTCTCGGTGCGGGTGTGCGGCGTGGTGTGGATGGATGCTGGGGAGACAGCGCTGTTTCTTGGCCGGTCTGTCACCGCTGTGACCATCTGGGACCTTTTGGGCAAGATTCCATTTGGGAGTAAAGATGTCTTACACAGACCTCGGCAGCTCCTCTCCTGACCGTGCGTTATTTCGGCCAGAATCAGGCCATCTTGACCACCGAGGACTTCACGTACCTGACCAAGAGGGATGCAGATGGATTATCTAAAGCAATATAACTCATGATGGTGCCTGAAACCAACAGCGCATGCTCCTGAGAGCCCATTTCCTTGGGTACCAAAGGCTTATGAACATGCCCCAAAGCATCCTAGCCTATACAGAGAAGCAGAGATCTCATTAGGGGGGACTTCAACTTTCTGTAGTTCAGTACAGAGCTCCTTTCAGATAACGTGTTCAAGCCTTCCTCATCTACCTGAACAGTTTTGAATGTAACACAAGAAATGGTCTAGCTATGGCAAACAGCCTCCGTAGTCCTTCAGAGGTCACCGTGTAGGCAGGCAGCTTTGGTACTGCATCACCTGAGTGGGCAGCTGCGGTATGCCCTATGGCAACCTCAGGAGAATAATATTATTTTCTTTGGATCTTTTCGTAGGATTAATTCCTAAACTGCTTATTTATCTAATTTACAGGAACTGGTTATATTCCAATTTTGCACACAAAGAAATAATAAAACCATCTTAATTTCAAAAGACTTTGCTTATCAAATGCATTTTTCATAGACAAGATATTTGTTGAGCATTAGTGTATCAAGGCAGTTTTCTGTGCCTGTGCCAACAGCCAGTTTTCCCTGTAGAACTGAATGTATTTAAAATATTTTGAACCCCCACTTTCTGCTTCACTTGCTAAATAATTTCACATTTCTTCCAAAAGCTGATCTTCTTTCATCAGATAGCAGTCCATATTATTGCAACCTCCTGGAACAGAGGAAAGCTACTGACAGAATTAATATTTAGGTACAGAAGTAATTTTATTTTTTGCTTATTTTACTGCAGGAAAATGCTAAATTTGCACATTTCTAACTAGCATATGTGTAGATGCACTTTTAGCTTAAGCCGTCCAACCCAGGTTATGTTCTACAAGCATACTTAACTCGTCCTCAGGGTTATTTTTTCCTACTTGCTGTTAACGTACCAACAGCCAACAATTCAACTGAAGGTCAGCTTTAACAAACTTCCATGCATTCAACTTTCCATGCATTCAGGGAACCTTATGTCCATCACTAGCAGATTCTAAAGGCATGCAGAAGGGAAATTTTATTAAAGGATGCCTATATTATTAACTGCTTGCAGCTGCCCTATTAAGAAACTACATTATCAGTCTCAGAAATACTGAAGCTGGTTACTAAAATGGTTAGGGACTAAGCTGTCTACTTAGTTTGAGTATATGTCTTATTTGAGCAAATGAAGTGAATAAGCATGTGTGCAAATGATCAGACATGCTGATTTGTGTGTGATTACTCAAGTCAAATGTTTAATTTGCATAACTGAATGCAAATTAGGTACAGAACTGCAGGCTAATGTGAAGCATGCCATTTGGCGCCTGACAGTTTTAAAAATCAGACTCAAAACCTCCATGCTTAGTGTAACTAAATCAGAGCGGTGGAATTCAGCACAGCAGATATCTATCATTTGATTCTGCTTACAATTATTTGCCAATAAGGGAGGCTAACATGTAAACAAGCAGCAGAACTGCAACTCTGCTTCATTTTCTATCTCGCCAAGAGAAACTGCTATTCTGAGCTACTAGCATATTCTTTCTTACCTTATATTTTAAATAGAAATCTCTGACAGAGAAAAACCTACAACTGTGCAAGGGCTCCCTTAGAATAGCTGTTTGGTGGTTTTTTGGGAAGTGGAAGTTTTCCACTGTACATGGTCCTCAAATTATTTTTAGCTTTGTTTGTTTACAGTCTGGAATGACATATTCAATGTGATTTGATGTTTCCTAGTATTCTTGATCCACACTTTTCCAAGGGAAGCAGTGGAAAGTCTATGACGTAGCAAACTGAATGCAAGACTTCGTACAAGGGAAATATTTGTAGAGAACAATCTGACACGGATCGGGAACTTAATTGGATGATCTAATGGGCATTACATTGCTGGAGTCTAATGATTCATAGTAGCAAAATGGCAAAATGGCAATTCTAATGCTATTTAAAAGTACAGCGAGTAGGGTTTTTTGGTGTATTTGAAATTCTGGCTAACTGTAATGCGCAAGAAAGCACATAAACTCTGCTCAGGTTGTCTTTTTATAATGTCTATAGGTTGGTTATAAACGCAAACATTTCATAAGCTAGGCTTGAGAGCAGAAGAATAGCCAGGAGATCAAAATGTGGCTGAAGACATCCCAAACTCCAGCCTACATATATATCCCAATTTGCTGCCTTACATTTGAAGATGCAGTCCAGCTGAGACTGCTGCTGAACATGGAACTACTGCCTGTTTAAACTGGGAGCTACAAAAGAAAGGCACCCAAAGCTCCTACAACCTAGGAGGCAAAAGTTACAGAGTTAAAAACCACAACAGCCCTAACAGCCCCAAATGACATGATGTTGCTTGCCCAATTAATGATTTATGAGTGACCGAAGTTGGCAACACTGAGGAACTGACTCATGAATGCTCTGCTTTCTCCATCAAGGAAAAAACAAGCCGAGGGAAATGTCAGAGCTGCCCTTTGGTTGTCTTCCCCACAGTGGGCAGAGCCTCCTGCAACTCCGTAGTGTGGTGCATTGGGGACCAGGACTGCAGCAGCCCGGTGGAGGGCACTGGTCCCGGAGAAACACACTTGGCCTTAGAAAACTGCCAATTTACCGTCTACGTGGAAACTGAAGCTCTGTGCATGTGCCTTGTCCAGATGATGGCTCTGGTTGTGCAACTGCTAGAGGAGCAAGCATGAAGGAACTTTGGACAAAGGCATTCTCACTTCTCCTGCTGGACTATCTCAAGTCCCGTGTACAAATCTTCTGAGATAAAACCCAAACACTGAAGATAGAAATAAGCTCTATTTATTCAAACATACTAAAAATATCTTTTACCACCATCCTGCATAACGTAAAAACCTGGAAGAGAGGCAAGTATTGATCATGTGTGATGGCCTGGTAGAAGAAAGATTTTCCAGTGAGCTCTGTGAGCCTGACGCACATACATTCACAATTTCTGGGAACACACTGTATGTTAGCCTGCAAATCCCACTGCTTTACTCTAGGTGAAAGAGAGCTAACATCAAGGACAAGGATTGTTTTTCAAGGGCAATGAGTAAGCAAGTCTGTTCCTGAAGAACCAAGATATTAACAACTGTGAGAGACATGCAGGTATGTCAGGGAACAGCTGAAATTAATGGAATCACACTTCATTATAATTCAACTAAGAATTTGACCCTCTGTCGATACAAGTTCACTGGTAGATTCATAAAGATCAATTTATATCTACATATACATCACACTCGACCTGTAGATTGATTTGTCTGAATTCAGCTTCCAGCTATTAAAGCCCATTCTAGTTCTGTCTGTGTGGCTGCAGGCCTTTCTACTCATCTGTGGTACCTCATGCATCAACATGCAAGATGAACAAAGTCAGTCCTTACCCTTCTCTTTCATAAAAGAAACAGGCTGAGATACCAAAATTCAATTCAGGAGCAGTTCCTTCAATTTTGTGAGACCCAGTACAGATGTGCTGGTTCTCCTCCAGTAGACTATATCCATATGAGTTCAGACCGATACATAATTCAGCTCCCGCAGCTTGACGTGTTGGCATGTATCAGCTCAGTCATGGCAGCTCCGCGTGTGTGTGTGCACATGTGTTCATAGTCCCTAACAAATGGGATATAACTCAAGTAATCATAACCTAAATGATACTTCAATGACAGTGGGCTATGCTAAGTTACATTTCCATGTATCTGTCAGGAACTGAGAGTGTGCACATGGACAGTTACCACTGGAAATCGGAAGAGCACAATTACTGAAGTTCCGGTAACCTAATGGAGAGTCTGAGCTCTATGTATGTAAAGGCTGTGGAAGAGGTGTTGGTTGATACAGGTCAGATTTCCCTGCCTTTTCTTGACGACTACTTTGTTCCTTTTTCAGTGATACTACACAGGTCTTCAGCAGTTGCCAAATATAAAGCGCCGATTGTAACCTCGCTTACAGAAAAAACCAATTCTTTTGGCCAGGAACTGCTTACTGAAAGAGCTCGATGACTTCAGTGTACTTTGTTAGGATTTATAATCTCCAGAGAAAAACACAATCAGCATTCGCAATGCAATGTAAGTATACAAAAAAGCAAGTAGAAATAGGAATATTCGCCAAGCCAAGAATTCTTGCAGACTGGATCTGCTGATGTGCTGGCTGCTGCAGGGGCTTACAGGCAAGGGGCTTGCAGAAGAGCATGTAGGATGTCTAAGCTGTTAGGGTGGGAACTGACAGACAGCCTAGGAGGCTTAGTAAGGGCAGGGTACCCATCCTGGCATTTTCAAGTCTTAGGTTGTGGCTCTGTAGGGAAACTCTTCTGATTTAAACCACAGCCGCCACTGAAAGTGGTCCTGCTCCTCTCCTCCCACTCTTCCTTGTGCACTGGCATTTTTCTGGACTAAGATGAGCTGGGCTGGAGATCTGAGCCAGCTGACAGCTCTCTGCTCATTCCTGTAGGGTTACTTTTCTGCTGATTTAGCTTTCTGAACAGGTTTGCTGGTGGGGGCAGAAAATTGTCAGTGCCAACAGAAGGGGAGCGGCGGGGGGCACAGGCAGGGGAAGGGAAAGAAGCAGAGCCCTCCTTGGCTGCAGCAGCTGAGCGTTAAGTCCACTTAGTAGCATCAAAGTATGACACCGTTAGCATTCCTGCCCCAGAAAGGAAGAACAATCAATTCGACTTTAATTCTTAGGGCTTCAGTCTGATTTTTCTAGCAAATAGTTTGATGATGAGCTACTTTGCTTACTACAAGCAGTGCTGGCAGATGATGCTGAAACGGGACAGCGTTTCGAACCTTTCTTTTCCCTGAATCCTCCCAAACGCAGACTGTCCCTGGCCACATGTGTGCAAGCCTGCTGGCAACAGGGTGTTGTAGGGGGGAGACCAGCAGCCACTGCCACACGTGGATGCATTTGGGTGCCTTGGCCCTGGGCAGGCTGAGCACAGCCCAGACCACCACAGAGAAGGACGAGGAGGGGAAGGAGGACACGGGCAAGGGGAGGGATGGGGCCAGGGGACTGTGATGGGAACTCAGGCATCCCGACTGCCGGCAACGCGCCCCGGCCGACGCGTTCTAGGGATTCACCGCAGACCGGGCATTCCCTCGAATGCAAAGGAGCTGCACTGTGGACCTGTCATCTCTCGGCAACAGTGACCCCGGAAGGCTGTTTGTATGGAGTCTGACCCCCTCAGCCCAAACACTGCTTTACACGGGTCCAAACAGCACAGAGAGTGGGCCAAAGCTAACCAAAACCAACCAGGCGGTAACCATCATTCACCCCTTCCTCAGGCTAAACCAATGTAAATGCTTTCTAATTGAATTTCCAGATGTCTAATACAAAATAAACACCAAAAACCAGCCTCAGAATCATAAAGGCTGCAAGTGACGCGAGGCATGTGGAGTTCAGGTTTACGCTGCTCTCCTCCCCGTGCTGCCATGCTGTCCTGGTCTCACCCCAGCGTGCACGCGGTCACTTTGGGGGTGCCAAGACCAATCCATTAGTGCTGCAAGATGTATGTGGAGTGGTTTCAACAGGGTGAACTGAGAGAACATAAATCATCCCTGACACAGCAGCTAATTAGGCCAGAGAGAGCCAAACAGCCTCAGCGATGAACCATAAGAAGAACCCAGTCTTACTTTGACACTCCAGGCTTGTGAGGTCTCCTCGGCTTCTGAAAGCCTCCTTAGCTCAACAGATTTTACACAGAGCAAATGGCACATCAGTTCTCCCATACCTAACACATACAAAACTGGAGAATTGAAAGGTCCCAAATCTCCAGTCTGCGCTTTTATTCTCCCTCTATTCTCCCCCCCTTAGACTTTAATACTATTTTTTGTTATCATCTGGTAATTTGCTGACCTCTCAATTCTTCCCAACAGCTGCAGCTTACAGACTTTGTCTAACATTATTCCAATGAAAGTTTAATGAGATCTTTGCTTTAAATAACCTAATGAAATAAGGGTACCAATTAATCCCTTTGGGCCAAAGTCAGTTCCTCTTTATTTTTGTTCTCTAAAAGAGGCTGTAAAAGTCCCTCCTGCAGAGGGTGGTCCTGTGGAACTTCATGGAGATTAACCCATGATGTTCGACGGGAACTGTGTGATGGGGAGTTGGAAATTTTCAGTCAAAAAGAATTTTCCACTGCAGAAATGCTGATTTGTCAAAGCCAATGTATTTTATGGAAAGTATTTCCAAAGAAAAAAGCATTACAGAATTTCAGTGCTACAGGAAACCGAAGAAGTCTTCCGAAGTAAAATGAAGCCAAATGTTAAAATATCAAAATTCACCATGACATGGAAATCCTGAGTTTCAGCTGGTTTAGCAGAAACTTTCAACTATGCGAATAGCTTGACCCTCTGGAGTACTTCTCAACAGGTCCTCAACAGCATCCACTTTACGCAGCTGCGCAGAATTCCTAAAGCTAGAAGGCGACCTTAATGCAAGATCTGTCTACATCTATGTGCAAAGCGAGACACAGCATGCCACTCCCTAATTTCAACATTCCTCGATGAGATGTTGCAATATTAGCTATGCTTGCTCTTGAGTACTCTGACATGGGCTATGCCTCCACTGCAGATCGTGGGTCAAGCACTGGGGTATTCGGTGAGGTTAAATGCTCTCTGGACAGCTGGGAATGGCTGGGCTGCAGTAGCACAGACCTCTGGGCAGGCTCTTTTATTCTACTGAGCTAAATCAATCTGGGATCTCCCTACCACTGCTGTCAGATGGCTTCTGCTCTCTGAATTAGCTCATTTAACGTTCATGTATCTCAACACTGCGCTGTGATCTGCAGTGTAGACAGAGCATTATTTCTAATCTAAATTTATCCAGCTTCAGTTTTCAGCCACTGGATCCTGTTATGTCTCTGTCTATCCATTCTAAAAAACCTTCTATTATTAGAAATAAGCTACAGAGTTGAACAGATCACATCCATCATCGTGTTGTGATCCTCCCACTGTTTTCCTCACTTCTAAACCACAGTCTCCCTTCTCCACATTCGGGTCTCCTTGCCTCAGCCTCTGTTTTAAGTGGGGAAGCAAGCACAAGGCTGCGAGCGTGGCACTGGCTGGGGATGCAGCTCTCGCTGGAAGAGGGCAATCAGAGGGCAGAAAGTACTGGCAAGTGCATCTGTTGTGTTGCTGGGTACAGCATCACTGCAGGCATGCTTGCAGTTTGTCAGGGTTTCACATGGTTGGTGGTGCCTGAAAGATTATTCTGGCGTTGGCTTGATTTCTCACCTGATAGGTATTCAGCTTCTGTCATGCCCTGCTTTGTTCTAACAGTTATACACCAATAAAACTACCTTCTCTTCTCCCCCGAACTGTCCTCCAAACCTTTAAGTAAAGCACGCTACATAAAACAGGCTCCGTCATTCTCCTGGCTGTCAAATCACGACTGGTTTTGGGGAGAGCTCAGATACGGATCTCATCGTGCGAGATCAGGTTCATCCACGGGGACGAGGAGAATCCTTTGTCTGCAAAAAGCAGTTTGCAAAGTTCAGTGCAAGTTTCCTGCACGGTCGTGACGTTTGTGCTCTGCCCACACAACCGAACTGAACAATGAACTGTGGGAAACATTCCTCTGCCGCTCTCGCCGAGCTGCCAGAGCGGGATGCAAAGCTTGGATTTATAGAGTTAAGAATTACACAAGGTTATACGGCTATATAAAATGCAATTAAGATGCAAAGAATATTTTATAGCCTGACTGCATCAGTGTCATAGAATTTCATAGCTGACTGTGTGTTTTTCCATTTCCTAGAGCACTCTTTAAAAGCTGAAGGAAATGTATTAAAAGCCAACGAGATTAAATTATACATAGTTCCTATTACTTTGCTCTTATAAAAGGACCTCACATGGACACCTCAACCTGAAACACAGGAATGATGAGGTTATTTTTGCCATAAGCCAAACATATGTCCTTTAGGTTATGTAAGAAATATTTGTGGTCCCTGCTGGTGTTGTCAGAACGTACATCATATATTAGATTCCCAAATACACAGAAATACCCTGCTATTAAAGCTAAACAAAAGGGATTTAACGGGTTGGACTAATGAATTTCAGGAACTGATTATCCATGGCAGTATGATACTGGCTGACGTGTTAAAAACAGTGAAATAATGTAGGACCTTGCCTAAATAAGATTTATACACAGTGCCAGCTAGCTGGTAAAAAATAGCAATAACCTTTTAAAACATTAATTTAGGCTTTTATTAGAATACAAAGAACCTCCAGTTTTTGAAAGCAGGCATTGTCTCCCCTTTTAATTTCAACAGCACCATGGCTTGAATACAACACAGCAGGGTGTGTGTTTTCTAAAGTTGGGTTATTATCAGAGTGCTCAATGCAGTTTGCCAATAAGCCTTTATTTGGCAAAGCTTAAAACTGCTGACAAATGAGATTCTTCCTACCGCAGTAAAACAAGGCACAGTTAAATATGCCTAATTACAAAAACACACTGAGAACCACTATAAGGTATGTAGATTGCCGAAAAATCAAATGATCTCTGCATCACAACTGAGGGGCTGGCATCCCAACGCCACCTAATCACACGGATTAAAAATATATAAACCCAAAAGATCTGGGGACAAGCTCCTGCCTGGCTTACGCCTGATGCAATCCCGTCGCACCCAACAGCCCCGTCCTGCCCTCACTCAGACTGCAGTGACCCGCTCCCGCCAGCCACGCTGCCTCTGCTCCCGCAGTCGTGCTGGCTTTAGGAGCTGTCTAACCACAGTGAAATGAGTGCCCCGTAGGATTGGAAGTGAGTTTAAGCATGCAGAGGGAGAAACCCGAAAAAAAATTCTCATCTTGAACCATAAGTTCAATCAATTGATTGTTTGCCTACAAAAGTATGGCAGCGCTTATTCTTCTGGACCTCTGCTACTTTCTCTCCATTGGTGTGAACTGATAGAGAGATGAGAGTGGAATTAAAACCTTGAAACTAAATAAAAAAATAAATCTGTTTCAAGCAAGGTAGTTCTTCATATCTTTCTCCAAGGTAAGACTGGGTCACTAACGAACTTGTTTCTTTTCTCTAATAGTGTAGGATAATATGCACTTTGAGTTCAGATGTGAATCTCACTCCAAGACAATTATACACAGCACTGATGAACTCTATTCTAACTCCAAGGAAATTACTAGTGTTTTGTGGGAGATTAATTTTTGCCTCCTTGGGCTAAGGGTTGTTTCTAATATACCTTTTTCTTAATGTACCTTTCATGCAGCAGCATTTCAGTAGCTATCTGTGAGGAACATTCTCTGATGAGAGAATATAAGTAAGTAATGAAGAACCACAGTGAACACGACTGAGAAACAGAAAATTATTAATAATTGCATTTTGATTGAGGAACAGAGTCCATTTAGTTGACACAGTATAAAACTTTCAAGCAGAAAACTCTCTTGACCTCAGTTTCAGGACATTTAATAGTATTCCCAGGCAAAACTCAAGACAAACAGGAGTAAATCAGTATAGCTATAGGCAACATTGCCGTTTCATGTCTATGCTGTATTTTTTGCATATTTTAAAGATTTCATATTTACTAGAAACATTTATAAAAACACATTAGGAACCACAAAGACAAGTAGCCCATTACAGCAAAGGCAAGTACGCAGTAAAAATGCCAGAGCCTCAAATAAAATGTCCTATAATATAATGGAGTCTCTTCTTCATTACTGTGTCCTGTCGCTTCCTTCAGCTACACTGAGCGTCCCTGAATGGGGATTTACAGCAGCTGCCACAGTGTATCTCAGTCACTTAGACTGAGACTTATATAAGACAGAACTTAAGGGTTTCATGTTTATTCTCACTACTTTCAGGATCAAATTGTCTTAGTTTCCAGCATAAGTCTTCTGAGCATTACACCCCTAAACTCAAATTTTAGTTTGAAAATTAAACTGGGTACTTTCCCAGTTATGTGCTAGCTGAGGTCTGATACATTTGTGCCTCAAGAACATTAGCAATCTTGTCAGAAATGCCTGAAATGCCTGAGGAACCCCAACTTCCCTTTTCAAAAGCATTTAAATCATAAGGGAGCACCAATTTAATAGAGAATCAATTCACTTAGGCTCCCGAGTGCACCAAGTCACTTTTGAAAATAAGCCCCAGCCTTTAAGGTCATGTAAGTGCTTTTGAAAACTTTACACGCCAGCTCAAATTCACCTTAATTGTATTAATAATAGAGTTCAGGCTGAAACAGGATTCCTGGGAATGATGTGTAACCAAAAAAAGATCCCAGGTTAGACTTGCAGAGCTAGCAGGGAGAAGAGAGGAGCTTTTCATTGATCATATGTGATCTGTAGATAATTGAGACACAACAACAGAGCTCTAGATGCGTATCTTTCTGAAAAGGGCAGTTGTTAAAAGGATAGGGGGAAACTTTAGGAGAACAATACACAATTACGTTAGTCTGGAAATTAACAGCTGCCCTTAGTGGAATCAGTATTAGACATGTGGAAAGTGCACTGTTCAGGTCACTCAAAGCTATGCTCATACCTAAAACTAAACTCCTGTTTATGATGTGCTCATAAAGGCTGCGATGTGAGCACATGGAGGAGTGTGCTGCGATCCCCAACGCCAGAGGAGTGGGGAAACTGCAGGAAATTCAGAAGGCAGCAGCAAAAGAGATGAGGCAGATGGAAGGACCAATGTATGAGAAAGGATTAAGAGTTAACTATGTACAGCCTGCCTGAGCACTGAATTAAAGTGCCCAGCCCATATAAATGCCCTGGGAGTGGAGTTATTATTTACAGGGGTGTTTTAAACCAGGGAACATCAGGGATGGATTTAAAAATGTGGACACATGTACGGCATACATCAGTTGGCAAGTTAGTGTGTGTCAGCAGAGCCACGGTAACTCTTTACCTGTGCCCTTTTAGCATAAAAGCTCATTTGCCCTAAACTGCCCTGAAGTAGGTTAGAGCTAAGGTGCATTTGTTGTGTGCTAGGAGGGCGCACAGATATTACCACCAGAGCTGAGCTCAGCTGGGGTAACTTGTTTGTGAGGCCAATGCTAAGGAAAAAACAACAAAAAAATGTTCTGGATATCAGCAAAAAAATTCCTGACTCTGAGATCTACTGGCTTTTATTGTTGTGTCTCTGGGAAGAAGTGGAAGGCTTATTGCTTGGGTTTTTTAAAAGTAGACTCACAAAAACAAGACAGTGTACTACAAGGAATAACTCTGAACCAGCAAGGAGATAAGTTAGATGTCCCAATGGTCAGGACAGCTTTCTTCGTCTTTTTTTCTGTAACTTTCAGGTTACTTTCTGTAGAGTATTGGGTGAAAGAGTCTAAATAGAACAAAAGCCCCTCAATTTCCCTTTTGTTCCAGGATTCAGTTTACTGGACCACTTTTTTAATCTCTCTGATGTTGGAATAAATGTTTTCCCACTTGCTGTCTGAAATTGGGAGTGACAAAATACCCCGAGAAAAGATGTTCTCATAGCATTTCCAGCTGGGACAAGACGTAAAGGTTGCCAAAAATCTCATGAGAAAGTTTATTATCAAGAGATTTCCGACCCCATCTTTCAAAGCTCTGCTCAGCGCTACAATATTGCCAAAACTGACTCAAAGCTCTGCTTCTCCTGAAAGCTGTCCATCACTCCCTGCTGCAGTTTTAGACACAACTACAACATCTGCAAGAAGTGAGGCTGCTGGCCAGTGCCAGCGTGGGTACTGGAAGGGGCAGATCTTCCCCAGAAGGCAGTGGGGGGCTCGGTGCGGGGAGCAGGCAGGTCGGGACACCCCTCAGCCCTGCTCTGCCTTTGCAGCATGGAAGCCCATGGTTTAGCCCATGTGACTGCAGAAGACTTAGTCCAAAGCAAAACACCTCACAACACGTATGGGTGTAGACCGGCGGCCCTTGGCACCCATGGAGCCCTTCTGCCCTGCCACATCTCCTGCTAATCCTTGCTAACAGCCTGATCACTTGCATTTCTGCTCATGCAAGCACCTCCGTGATGCTACCCCTCTCTGTCTTACTTCATGGACTTTAATGAGTGCAGTGCTTCCCCACCAGATACAGTCTTAAAGATTGCCTTCATGGCAAGTGCCTTGAGTTCTTCAAACAAAAGACATCCTGCAAAATATCACAGAAAGACTGCAATTAGTACTGAAGTGCCTCAGGAGCCTAGGATTGTCTCACCTCTACAATATTCCTTACAAATATATATATATATATATAAAACTCCAAAAGGAAAGTATTATCTCCCAAATGTTCTCATGTTCAGTAGAATAACAAAGCTCTTTTTTTTTCAACATGAAATGGAGAAGGCTTTTGGTCTTCACAGGTTTCTTCTCACCCTCCTTTCATAGAGATAACATGGAAAAAAAAAGAAAGGGAAAAAATAGAGGATGAAGAAGTTTCATTTATCAGCTTCAGTTTTTTCACTTTTTATCTTTTCATCCAAATTAGAACATGTAAACATCAAACTTTCTGGTAAGTTTTTCACTTCTGCAAAAGAACTTTCTCCTAAAAGATTAGCATATACGTTAAAAAAAATGATCTATTTACAACATACAGCCAAAGCCTTGGCCTTGGGGCTGCACAGATTTTAGTTTACAAGCATGGGAAGTTTAAATACAAGACTGTAAATGTTCTTTGATACTGGACTGATTGGAAAAATCCCCAAAGCCTTGAAGTAGAGAGGAAAGATGTATATTTAGAATTAGCAAGGAAAATAGCAATTAAATAAAGTAAACAATAATTAAAATATTGCAATATAAAGACTAGGATGTTGAAAACTTGCATCGACTAAAGCTCATATGAAAAGAGTGCTTTTTTTGGCTTAAACCACAATGCCCAAGATATCATTAAAGTTAGACAGGACAATGTGGAAGAAAACTGTTTTATACTCATCTTACCCTAACTTCATGACAGTGTAGTGATTTAGTTGTAACTGATTTCAGTGGAAATGTAGTGGCTTAAAGCTAGGGGAATGGTAAATCAGGACCTTTTAGGTTTTATTTCCTGATAAGAAAGCATCTGACATTTTAAAAGTGTGATGGGCCTGATCCTTGACTCTATGGGTTCATTCTGACTTAAGAGGACCTGCAAATCCTGCCCAGTATACTTTGTATCACTTGAATTTAATCAGAGGCTGAAAAGGTCATGATCCATGTGACTGAGGCAAACAGAAAAGTTATCTACAGAAAAATCTGAGAAAACCCAAACTCCCCAAATCTATTTGAACTTACACGTTTGGCAACAAAAAATAAAATAGATGCTCTCAGCTCCGGGCCATGCAGCTTTTGATTGCCAGCCATGGGAATGTGCAGTGGTAAATCACCCAGGGCAGGGCTGCCCCACGGCTCCCTTTGGGCAAACCCCTGCTCTTTGATCCCTCCCCTGACCTCAGTGGGAGTTCCCCCCTTTCCCTGGGTCCGGGCGGACCACGGGAACTGGAAATGTTCTCTCTGAAGATGAAATCCGTCTCACAGATCCCATATCTTAGCCCCCCCCACCTCCATATGAGTGAGTTGGAGAGTGGAGAACAAGGACTTCCCCATTTTTCCAGAGGCGAAACATGGCATCTGTCCAAACGCTTGGAGAGCGACGTGCCATGGACGGGCAGTGGGAAGGAGATGTCTGGGTTACCTGTGCGGTGCAGACCAAGACAGACAGTGACATAAACTGTCACGGGCTGGCTGTGGGCTTCGTTGTAGGTCATACACACCTTTTATCACCGCTCTTCCCCGAGACGATACCTGCATTTCAAAGGCTTGGACATAAACTTTGATTTGATGGATTCTCCTAATGTGTACGTATATGTTGCCGCGCTCGCCAAACAGCAGCATTTTTTGGGAAAGTACCTTGCAATGTTATATGGCAACTTTATTGCAGCCTTTGAAAGAGTCCAGATCCGCCTTCCCTGTAGGCTTGTGCAGATCACTACAGGGATTAGACTCACACTGCTGTAGCACCCATTTACACTACAATGGAAGTCAAATTAAGACTGCCTTTACAGTATATCTACTTGAAGAAATTTAGAGGAGTGAGTACATTTGCTACTGCCATAAGTTGTCAGAGATGCCATGTGGGCACAGCATGTCCAAACGGGAGTCAGGAATACAGAAAGAAAAAAAAACCAAACATGTTGTTACAAGCTTTTACAGAGACCAGCAAGTCAACACCACGGGCTCAGCACCTAAGGTCAAGGTGCTCAAAGGACATGGATCAGAAACCCAGAAATGTCACTGAGCAGTAGTCTGTATGGACAACGCAGGTGTCCGTGGTAAAGGTGAGGCCCGTCTATGCCAGATACAGGACATGGTGTGGGATTGACCAAGTCTATGGGATGGGCTCTCTGGAACCTCTGAAGACCAACTCTTTGTCCCATTTCTCTTTCACACAATAAGGGTGCAGCACCAGCTGCAAAAAATGTATCTCCAAAAATGTAAAAAATCTGAAATAACTAATTGCTCAAGGAGGAAGACATTCACCTATGTTATGGGCTATTGCCATTGCTTAAGTTGCTCAGAGTATCACAAAGACCGTATAGCATGAAAACCTGGGATGGAGAAGAGGAAACAGAGAAGGAGACGGGGGAAGAAAAATAAAACCTAGCTATTTCTACATACTTTGGAAATTTTAATATTATGCCCATTTTTGTGCTGATAATTAGGAGACAAATGCAGGCGTGTTAATTCCAGCCCATGAGAGGGCAAAGAAGTCAGGAATATGAGCATCAGTTTTCATCTGTGATCTTCAAACAAGTTTGATGCCTGTCACTTAGAACAAGAATACTGAATGCTGACCTGAATCCACTAGTTTTTTTTCTTATCTTTTAATTCTTGTTCCTCTGAATTGTAAAGAAGAACAGAATCAGAGTCTTGTATCTCTGAATGTGGCATATTCTATAGTGATTTATTCAGCGGCTTAATTCTGCTGTGACACTACAACGTGAATAAATGTGGGTACATGTTAAAGCATTCAACACAAAGTACCTTTTGGCAGGCTCACTCATAACTGTCTACCCTGAAGGTTACTCGGTTTGTTTGTTTGCACCTTTTCCTGTAATACCTCCAATAATCACTGTCATGGAGAGGATGTTTCGGTAAATGAATGTTCCCCTGAATTATTAGGTTAATTTCTAGGCAGTAGGAAATGTTCTGATAAACGTTCAATCGTCACCACAGCACTAGCAAATGACAGCAGCAAAAAAAGCCAGATAAACTATGCAGCCAAAGACCCTGGAGTATTTTAGAAGAGAGTTGAAAACCTACTGGGCCAGATCCTCCTCTCTCATTTACATTCACACAGCAAACCACATCCTGTCATTGAGAACTTGGTGAAAGCGAAAGTTCGCTGAGCAGAAGAGCGGCGTGCAATCATTAACAGCTCCGAACGAGGACGTTATGCAGCTCCTGCCTGAGCTGGAGAAGGGAGAAATAAAATGCTCTTAGGTGCACGAGACGGGTTACAAGTTGCTACCTCGAGACCAAAGCTGCCCTCAGGTAGGATAGCTTGAATGTGGGAGAAGACTAGAAATACTTTTTTTTGATACTTTGAACAACAGAAAAACTTTTTTGATGTTTGGAACACATCCCCAGCAGGGAATAACGTCAAAATAGCAAGGCAAACCACAGGCAAAGGGATCGATCTGCAAATGGTATAAACTGATAGAGTTGCGAGAACCCGGGTGACTGATGCTTTGGAGCTACCTGGGCCTTTTATTTCATTTTACTGAGAAATTTACTAATTATCACATAGTTTAGTGAGGAAATTTTTCTGCCTTCCTCTTCCTCCTCCAGCAAATCAGACCTGGATGACACACAAAGGATTTGTATACACAGGAAACTAAGCCAAATTACAGACGTGAATTTAAAGTAGATTAGTTAAAGCACATTAAATCCTTATATGGAAGGTTTCATTCAGAAATAAAGTAACTGTAATTTGCTTTAGGAATGAATCAAGCAAACTAAAGGCTCCTTTATGTCTGAATAAAAGCATCCACCCAGGGGTTTAATAGGTTTTACCTCAAACACTTTAAATTCACATTTTAGTTATTTTGCTCTATCTTCCATGCAGATAAGCCCAGGCAGTACCACTTTAACTGAGGTTTTGTTTCAGGTGCCAGCTTAACCTCTGCAACCACTCTTAAACCGAAATACGGGTATCTATACAGGGCTTTGCACTAGCTTTCCTAAATTGGTTTACAAAATAAACCTAATTCAGCTTCTGTGTGGAGATAAGGCCTAAATAGCTGAAAGAATGGGATTTATAGATAAATGAGGAGGGATGCCATAAAAGCTCCATTGATTTCTGGCTGTGCTTCTGTTCTAAATCCCATTCTCTCCAAGTCTGCTGCCTCTGTTGAAGACTGTTGGATCTTTCTTTCTTTCTTTAAAACTTCAGCTGAGTTTCAACTTGCTTCACCAGACTGACAATGAAGACTTAATCCCTCTTGGAATTTGCAAGATGTAAAAGGCTGTGAGTTAGCCTGGCTTGACAGGACTCTGATTGGGAAATTGCAAGCGCTGTTTGCTGGTACAAGTTGTTCCCATTCATCGGAGCCATCCCCACCTTCAGCCAGGACTCTGCAGAGTCAAGGCCATTAAAAAACAGGGTGGTAGTGCGTGGGGCAACAAAATCCTCCCCTTTGCACACGAATCCAATCTCATTTCAGCTTCTGGCTAGATGCAGACTTCCATACGGCCACAATTTCACTCCATGGTTTGCACGCTCTGTGTTGTTCAGGAAAAGACTCCAGATTGACACCACACGCTTTTGGTTTGTTTTTAATCAGTAGAATAAAGACACTAGGAAAAAACAATCCGATCCCATTCAGCTGCTTTGGTCGTGCTTGGTAGAGATGGAGTCCTCATTATGAATGACACCACGGCTGGTAAAGCATTTAGAAGATTCTAACGGCTAACGACAGTGACAAGCATCTTTTAGGAGGACATAATTTGCAATCAAGTAAGGCAAATATTTATACAAGCCATTATCACTTCCTGGCGGGATTATTGTAATCCGTTATTTGCAGGCTTCCATGCTACCGTACTTCCTTCAGGGATTTGAATTTTTGCAGAACTGTGGCTCCGAAATGCTCATCCCAGCCAAGATTCATTACTCGCATTACAGGGAAAGCTGCACTGGCTTCCTCTGCAGCACAGAACTGACTTGAAAGACTTTTTGCTTATATGCGGAATAAAACGGTGATTAATCCATCACACCTATAGTGCAAAACTAGTTTGGGTCTGAATTCCAAAGTTATGCCATAAATTGCTGTCATTTTACAGAGCATCTGAGGGTTTACTCACAATCTAAACATATTAAGGACCAAAATCGATGTTGGTAACACAAAAGCATCTTCGCTAGTTATGGCTGTAAAAAGTGTCCAGAGCCTTTTCAAGGGACTTGATTAACTGAGAAGTAATTACATTCTGAAAATTGGTGAGTAATTTCACATTTGTGGCACTTAGAGACCAGCCTCTGTTCTCTTTTGCCTTAGTGCAGATAAATCCTAACCCCATGAGTTTCCAGTGATGTCAGGGGTTGCTGCTCAGCACTCTGGGAGATCACGCTGCTCCCCGAGGTGCAGTTGCGTGCAATTTCAGAGCCAAGAGGCTTTGAGTCACAGCCACTCAGCGCACGGTAGCAGGAGTTTCAAGACGCTGCCACCCGCTTTTCTTTTTCCTCAGCCACAAACTCCCGTCTCCACCACAAAGCCGGCAGACAGGACCACGGGAGGGGTGTTAAGCCTGAAAGGCAAATGAACGCTGGTCTTACCCAGCCGCTGCGAGCCAGAGGCTCCATCCTGCCAGCGCTGAGCCGGGGCTGGTAATCCCGGGACAGGAGTCAGCAGAGAGCTGCAAGTGGGAGATAATTTAATTTTTGCAGTGAACTTCGTCAGGGTTTTGTCTGTCAGCACCTTGATTTTTGCAGACCTCAGCCTACAGGAATAGCCAGCTGATATTGAGCAAGACAGCCCTGAACTTCCAGCCTCCTCGGCACCCCCCGAGCCCCACGGTACCACCTCACCACCCCCCAGGAGCGGCTTTGACAGGGCACCCTGTGAGCTAAACAAGGAGGGGTTAATTTCCAGGCAACCTCCAGAGACAAATACGAAGCTGTCATCAGCTCAGTGCTAAGCAGATGACTCTGAACACCTTAACAAGAAGACACTATTTCTGCAACATTGGCAGGGAGATAATAGTATAAAGAGATCACCTTTCAACTGTAAAACATACATGACAAACACAACAGCTTTTGGAGCATCCTCGCTGGCATTAGCTAAACTGGGATGAAAACAACATCACTCATTATAACAAATTTTGACTGACAGTCCCAAAGCCCATCACTCCTGAAGAATACATAATTTTGAGGCTGAGTAATCATTAGAGCACAGCAATGTGATAAACAAAGCTCTTCAGTGCAGTCGCTGCTGCCAGCTCTGCACCGCGGAGCAGCTTTGCGTGGAGTGCGGGTCTTAGGGTGAAACCGAGCCCTTCTGACAACTTTATTCCTCTGCAAGACGCAGCTCCTTGCACAAGCACATCTGAGCAGGAGACAGCACGTACTCCAGGTCCAGTCCACGGGGTGATACAAACCCTCCCAGCAATTATCAAGTATCACAGACCTCACCACCGTCTGCTCCACGGGCAGAATGCCATTCTTCAACCTAATTTTGGAAGGATGTTTAATGTACGTGTTGGCACGCACATTTAACAAACATGTAATTAAGCTCCCTTCCAAGCTCTCAGCCACTGACACTTCTCATCTCCTGGAAGAGGCTGGCAGAACAAATGGCGTGCGACCAAGGGACAGTCCCCTTTGCACAACACGCTACTCAGAGGTGGTCAGACGTGACAGCAATGAGCACGCAACTGGTAAGAAGTGAGCAGAGGCAAAGATGGAGCCGAACTAATTTGCAAGCGGTAGCGATGCTTTGGCATTTTTCAAAGTCTAGCTCAGGTCCATATCTTTCTTCAAAAGAAAAGAGGGAGACAGACTAAGATGCCCAAGGGCTAATGTTACTGGGAAAGAAAGATGGAGCTGTAATAAAGCTGACTCTAGCAGCATGGAGAGCTGCATAACCGCCTCTGTTTTCTACATAGACAGAAAAGGTCAGATTTCTAGCTACTAATCAGTAGCTAGAAAGCAGCCTCAGGATTTGGTCTTGGCATCATTTCTGGAAAAGGTTAAGAAGTCAAAGTTTATTATTGTGACATTCTCAAATAATTAACTTATGAACGAGACATGATTTTTTATCAAGTGTAAACTTAAAAGGCATTTTCTCGTACACTCAGCAACCCAGAAGTCATAGAAAAGTCTGGGAAATAGTTTCTACTGCCTTGGTGTATCAATCTGAGACCATGAGAAAGTGAGGAGAAGGAAAGAGGCAAGGTGCCTCCTGATACCTGAAGAAATAACAAACTGGTGGAAGCCGTAAAAGAGAAATCTCTCTCCAGAAGGTGGAGACAGTTTGCAGATGCCCTTTTCCCTGAAGAAGGCACTAGGGCAGGCCCTAGGGAGAAATGATTCCTTTTTGAAGGCCGGAATTGGTGAATAAGACTTCAAACCTCTCACCCCGAGGGAGTGCAACTTTGGTTCATACTTAGATGAGCTAAGTAGCCTGCGATGGAGAAAGGACACCAGACATGGTGGCAGATCTTAGCTCAGACAGCAGGAAAGAAACCAGTGGCTGTAAGAGGGATTTGGTGTAGGAGTGACAGGCTGCGTTGCTTGGATGTTGTTGCTCTGAGTCCTTTTTGCCACCCTAAAAGCTTCCTCTGCATTCCTAGGAGCAATTTGGAAATGGGACTCTGGCCATACCGATACCTAGCATTTCACCAAAGCCAGTATTTCCTCCTTGTTTCAACAGCATAGCTTGAGATTTGGGGCTATTTTAGCAACTTCTGCATGCCATCCTGATGTGTATTGCATGCATCTTATCTAAGGCAGAACTCAGCCGCTGGGCTTGGGGTAAATAAGATTTGAATGTGTCTTCATAAGCCTGTTTCACCCATGACTATCTGGCATACCAATGACAAGGAGGTCTTTAATCATTACTTCTGGTTGCTGTCATTGCTGTAGTCAGTGACTCAAATTTTCTCCTAGGTGAAACCTGACAGCAAAGCAAGTTGAAGAATGATTTTTGTGTGGAAAACAGTAGGGGGGCATAGAGTAAGGTTGTGTATCACATAACATTAAATCATCTCCTGGTGGCAGACAGTGACTCTGTCTCATGTAATAACAGTCCATTTGGTCTTAAACCTCGATGAAGCAGTCAGCTGTGCTGACAGAAAAACAAAAAAACAGGAGGGCAGGTGGGGCAAAGCAAAAGTTCCTCTGACCGCCTGAAAATGAAGCCCGTGTTTCATGAAGGCAACACGAACAGTTAACACACCAGCATCACTTCCTTCTCCCTGTCGCTCTTGACCTGGTAGCCAAAAAACACAGCGCACATGTGGCGAATTTGATCTCTAGATAACTGCACTCAGTAGAATTGTAACAGTGCATTAGCATGAAAAATAACATACTGCACAGCTGCGTGAAAGTGGATCTGGTGCTTGTCACATATATTTTAATAGAAGATGCCTAGAAGGTGATCTCAGAACAAACATGTCACAAGGCAAAAGACAGAAAGGAGAAAAAACACCCCCAGATCTCAATATGTTCTTAAAGGGGTTTTGACATACGAAGTGTAGGTTTACAAGAGTTGAAATAAAATTGTTTCAAGCTAGAAATCTCTGTAATCCTTTTTATACAGTGAACCTCAGACACCGAGGGCTTCGGCAGATGGGCTGCAGTGAACCTTGCTGGGGTGACGTAAGAGAAGAGCCTCCCTGGCACCCCATCCCTGTCCTCCACCAGCCGATGGATGGGAATATGGGTTGGTGCCTTGGCTACCTTCCCCATGGTCTGGTATCGTGGGCTAAGCTCACCTTCATTGGGGCACTGGGGGCAGGAGGTGGGAGAAGATTCTCCCTTCTGCAGACCTGGTTCCCAGGCAGGACAACCTCCCCAGGGCAGTGGGGTGGGTGGCTGAGGTGGCAGCAACTTACCATCCCAGCAAGATTTACCAGAGACTATTAACACACTTAGAGAAACAAACCCACTGGACTACCTTGGTTTAGACCAGATTTAGGCAGCAACCTTAAATGTGCAGCGTTTTCTGTGAGTCCCTAATCAGAGCCATCTATATATGAGGTTTTATTTCAAATTCTTGCAAAGCGATTCCTCCCTTGTAAAAGAAAGAGGGATGGTAGCTACATGCAAATAATAAATATTGCTGTGCCTGCTTATCTTTGGAAGGTTTCAAACCTAACCTCCTCCAAGGTCTTCCCAGCAAATATTTTAGAGCTGTATCTTCCCTGCAAAACCCTGCATTCCTGAACTGTTTATTGTCCACATGCTGATAACCTTGACAGTCCATTTTTACAAGGTCTCAGCTAACACTTGGAGGGAGGTTGGCGAGCTGTGTGAGCTTCCCAAAACCGTTGTCTTCCACACTCATCCATTTTCCAGCATAACAAATCACCAACTCTTTAAAAATCCCTTGTCATTAGTATTTTGGCATGTTTCACTTCAAGAAGACGACAAGCCAAGAAAATTCAGTGATGATGTTATTAAGCTAGACAGGGAGCACCTGAGGATTTCAGCTCCTCTGCAGTATTAGGAGAGATTTTATTTTATTGAATGCCATGAGTGTATTAGGATGAATACCTCTGTTTGCATCCTAGAAAGCTCCCTTAACTACCAGACTATTGGGTAAAACAAAGGCTTTATCTGGCAACTTTAACTCAAGCCCCAGTAAATATTTTTTCATGGATAGAAAACTAAGCGTAAATGACAGATTTAGCTCAGGGGAGTTATGGTCAGGCCTGAACTGCACTGACAGAGCTCTGCTGGGAAGCCTGAATGCAGCCCGCATATCGCCAATATAATCAGCCCTGTGACCTTCTCGGTTCCTAGCATTTGACAAAGGGAAGAAAGTACTGCATGAAAAGCAAATCTCTAAAAACAAACCCAGTTCGCTCTTCCTAGGGTGTGCATGACCAGGTACCTCTATTTGGTGGGATAACAGCTGCCCCAGGTGGTTTTTCCCAGGGATGCACATTCAGACACTGCGGTGACGGGTGACCTCTTTAAAAAAAAAAAAAAAAGCGCAATAACCCCCAAGTCTGAGGTCATTTAGCCCCCTTTTTACTGTTGCCCAAAAGGGCCTGATGATTTCCCCTTGCTCAGGAAGATGGAGGGGAGAGGAACTTCTCCCGAGGGCCGGGGCTCCCTTGCAGAGGACAGGAGGGAGAAATGCCGCATGGCCCCCAAACTTTTCTTTTTTCCAACGGGGAGAGGCTGCAGCCACCGATACTTCCATGAGGAGAGAAAAAAGACCTCCAGAGCAGTGTTTGCGAGGCGGGATGAGGCATCAACAAGAGATGACGTGGGGAAGGAAGGAGGCAGCATCCCCTGCCTGTACCTGCAGTTGTCCCCCTTTGGGGAGGTCCAGCCCCCCCGTCAGACTGTCAACACAATTAGGGCTGTCACGACGGCTGCGTGAGAGCTGGCAGTGCTGAGCAGCGTGCGAGCCCTGCCAAACCTATGCCACCCCCCGGGCACGAAGCATCGGAAAGCTGGACGGAGCCCACACGTCAGAGTGGGAAGGCCCCATCCTGCACGGTGTGGAGAGGAGCTGGGCAGCCTCCACGAGGATTTTGCTCTTTGGAAATTGGACTTTCATGAGGGGTTTGGAAGGAAAGCCTACACTTTTCAAAATGCTCCAGGAGAGGGACTGGAGCTGGGCTGTGGGGCTGGCCGGGATTCATGGCCTCGGATAGCCCGGGAGAGCTGGCTCTGTCCGGGACGCTGGCGAAGCGGGGGAATGAAAGGGGAGAAGGCAGGGAGTCCACCACACTCCAGCAGAACCGTGCCGAAATCAAAGCCTCTCTGCGAGGCTGCTCGGATGTGCTGAGTCAGCAAATTCCAGCAGAAAAGCACCGTTTCCTGCACTTTCTTCTGACCCGGCCCGGTGCCGAGCTCCCTCACCCAAGATGAAAGTCCCGCTCAGGCCGTGGAGTGGGGAACATAGTGCAGAAAAAACAACCAGGAGAGAGTGTGGGAAGAAGAGGGCATGGGCATTGTGGAAAGAGTTGGCACGGGGGTAAAGCCAAAGAGATGAGTGGTACTGCTGGAAAATCAGACTACTGAGGGCCTTGCTCCTGGTTCACATGCTCATCCCTTCCTTACACAAGGAACGCAGCCGATGCCAATGACCACCACAAGTTGCCCAAGTGAGCAAAATTCATCATAAAATGAACTGCAAAGTCTTACGCCGTGCACAGCCATGGCTGTGCAGGGAAACCCTGCGCTCTGCTTAACGGCAGAGCATGGGAGCCTCTGTGAGAGCTGGGGGACCGATTCCCCCGGCCCTGAGGAAACCCACAGCATACAACACGAGAGCGCAAATCTGCGGGGCAGGTCCTCCTGGCAACTCGGACTCACTGCAATCATAAACAAGACACCTTAGCCTCCAAAACCGAACCTCAGCTACTGCAAAGCAACAGTTATTTTACACGTTAAAGCCTTTATATGATTGCCTTGTCTCCCCCTTCATTTAAATGTCTTGATTTCTTTTCAGAAGGCAGCAGGGAATCCTAGATGTGTATGTGATGGCCAGTGTGCTGGAACTGAGCTCATTTGGAAGACAGGGGTGATTTCAAAATCAGGCTTCACATTAAGCAATAGCATTGATGAAGGACAAGGTGTGGGAGAAGGGGTCGTATCTGTGTTTGCTGAACATGCCAACTAAAGTGATGTTTGCTGAGGAGCTCCAGGGCTCAGAACCTGAACTCAGCTCTGCTAAAGTTCATTCCTGCTCCAGTTCAAGAGAGGAAGGGGTCAGGAGCCCAGCAAGAGCAGGTCTAGCTGTCTGCACAAAGTGGGACACATTCCTACGTTGCACGTGCACTTTTGGAAATGTGCCACCCCAGAAGACACCTGGAGCCCAACCCTGCAGACCTTACTCAGGCAAGAAATTCCTCGCAGCTCAGCAGCACACTGACTGATGGGCAAAATTTTGCAGAAGCAGCTCCTGCAGCATTAAGGGGCATCTACAGTTACCATGCAGCTATCATGTAGTTGAGTAACAAATCATTTAATTTCAGAATGAATGCAGAAACTGTTTCTGGAAAACCCAGACTCATATCCTGGTGTAGGACATCCCATTGACTTCAATGGGAGAAGGATCGAGCCCTTCTGAGCATTTATCCCCCTCACAAACTGTATGAGCAGGCCGTGCCAGCCCCAAGGAGATGTTGGTTTTTGTAGTTCTTCCTCCCATCAGCGACCACTGCCCCATCTCTGCATCGCAGGGGCTGCCTGCCTGGCTGCAGGCAGCACAGACAGCATCAGCGGGCTAAGTGTTACTGTGCCTGATGAAGGGCTCACCAAAGTCATCTCACAAAAACTCATTAAGCTTGGCTCAGTTTATTTACAAATGAGGAACTGACTGCGGAGACCTTCAGATCTCTCAGATAGCATAAATCAGCCCCCCACTTGAACAAGCTGGAGGTCTAGCTCCCAGATTTTTAGGAGCCTAAGCAAAAAAGGCAGCGGAGCCATGGTAGAAATTGGGTGAAGGATGTCATAGTACCATCACCTCGCACATGCCGGGACTGGCAAACCGCTGCTGACTACCAGGCTGCTCACCAGCGCGACCGCACAGATCAACACGGCTGCTGGGACCAACGGCAGGTCTGCTAAGCCCATGGAGATCGGTGTGGACGTTACTTTTCAGCAGCTTGACCATCCCGCAGGTAATGAGATAGCTCCCCCAGCCCCCTAAAATGGTCCCCATGCGTGCTAGCACTTTCCTGCCACAGACAGAAATAGTTTTTATTTAAACGAAATGGGATTGCAACGATTTCTGAGACAAAATAGAGAATAAGTGCAAGACAGCACCCAACTCCAAAGTAAATTAAGTCATTCCAGCTGCTTCTTGCTCGTGGTAGTTTAAATTGGGGCTGCATTTTAAAGTTATTCTGTAATTAGTAATAAATTTGAAAGTGACCCAGAAAAACGGATAAGTTAATCTCCTCTCTTAAAGTGTGGGAGAAGGGTATCAAGTTCTGGGATTTTCACGTTTTCTTTTTCTTCTTGTCACCTTATTTCGTTCAAAAGTGATAGCTTTAAAACACAGCGATGAAAAAGTTATGTTGTTCTGGTGTCTTCTAAAATAAATTTCACATGAAATACAGTATGTGTTAAAGGCATTTGGATTCCCAGGGAATGTGGGTATACATTTCACTTGTCCTGTTACAACTTCCTATGAATTTACTCAGCTGGCTTCAATAAAAAAAAAAAAGAAAGGAAAAATCTGTGGGAATCTTTCTGTGTGTACATTACGAAGCTCCTAGGCCTTTACACTGATAATTTAACACCAGCTAAGCACATGTGCACAGATGGGAAAATCTGAGTAATTTGGTTTCATGTGCTTTCCAGCTTCTTGCTGGAGAGATGGCTGCGGAGCCCTGCCTGAACGCTGAACTCCTAAGTACCTCTGCAGGGCTGGCAGCCTCCTTCCAGGGACTTAGCGTGGTGCTTGCAGAAGATGAAGCCAGGCTATGGGCGTGCGTAGTGCTTTACGCTCTCATGGCAGGACCCTTCTAGGTAAGGAACCCATAGGTGGAAAGCTGCTGCTAAGGTGTATTTCCTTCAAAGGCACCAGCCAAATGCCTGGTGGAGGTGCACAACTGAAAGCCGTTTCCCTGGCAGTGCCCGCCAGCGGTATTTTGCTCTTGCTCTCAGATGATTTTTCCAGCAAGGGAGCCGTCGGTGCTCGCCGTGATGAGGAGCATCCCTGCTCGCCGTGCTCTGGGAGGAAGCTAGCCTGTGTCCAAGGGGAGTAAGGCCCCTTTTGTGAGACCCAGCCAAGCGGCCTGAGTTTAACATTACAGAAGCTGCTGAGTGCTGTAGAAGCTGATGTCCCATTTGCAAAAGGACCTTCCAGCTTTGAGTCATAAACTCTGATAATTTGTGCAGGGCTAATTTAGCACAGCCAACTGTCTGCACGTCCCCTGAGTCAATGGCTGTGGCTCTGGAGCAGCACTGGTGTGCATGCCATGCAACAAGCCCCTGCTCAGCCCAGGGTGTTCAGCTACCCTGGAGTTCACTTTACACTAATATATGGGCAAGGGAGCTGGTGCACGGTCTAGGTTGGGTTTAGCCTGAATGGCTGAAGGAGTGACAGTGCCCTGCTTTGCTAGTCAGAGCTGCTCTCCAACCATTTCTGCTAAGTCAGATAGGTATCGTGAATGATATCCCTCAGGCGCAGAGGGTCAGGCTTCAAAAAGATGTGGGAACCTGCAATGTAAATAGGCGACTGCACCCAAAGAGGTGTTTACTCTACTAGTCTGGTGTCCATGTCCCATTGGCTTCAACAGACTTGGTCTTTACGAAAGCTCCATGCCAGCTGGCACCTAGATCCCCTTGGTGTCAACAGGATTTGGCTAAAGACCTCTTAATCCTTAGTTGCTCTCTACGCCTTTAGGAAACTAAACCTCATTGCAGATCTAGGCTGGAGGAGGTTAAATCTCGTTGAAGGGGAGTCCAATTGGCTGTGGAGCCGATGTGGCTAGGACACACCAAATTCTCTGGCTGGTGGCAGGCGGGAGTGCTGTGGTTAGCATCACGTCGAATGGCAGCCGATTCTCCGCTCCTAATAAGGAGGTGCAGCTGGGTTAATTGGAGGCAGCTTTCAGCACCGAACAATGCTTGAACGTGCTCCATGGTAGCTGCAGCGAGACAGCACAACTGCTCTGCCCCACGCCATACTCTGTGTGGGAGAGAGGGATTATTAATATTAATGTTAGGAAAAGTGGTCAGCCTGTTACAGGACCGGGTGACGGGCGTTTCTGTGGAAGCTGCCACCTTGCCAGCACACCGAGGACCACAGACCTCCAGAGATGAAACTGGGAGGCAGTAACGCTGTGAGCCAACAGACTGAGCGTCTTCTTGCGGTGGGAGCAGCCTCGTATGGAAACCTACAGCACATACCATCCTGGCAGTACGCTGGCAACGTTCTGTAATGCCCTCTAGTAACGTGCTCACAAGGGTTGAAAGCACATCTGTAAAATGTACCGCCTCTGGTTCTGTGCTGTGGTCCAAAACAAGCTGTTGAGCAGCTGGAGCTCTTGAATGGAGCTGTTAAGCTGGAGCTTAAGCTGGAGTACTTAACCAGGTACTAAGCTCTCCTTTAATAATTTTTCAGGCCTTAAAAATCTATTTATAGATCTCCCATTTACCAAATGTATGATTTCACTACATAGTGTGGCATCCATTGGTTGCATTACCATTCTCAACAAACTCTTTTGATATCTACAGCTGTTTTTTCAGCCCTAAACCCTCACAGAGGGACTCATCTAAGCTCGGGCAGTAGGAAGGTCATTCCACTTCCTCTGCTGTTGCTGCAATATTCATGAAATCTCTACTCTTTTCGGCACTTGCCCTCCATTTGGGGAGTGTAGGAATCTGAGAGCCTCCCAAACTGTGCTTTTGGAGGTGGCATCATTGCTTCTTGAAAAAAAAAAAAAAATCAGCTTGTGAGCCTCAATTACAATTTTTTAACATCTTAGTGAATTACATGCAAGGCTTATGTTGGCTTTTTTAATTAACATGTACATTAGTAAGAAGACCTCACATGCCCCAAAGTAAATGACTCCCAAACCTTCAGATCTGCTAATTTCTACAAGGAAGCTTCTTCTCCCTTTTTAAACATGGAACTACTCAACAGAATAGTAATAGCCTTTTTCTCCAAAAATAATATAAAGAAATCACCAAGAATACTTACTGTCCATAAAGCACCTTTCTGAAAAAAATTGTATGCATTTTTCAGCCCTGTTTAACAACTTATGGAAATAATAGGAATTGGTCTTCCATACAGCTCTGTCTTTCTGAAGCCCTTACAGTGTTTTAGCTGTTATTTGCTGAATTGAAAACATAGGCTTTGACCAGAGGCTGGGTGGTGTCATTTGTCTGGCTGCAGTTGTCACAGCAGGGGCCAGATTTTCACTACATTACCACAACACAGTTCAAACTGCATCTAATTAGTGGGTACCAAACACTGCTGCCCGCCTTCTCTTAAAATCCCAAGAAATAGCCATGGGTAAACGTTTCACTAAAGCAGCACATGATGAAGCTGAGTTTTCATCAGCTACCTCGGCTGGTCCCTCTCAGCACCCTGCACCAACGTCTGGGCCAGCTGCATACCCTTCCCTGGTGCTGGGACGAGAGCCGCGGTAGCCAGGCTGAATGTGATGGGCACAAACCAGTGGGGTCGCTCAACAATTTTGTTTTTCCTAGCTCTCTGAGTGGCAGCTCTTCCTCCCCTGTGGTGTCAGAGAATGAAGAAGCTACAGTGGCAATTTGAAGATGTTTGATGGTCCCTTCCTTCCACAAACACCATGTGCTGCCTTGCAACCTCCATGTATCTCCAGCCTCCCCCGGGAATGTGTTCACGTCAAATTGTGAATACTTCTGGGGCTTGCGAAATGGCAGCAATGATTTTGGTGACCTGAAGCTTTGCAGAACAGTGAGCAAGGTTAAGCCATGTTATGCTAACCATGTTAACAAGCCATCATATATCGTCCCCCTCCCTCAACTGCAAGAAGTGTGTCGCGTGAAATCCCCAGCAGAACAACCGAAACAGGGCCATGGATTACTTTTAAAAGGTAACATCTCTCTGACCTGGGAAGCCATTCCCTTGCCCCACATGTGGAGGAAGCTGCAGGAGGGAGGGGACAAGTGAACAGACACGCGGATACAAGGAAAGGGCAACAAGGTGGACAAAAAGATGGAAAGGACGGAAACTGATGTTCTTAAGCTTGGGAAGAGAGGACTGAGGGGGTATGTCTGCCAACAGTGTCAGCAAATGGGGTTGGGGAAGGCAGGACAGATATCGTTTTAGTATGTTGGGGTTTGATAACATAGATAGTGCTAGAGCTAAAAGGCTGTTAACGTTGAAGATATATTTTTATTTAAGTAAAAAACTAAAAGCAGCAGCAAGAGTTTTCTCTGGGGCTTAACAATTGCTGAAGCCTCACCCAAGGTATCTCGCTACTGGCTAAAACTCCCGGAGCTGTTTCTGCAGGCCCCTGTGAGCACCTCCTTCTGCAGCAGCTTCCCTGGCACACTCCTCTTCAGGAGGTGCAGCCTTCCTCATCCCCCCTCCAGCTACATCCTCCACAGTCTCCTTCCCATCACTGCTGGTTCTCACAGAAGTCCTGTTCCCAAAAGACAACCTCTGCCCTTGAAAGACTTCTTCCCAACACCAGACTTTCATTTTGGGTCAATAAAAGCTTGGTCCATGCTAAGTAGGAGTAGGAGTCCTCGAAATAATCATCACCAGCTGCAGAGCTGACACAACCCGAAAGCCGCTTTCACAGGATCCTATCGAAGCACAGCCATCAGGGGATGCGTCCTCAATGTCCTGAGCACATAGCTGATGGTTTCCTGAAGAGGAGACCATTCAATCCCAGGCTTACCAACATAGCAGGGCTGATGGTGAGTCCAGGAGCCTTAAGAAAAAGAATGGCAGATGCTGGCAGAGGGTGCTGAAGGGGTTTTTGGGTAACCTGAAATTTCATGGTAACCACAAGAGGACCGAATCCTCTGAACACCTCCTCATCAAAATCCAAAGATAGTTCAAAAAACTCCAATGAAGGGAAAATGAGTAACTTCATATATTCCTAATCAGAACCTGCTTTCGTGTCAGTGCTAATTAAAAAAAGGTGTGGGGTTTCCCAATTACAATGCCACAGTAGTAATTTAAGATAACTGTATGCACAGCCCTACAATAATGTATGTAGAACTACAGCAAACACAGCTACCTACTCACAGTATAATATCAGCATAAGTTTCATAAAAGTTGGTGATCTGAAAATCTGCCACCCAGGGCTGTTGCAAGCCTTAATTTAACCCTTGAAAGGCCTCAGAGGAAAGAGGCTTCACAGCGTTTTCATCTCTTTAGACATAAAAGTGGGAAAAAAAACCCCAAACCACCAACAGTGCAAATCAACCAAATAGTAGTCAAGTCATCACCTAACGTTTTCATTTGGAGGTGAAACCATTTAGATTTTTATCTGTCACGCATGTGCAAGACAAATAACACTATGTATGTATACTGCCCCTTCAGCGAATTAATAAATCCCCAGAACACCTTACAATGCTCAGCCCTGTGGAAATGATACTATAAATTGTAACAGCAAAGACACGTATCAGCCATCTTTATGAGAAATAAAACTAAGTAACAGTGCACAATGTGGGTTTGGTTATTTAGTTAATCTGTCTGCAATTGACCAATTTTCTGCCCCTGAATAAGAAACATACAACTATCTTTAAGTCAAACATTAACAATTGGGGCTACCTTATATTATGGGTGGGAAGAAAACAGATCAGTTTTTAAACAGAGAAAATAAGAAACTCATGTTTCAGTCACATTGTGACTCAAAGCCAAGAGAAGCCAAGAAATTCAAAGATATTGGCTAACTCCCACAGAACTGCTTGAAAAGCCAACTTTTAGCCCCAAGTGAATTTCTTCAGTGAGTTATAAGTCCCTAAACTTGGCTTTTAAACGTTACTTGCTGACACAACCTTAATCACAATGCTGCAAAAGCTGTATGTACATAATAATAATGTTAAACTAAATGTTTCCAGTGTTCAGAACTTTTCAGGACTCCCGCAGATACCCGCACCTGAAATAAAATGTTTAGGGAAGAGCAATTTAACTTGGATATGATCACTAAAGTTAGTATATGCAGCACTGGTTCTGTCTGAATATCAAATAAAAAATTCAAAGGTCAAAACACATAGAATAAGAACTCAATTCTGATGAGATGAGAATAAATATTTGTCCATCTGCGATGCTCTGTCAGTTAAATGTTAGTGCTCAAAGCAAGGACCATGTACGATAACTCTTGGGGTCTTTGTCTCAGTCTCACACGGGTCTGTTCCCAGCACTGGAAGTTATTATAAAATGCTCTGAAACCCCTGCTTGAATGGTCCTACTACAAAGCATTACTGGGATAGACTGACTTTTTAAAAACCGTAAGAGATTTCCCCCAAACAAGGAGATTGTCAGGCCAAGATTTTCTCCTTGTCTGAATAGGACTGAAAAACCTGCACTCCATTACACTGACAGAGCTGGGATTTGCACGGGCATACAACTAGGGAAAGACTTTGCACCCCAGCGCTGACTATTTTCTGAGCACTTTCAGACCCCTGGGACTTTACTAGGGTCCTGTTTCCCAAATACTTCTGAAAATGAGGCTTCTTTTTAATTGTACTATAGCATTTCTCATGCCAAAAACATCTGGGAAAGGCAAGAGCTGACGAAAAAGCACCAACTTTTTTTTTTTTTCTCTCTTGTACATTGTTTGAAAAAGGTTTAAAGCTAAAATAAACTCCTCTGAAGCAACGCGCAGTTCACAGACAATGGCAGCAGCTGCAGATAGCAGAGGTTCATTCCTGTTTATTATATTCATTAAAACTGAAGGGAGAACTGTGGCAGCACCAACTTAATGGTCATCTGAACGTAATTATTAAGAGAGCATTGTTCTTTAGAAAGATGCAAAGTGTCAGACGGAACTTCACACCCTTGTCATAAAAACTCCACTTATTTCCTACCCTTAATTGGATAAAACGGGCATTGTAGGATCGGAGGTGGAGGGAAATGGGTTAATGAGTGTGCGTAGGAGGCAAATGACACTGGAAACTCGGTTGTCTACAGAGAGTGGGCAGAGGAAATAAAATCAGATGTGAGCAAATTTCTGGAAGGGAATCGGGTCGGCAAAACTCATGAGACAGCACTTTGTGTTCTGATCATCCTTGAACAGTATGAAAAGCAAAACTCTGGCCAGTTTGCACATGTGTTTCAAACAACAAGTCGAGAGAGAAACAAAACCAGCCATGAATCAAGGGACTGTATCGACAGCCACAAAGCAAACTCCTTTTGGAACCCAGCCACATCCTTGCATCCTACAGCGTGCGCCGTGCAGGCGTTCGCGTGGTGCCTTTTGCTGCCATGAAACTCCCCCCACCTGGCTAAAAGCTGGGGCAATTCCTCTCCGGGAGCCCCAGTGATCCCCCTCAGTCTGTCTTTTCTTTAGTTGTCTTTCTCCTTTCCAAATTGACATTGACTGCCTTGCAATGGCTGTCTGATATTAAATGTGGACTTAGTTTTCGCCACTCCCCGTAAGCAGGCTCGATGCCAAGAGCAGCACGTGGGTTGGACTCCATCCCCATCCCCACATGCAGGCTGTGGGCAGAGCTGCTCTTCAAGCTCTTTGGGGTCTGTGTGTGAGCTTCAGTGGCTGTGCCTGAAATCTGAGTGTCCCTCCATGGGCAGGCATGGATGGTAAAAGATTTCTGAGTCTATTGGCCACCCCTCAGCTCTTCCACCAGCCAGTGCTCTCCAATAGGCATGGTGGGCATATCCACGGGGCAGCAGTATGGGAATGCACATCCAGACCAAGTGCAACACCATTAGTCTGTACAGACCATCACACACCACCTCCCATGGTTCAGGATCTGTACATGAACCATAAAGCCCATCTCATGCCCTTGCCTGCCCAAGAGCAGATCTGCAGCACATTTCATGCCAGAGCGTTGTATGGGGCTACAAGCTCAACCAGGAACTCTGCTCCCTTCTCAGCCAGGACCCCCACTGATTTCTGTGAATGTTTTATGCTTCAGGGAAGGAACTGTTGAGTTGTTCCTGGGCTGTAAAACTTATTTTCCTTAGCTACTAAAAAAAAAAAATGGTCTTCAGACTTGAGCTGGCCAACACCAACCCCCATTCCATAGCTATTCCCAATGTTCATTGGTATATAACTGCAAAGGCAAATTATTGGACCCTTTGGAAAAATACATTCTACCTTTCAGCAGAAAGAACAGTGATTCTTTAACAAAATGTACTCCCTTTTTCTGAGACTGACCTTCCTTTGTACAAAGCAGTGAGTCTTTTCCTGTAAGTACCAGGGATTTTTGGTACAAGGATAATTAGTCTCACCTTTCACTCTTACATTAGCTGGTAAGTTTTTTTTGTTTAAATTTACTCCTGCTAGTCCTCACGCACAACCACTTTGTGCATCTAAGTCAAAGACATCCCAAACTCACTTCTTCAGCCTGGTCTCCCACTGGAATGATGTTTATATGACTGTGCTGCCCGCCTGCCTGTCTAATTGGCTTCTCATCCCTTCCAGGAGTTTCAGAGCAGTTGGATAATTTCAGCTTAATGGGGGGTTGGAATCTCAGAGGTCACAGCTGAAGCTCTAGGAGGGCTTCCAAGTCCCTCTGAATGACCATCGTGGCCCCTCCTGACATATTGCACTGAGACAAAACGTAGGCATCCACCATTCCTCCCTTTGCTGCTAATCCCCCGGCTCCACTGGAAGGGCAATAGGCTGTCCCCAAACAGGTCCCCCAGCAGATGGCTAGAGAGCCAGGACTGTAGGTTGGCACCTTAGGCGCTTCAGAAAACCTGACCAAATATAACTTTCGAGTCTACATTTGATTTGGTTTTATCTCATGCAGCAGTTCAGACTGCACCGACAAAACTCTGTTTGCTCCAGCAAAGTGCGGGAGGAGGATGCATTCCTCCACTCAGCTGGAGTTACAGGGAACCTAGCCGTAGTTGCTACTTTTGGCCTTCTCACTAGATCTCAGGAAGTCATTATATGTTATCCAAGTAATTAACTGTGCTACAAATGCTGGGTGATCCGTAATTCCTTGCTGCCTTTTGCCTACTGGGTTGGGTGTTGACAGTACTTGGAGCAAGAGACCCACACATAGAGTGTAAAATTAAACCAAAAGCTCTGGTTAAGGTTCAGATTTGAGGAAATTTTAGATTGCGGTCCAAAATTTTGTGCTTTGAGTTGCTCTGTAGTCTGTGTGTTTCACAGTGCAGGGGAATAAGAGTTCTTTTGCTGTTATTCTTTCATACATGAAGAAGTAGGAAATTCACCCCTCAGTCCTTTTGAAAACACACTCCGTGCTCAATGCGCTGATTAGCACTTCTGAAGGCAGCAGTAATGCTGGAAAATTGCCAGTCAGACTCAGAGAAGGGCATCACTTATAAAACAATTTCAAGGTGACCAAAGCTTGCTGGAGTAGATATGTACCCGTCCTCCCAGCCAAATGCCATTCTCAGATCGCATGTTATGGTCTCCATCAAAATTAATGCAAGTTCTTCAGTGGCGTCCAAAAATCTCTCAATGACATTGTGAAAAGTAGAAATTTATCATGTTTATTTTATACCATTTAAACCGCCTTGCTCACAAACTAACTAAATTGTGTGCAGAGTTGAATGGGAACTTACTGCCAAAAGAAGAAGTGAGTTCAAAAAGTGGACAAGTTCATAGGGGATCTGGTCTCGCTACGTTGGTGACTACTGCAAACTGGCAATGTTTACCAGGTGAATGATCATCTAATTTCCTGCACTCTGGTCTAAATACCCATTCCTGGTCATTACTAGACACAGGGACCAGCTTAGATGGACCTTTTGCTTGCTACCTCTAGGGATATCCTTGTGTGCAGTGAAGTGAGCCCCACTGGATGTTGTCTTAGTCAGATGAGTTCATGACTTCTTACCAGACAAAAAATCAAAGAAAAATCTGAATTTAGGGTTCACTTTCAGCACAGGTAGTGAGGGGAATGTTCTTCCAACTATCGTCTGAATCCCCTCCAGTAAAATTAATAACAGTTTAAATTTTATTTTTTTTATTTTTTCTACATGTCAAAGCCAAGAGGACTCTGTGTACTTCAAAAACTGAATTAAAATTTTAATAATGTATTAATGAATTGAGTAAAGGAGATGATACAAAATTCTTCAGTAACTCACACATTCCTTTTATTGACTTAAGTAAAAAAGGACTACATTTTAAAGAATAATTTCAAGAAAAATGTTATTTCATTCTCTTTTCTAAAGGGAATGTGTGGGTTATTTTGTATCTTTATCATTCAGTTTATTCAGACAGTAGTGCTATTTTAATCCAATTTAAATACAGTGTGTTTTTCTTTAAGAATAAACCTGTTTATATTACATTTAAAATCTTGACAGCTTTTATGTGAAACTCAAGCAATCTATTTCTATAATTTAAATTAAACACAAATAGTATTCAGACAGTGCATGCTGTTACTGAAGTTTTAAGAAAGTAAAACAACAGGCTTCGGGGAAGTCACTTGCTAAGCACCTGGAACAAGAATTTGCTGAAGTGATAAACCAGCTCTTGACAGCTGCAACTTGTTCTGCAGGTGCAGAAAGCACTTCTTCCTCTCAGTTCCTTCAGCTTAGTTCAGTTCAGTAATTACTTCACTCAATGCTAAGACACCACTTCAGAATTAAAAAAAAAAAAAGCAAACCAAGTTTCCCTCTCTAGTCTAGGAATAAAAACTATGTACAAGATGTTTTCACCCAATAGTTTGAAACTGAAGGACAAGATGACCTGAAATAATATGTCCAATCCTGTTGCTAAAGATGGGTTTCCTATTGTTTAATACATCAAGTAGTTTTTTTAAAAAAGATTAGTTTTAACATACATATTCTTGAATTATCTATCATATTCAGTTAATAACAGGCAACTTAATATCATGGTGTTCTAAATTAATTTTTGTATTCCAACTCCGTGCACATGCAATTTGATACAAATTACTAGAAAAAATTCAATAATAAAAATGGCTTCATCTCCTAATGTTATCTATGATAAATAACATTAAAATTTGAATATATATGTGGTAAAGTATGCTATGGCTTCAATGTGTATCTATTAAATATCCTCTAAATCATTAAAACCACCCCAATTTTAGTGTAAAATCCATTTTTAGCTGCAAATCAATATATTTTCAATGTTATGAAACAATAACTTCAACTTTTCCTTTGGAAAATATCTAAATTATACAAAGCAAACCAAGACTTAAAAGGATTATTTAAATTAAAGTTATTCACTTGCTGATTTAAGCCACAATTGTGACCAGTACTTTAGCTCATTCTGTCTTACATGTATACATTAATAATGGCATACCTTTAGCTCATAAATGAGACCCAATTTCCAGTGCAGCCAACAAATATATAAGATTAAATTTATAAAAAAGCCAACAAACTGAGCTCAAAAATGTTGTGTCTTACTTTCTACCACTGGCTATGAAAGAAATCTTTGAAGGAATTAATTTATGGTAATACTGGAAAATATATGAAGAATAAAAATTATACATTGATTCTATATTAAAAGTTTAAAAAATGAAAATGCAGAAGAGGGGAAAACAATGTTTTCAGATGTATTTGGGGAAGGCGGGGATGCTGGGGTAAGGAAAAAAAGCTCTACATGGACTTTGCTTCTGTTGCATAGTATCGAGAGTCAACTCACACGGGAAGAAGAAAAGGTGGGGATTTTAAAAATTATTTCCCCACCAAAAAGCTTTATAATCTAGAAATACGTGCATGAGAATTTAAAGCTGTTACATCTTTCTCTTTCACTCTTTCACAAATTGCTTGGCTCTGATCTCACAAATACTTCTTGCTTCCTTACAACTCGCAGCACTTTTTTTTTCACTGCAGCTGCAAAATCTGTAACTCCAAAGCCATCGAGGCGCTGTGCTTTGAGGGGCGAGGGGGAGGAGGGACGGGGGAATCCGTTCGCTTTGAAGCCCCGTGCTCCAGAGGATGTCATCCCAGTTCCTCGCTGGCCTATCTCTTAAGCCTGTTAAAGGGTACTAAAAGAACTGTCAAAACTTCCAGTGCAGCGCGGCAGCACTTACTCCAAATCCCATGAAAGTAACTGGTCTGGTGTGATAAAACAAGCTAGAGACAAAAATGCTCTTAGTTAAATTGAGCTGAGGTTGATGACGCTTCACGCTGGCCCATTTCCAGGCCACAAACATACCACCCTTTCCTGCAAGTGCTGGTGATTATAAAGACGACTCTTGAATCACCTAGTTTGATCTTCTGTTTCATCATTGCCCAGATCCTCCTGCACTGACTCCAAAGATTTCAGTTCATCGGTGTCCTCAGGAGAGACCGGCGTGTGCGCCAGGTGGAGGACAGAAGAAAGTCAGATGCTGCTGGTGGTGACTCCTGAAATGACACCTTCCCCCGGGACTGCATGATTCAAAAAGCCACTTGTACCTTCTGAGGCTTGAGCATCGAGTCTGAATGTCATAGTATCATTTTCATCCATCTCCTCATCTCTGCCACAATGTCACATAGACATCATGGTCACGAGTTTGCAAGGCGGTCCCTAGAGCACTCAGGAGGTACACCCATCTAGCAGACAGATACAGCTCAGGGTTAGAAATAAAACACGGCATCAAGAACGAGCAGTGTCTAGCAGCACCATGGAAAAATACATCACAAGGGAAAAGATACCCATTGCATAGGTTAAAAGCGGGAAAACATTTCCTCTTCCAAACACATACCCAGAGCTGCCAGCAGGAATGCAGGAGAAGAAATGCATGGGCAACTGCAAACATTCACAAGGCAAAGGATAAAGCCCCAAAAGTCACAAAAATATGTAGAAAACCAAAGGTAGCTGCAGCACAACCGATCTGGGATTTTTTTACTGGCCTCCTGGGATGTGTTTGCACAAAGATCAAGTTTAGGTCAAATTTTGCCTCCTTTTTCTGCTCAAAACTTACAGCTACAATGACAGGCAGAAATCAAACGCTTCACGGCATGCTTTGTAAATGCAAGATTCAACTCCAGTTTACAGAGTCAGGGTTTAGTAGGTTCCCTTTGCTGCTCACACCTCCCTCTGGCACCTCCAGATTAGATAACAGCAGACTACGCTAACGAGAGGCTGACTTAAAGGTCAGGTGAAGACGCAGCATTGCTTGTGTTACAACACCCAGCGCAGCACAACGACGAATTCAGTGCATTTGGGGAATTCAAAGCCTCAGTTTCTCATGGCATCGCTCCAGGGACTGGAGCAAAATGCAATGGGCTTTGAGATTAAGTCCTGGCTGCCGACAACACCAGCATCCAACCTCACTCAGGAGTGTTCGGCAGAGCTCCTCAGAAAGCCGTGGGATCACCACCGCTCTCCTCCGGTAGCATGTAGACCTCTTTCAGCCCCCATTAAAAACCAAACGCAATTATACGCTCTCCATAGCATGTTGTTCCTCCTCCCATTAAACGACACTTTAGGCAATAAACATTTGGTGCTCGCCGGTTGCTGGGTTAAAGCCAGCCGGCAGACTTCCACCTCGAGCAGCAGGCAGCAAGGCACGCTTGGGGATGCGGCAGGCCACACCTCAGCACAGTGGGGCTTTCGGTCGTAAAGTGAAATTAAATTAGCTAATTGAGGAGGCACTTTGTTTCGTTTCATGGAAATTTAGCAGGCACCTCAGCCTTCCGCAAAGATGGAAGTATGTTCATAACAGGGACAGTGCCAGTATCCCCATATTAAACAGCGTATTGGCCATAAAACAAAGAAATCAATGCATCCTCCATCTTTTTTATAGGGGAAGCAGAAGTCTCTTAAAAGTGTAGTTAGAGTTGTTGTGGGGAGGGAAGGAGGGCGGTTTCACCACTGATGTCATTGCCAGCATAAGCCTTTTATGGTCATGACTTAATAGTTGTCTCTCTGCTTCAAAATCAACAAAGAGCACAGAAAAAAGACTCACTTCCTCCTTGGGAAATGGTGTACGTTCAGGGAGGAAGCTGTCTTCCTGTTTTCTCCATAATTGCATGGTTTTAGCAAGTTCCACAACTTTAAGCCTCTTCCATATGGAACGTGTTCCTCTAAACATCTGGCTCCTTTTTTATTGCAGTGATAAAACAGATTTATTTTCTACAAACCATATAAAATATTACTTTCTCAGTGTATGATCTACTGTGCCTTTAAAAGTAAAAAATATACAAAGAGATCAATAGACTCGCATGTTTTTCTCTTACTAGTGACAAAATCCTTTTCTAAAGACAACTCAAGGATTAATTCTGAAACTGGAAAGCAAGAAAATCTGGACACCTACATTTATTATCTCCATGTTTCTTGATGCAAACCAATGATACAAACTCAGATCTAAAATGAACTATAAATCCAGCCAAAGTACATGTCTTAGATCCAGGTCAGATTCAAACGTGTCTCTCTCACACTGGTTCTCAGCCTATATGCATCATCTTGTAACTATCACTGGAAGAGAACGAAATGCTTTGATCGGTTTAGAAGTCATCTTTCTAATTTGCCTGGATGATATTAGAAAAGAATGGCTCGTGCCAAGAAATTCAGAGGGCTATACAGTAACAAAGAGAAGAGCATTCGTTGATTATCTAATGGCAGTCTGGCTGCAATGTCAAATTTCAGTGGGCAGGGCACTCAAGCAATAAACCAGGAAAAAAGCCATTATAAATCAACAGATCGTCTTGGCTTCCCGTTCCATTAGCTGTTATTTTTAGATGTACCGCATGCATGGCTAAGCAACAATGCTGCAGAGTGCTCCTCCAGAAGTTTTAATCTTTTTCTCTCTTCAGTATTTCACCTGCTGCTGCCTGAAATGACACAAGCATTCACTGCATGCAACAAACCTAAAAATGAGCTATAAACAATATTGTGAAAGATTTGGCCAACACTTGCTACAGGGATGTAGTCCAACAGTGGCTTCTTTAGAGAACTGGAAAAAAATAAATGAGTCATTTTCTAGATGCTTTGACAAATCCTGAATTGAGCAAAGTCTGGCTTCGTGCATCAAAAAATGGTGGTGCTTTATATCTCAGCCTGTAGCTGTACACCATTTCCAGACTTTCACTGCCTGCAAAGCCCATCTGCCCTTGTGGGAAGGGCCCAATGAGGGGAAAAGTAACTAGGGTCGTGTTGTTTATTTGGGAGAAGAGTGGGGATGAGAAACGAGTGATGAAAAGGAGGGTCAAGAAATGGGAAAAGGCTTCATGAGGCATGCAAGCTGTGTGAGTGGTGCATCCCTGTGCCTGACCACCACAGCCTACATCAGGACAATAAACCAACTGGCTGTCCTCGCCATTCCACACATGCCAGACTTGCTCCTGTGGTCAGCAGGACCAGGGCTGGGGTGCCCCTCACCAGCAGGACAACACCTGGATGGGACAGGTCGAGCATCCTGGTACCACCCTGTCAGTGCCCTTTCCAGGTCCTCCAGCACTTTCCTAACAGAAAGTTTGCTGCAACATGTTAAGGACAGAGAACACAGCTCTTCGTTTAAATGAAGACTGCATCCTTGAACACGCAACGGTTAAATCTGCATCTTGTGGGTCTACCTACAGTCAAAGCCCAATCTGGGCCACCCAGGCTAGAGACTGACTGGAAGCTGAAGTGAAATCAACTGCTCTGTGCCGCTGCTCAACCCAAGAGAGGAATAGCTGTAACCCTAAAACCAGCTCAGGAAGGGCTAAATCCTGTGAGTGGCACAGGTCCTATCACTGCGGCTGAACCAAGGGTCTGCCTGCACATCAGATGGGGGTCTCTGCATTTTTAGGGCCTGATGGTGGCACAGCCACAAGTCACCAGTGCTCCTCAGCCCTGCCTGCTCTCGCTGCCCTACTGAAGGGTGGACACAGGGCAGAGACTTGGCTTTGCTCCTCCATCATCACATGCCAAGGAGGATCCTCGATGACAGATACGGACCTGCAGCCACTTATGTCCTGCCTGGAGGGGTCACAGTCTCCCTCCTGTATTTCTGATCAATAATTAACTCCCAGCCTAAATGAAGATAAAGAAGTTTTCTTGCAAATACTTCTTATTTTTTTGGTGCCTATTAGTGCCTGTGTAATGCAGCAGGATAATGTGAAAAGTAATTCATTTGGAGTAAATAACACCTCTTTCTCCTTAAAAAGGCATTTGCTACCTTCTCCACATAACTAGCTTTCTTGCAAGATGAATGTATATATTGCGTGAAAGACTTAGTGAAAACCATTAGATATCCTCCTACAAAACACACCCATTTTTAAAACTACCTCAAGTTTACTTAATTTTGGATTACAGTCCAGGAAGCTGCTTGTGGAAAATTACCAGACATGGAGAGACCTCATTACAAAGTTTACACCTATATTTGTCATAAACACTTTAGATATCAATGCTACTTTTTCTGATGTCCACTGTACCTTCTGATAAAGGTAAATGCAGGATATCCAGAAAAAACCACCCCTATACCTTAATGGTTTTGAATCACCAATGCTTAGAGCCTTGTTTCCATGTGAAAAAAGTGAATGAGTAAAATCACTCATAAAATTACTCTCTGAAATGTAATATCCTATAACTTCTTTGAATCTGGTCCCAAAGGACCAAAGGACTGTAACACAGTAAGTACCGTAGGACAGGCTGCCTTTGGAGGATGAGCAATCTCGTTGTTAGAGGTTTGCAGGGACAGGCTATACAAGTACCTGATTCAGAAGTTGACCGTCCCGCCCTGAGATAAGATGGGAGAAGTTGGAGTTGGGCCTCCTCTTGAGGTCCTTTCCAAGCCCACCTTCTATTATTCTAGGTGAGCAGCTCTGTTTAGGTTGATAAAACCCACATGCCACAGCTGAAGCTAAGCATATGCTTAAGTGTTTTGCCAGAGTGATGCACAAGTGCAAAACAATATCTCTCATGGCTTTAGGATATACACTTTGTTTTTCTAACTTTCAAACTCTCCCACAGTGGTAAGAAGGCACAGGCTCAAACAAGCAAGGCTGTTGGGAGAGCAGCTTCCTTGTGTCTGCTAATCCTCGCTGGAGAAGCAACGGGCAGAGAGAGATTTCCATCCGTTGCAGAGGGCACACCGCTCTCTCACAGTCTAAGTTGGAAACCTTCACTGTGATCAGAGAGGAATCACCTGGGTTAATATGTGTTTCGGTTTAGACTGTACAATTTTAACCATCAGCTGCACTGGAGAGGTAGCACCCATGTTCCTGAGCCACTCTCAAAGGCAGATGTTCACGCTCCATTTAATTAACAAGAAGTACAGATTTAACTCCTGAACTTCCCCTTCTCAAACCAGGGAATTTCCTGAAGTTGTACAAATTGTTTCCTACCTGACACAAAGCTTAGATCCCAAGAGAAAGCCCAAGTCCTCTTTTTCCCCTCCTTTGCCCTCAAAGCCCAGCACTACTTTGAGTCCCAGGGTGGTTTATGCATTTCACAAGCAAAACTACGTTTGTCATCTTGAGAAGAAACCTAAGAAGAAATGACTCAGCTTGGTGTTCCAGTGCACCAAATCCTTGCTAGCAACAACTGCAAAAGACCTGACCTAGTAGACGAAAAGTGATCCTCCTTAACATTAAACTCGCTCAGAGGGGTGTCATGCTGATTAACTCATTAACATTAGGAGAGAGCTTTGTATTCCTTGAATAAAATGACTGGGGAAGCGAGAGCATGCCATTATCATGTCTGGGTAATGAAGTAAACAGTCCTCAGCTGGTGTCAATGGCAGAGATTAGCTGCTGTATGTAGAGCATCTGTTATATAAACTGGATCTCAGAAGCCTGTAGAGTCAGATGCTATAAATCACTTCACTGTATTTGAGATGTCTATTTTAATTTGCGTTCAGTGAAATGCAGTTAAGAAACTCAGTTTAAAAGGCTGGATCCTGAATCTTTGCTGCAAATGTAAAAAGAAAGCCAAGTGAAATGAAGCCCTCCACTTTGCTAGTGCTTCATGTTTCCATAGTACCAGCAACAGTGAACTGGGTTTTAAAGCCAAGTGAAGTGGCTGCCCAAGACGCTGATTTCTGAACATGTAGGAGAGTTTGGATGGACCACATGAGCGGAAACACAGCTGGTGAGACAACACTAAGTTGACCAAGTAACGGAAACGTTACTGCATGGAGGAGGTCCATGAGACCTGTCACAGCCACTCCCTGCCTAAGACCAGCATTGCCCAGATCATGGAGGAAGAGAAAAGCCAGGGTCCCCTCAGCAGATGTGGACAATATGGGCCTCACTGTGACACAGGGAGGAGCAGGAGTCAGCTTTGAGGACACATGCTCCAAAGAACCCTTGAGAGGGCTACAGAAAGGGTGGCAACAGTGAGGCTTGTGTTAAGCTTTGTCATCTTGGCATCCTGCCGTTGCTGCCTCCCAGTTCCCTTTCCCATAACTAAACAGCCCTGCAGGCTGTGCTGACATCTAGCATGGGATTCAACCTCCAGTCCTTCAGTCAGTGGGGAGAGAAGCACCTCCCGAGGGCAATTCAACCCACCCAAAGGCCAGGACAGGCACTTTCTGAGTCTCTTTCCACTGACTGCGGAGATAGGCTAGAGGAGCAGCTGAGACAAATGGCCCAAGTTTCTAATGACTAAAATGAAGTAAATCTCTCTTCCCGGGGATGCTGAGGGAAAATCTGACTTCACTGAACTTCATGGAGTTGCAATGGACAGGGATTGCTTTCATCCCTGTCTGGTGCTCCGCACTTTGTTACTGTTCAAGTAGAGAGCTTGACTTAAATCAAGCAACATATATTCTGTGCTGTTGTAGGCAATGATTGACTGTAGTTTTACCAATTTCTTTCCCTAGCAGACCAAAGGTTTTTATTCAAAGTGCTAAATCCCTCCTCAAATTAGCTGTTTTGGTGAAAAAAAAATGGCTTTTTTTTAGACACTGCAGGATTTTATGAATGTAGGCTAATTAAAGCACCTTAAAAATAAAGCCTGTAGAGTCTAAGGGAAGTCTGGAAGGCAGTGTAAGTGTAACATGCTGAAAAGTTGTGTTGTTTTTTTTTTCCCCTCAATCATTTTAGTAGTTAATCTTCCTGGGAACAGACTGATATTTACTCATCCCATGAGAGAGTGGAGTTGTCAGGAATCCAAATGATACCAAGGGATAAGGTTTAAGGAGCTCTACAATTAGTCATCAAATGGGAAGAAGTGGCACAGTTCTTTGGTGATGGACTGTGCTTTTCTCCTCTTGTAGATTTTATCTGAATTTCTCCACATTAGATGGGGAAATGTTATGAATTGTCTGTGGGGGAAACAAATGACAAGCTCAGAGAATGATCCCCCATTTACTAAGGCCTAGGGGAAAGTCTGTGGCCATCATGGCTGTATGGCATCAAACAAAATGACAATGTTCTAATGGAAAGGGTAAACCACCACATTTTCCACACTAGCCTCCCCTGATGTTCTCATGGGTCCCAGCATTGCTCCATGCTGTGCCGAGCAGACTCACCAGCACAGATCTCCACCAGCCTGGGCACCACTGTCCTGCACTCTTCTCCAAGGGGAGGAAGTGCTGTGGCTTTTTCCATCTCCCTACCAGCCATGCTTTGCTTTCTTTTCATCTGGTTGCCAGGTATATCAAACTGCTGTTTAGGCAAGGACTTAGAAGGTACAAGATCTGAGTTCATTTCCTTGCTCTGCACTAACTCTTCGTGCAACTTTATGGACAACCCATATACCCATGTCTCTACTAGGAAATTAAATACCCCGGGGTTGTTCTCTGGTGTTCGCCAACACACCACTGACCACATCCAAAGCATTCCACTCTTCTAACTTCCAAAGTAGGGACCAAATACACATTCAAATTGTCTGTTGGGAATGGTGAGCTGTGCCAGTGAAATGTTGGAGTTGGTTTGAGACAGAAATCAACCATCGGCCGTTCAAACAGGTAATCACATCTGTACAGGCAATCATGTCCCACTACCCTGGGACGTGATTGTGTCACCACTTTTTGTGTTGCTGGGTCTCTGGCTCTCTGCACTCCATCTATCAATGAAGGATCATAGCAGTTCTTTCCCTATGACATGGAGTTAAGATGTCATAAGTCATCTCTCTGCGACAGAAATAACCACAGATAGGAAAGATCAATATGAGTATAATCTTATGAAATGCTGCATTCTTCCAACATGCCTCTGATTTATTCTATCCAATGAGTCAACAAAAGCTGCTACACATCTTGCAGTTTTGGTCCCAGACGTGCAAAGCACTGGTAGTATGCAGCCCTTTGGAAACAGCTCAAATAAAAGTAAGAGTGTGCTCTGACGCAGTACTTTGCATCTTGCTATCTCAGAGTATTTGATACCCTTATCTAGGATGTATAGAGCCTTGTGCCATAAATGGTCCCAACAGAAGTCAAGTGACATGCTACGCACCATGAACAGACAGCTCAGATTTTGGGCAGGCTATAACATGCACAACATGCTGAGATGGATGAACACAACCCTATTCACATATAGGAAAAGGCAACGTTTGGTCAGCTGAATTGCTCCCAGGACTCTACTGACTGCATTGCCTAGTTCTCCATTGAGTAAAGAAGGTAGTTTAGATCCTATAATGAAGTGTTTACAATCTGGAGCTGGATCCTACCACATGGGTCAGCTGAGCCATGGTAACTCACCTTGCACGTACTGGAAGACTGCAGCAAGGTAATTTGTCCTAGTTTAGCCTGTAATTAACTGGGGTTGAAGTAAGTCTTACATTGGCTCCAGGCTAAGAGCGTGTATGCACATGGAGAACTCCACACCTCAGCTAAGGTGTTGTGGCTTCAATCATGGTAATTTGGGCCTAAATCTGGCCATAGCATCTTTCAAACTAGATCCAAGTAGAAATTGCCATGCATAATGGGTAAAGTTTTTGCCTAAGTGCTGTGGAAAATAAATGGGACTTGAATTCATAAGTTTCTTACTCACCAAGATTTATCCTGCTTATTACCATTTCATTGCCTTCCACAGAATTATTAATTCAACGTAGCATATGTCGGAGAAAAATCAGGAGCGCTGTCTTCCCCTGATAGTTCTCAGCTACTAAATCATTGGTTTTAAACTCAGAAAAGTAAGAGGCAGAGAAAATAACCCCTCGGTGAAGAATAATCTACTTCAGGATACCCATATTTCATAATCCTATTGTATTTGTAAGTGGGCATCCAGTAAATCAAGACAAAGCATCCATTTAAGTCATGAGTGCAGTCCAATCTGAGAGGCAGAGGTCTGTAAAAAGCCTGTGACAACTCAGGCAGCTAAGTCTGTCTTATCGCTACTCTCGTTGCATGTATATATGCTGCTCTTCCATAGGTCTTTGCTAAAGTTGAAGAATATTTTTGGACATGCATATATGGCTTTGTGAAGTGAGGCCACTCCAGAATGAGTGGATGGGAGCCAGCTCTAGTCCAGAATTACGCTTCAGCTAATGCGTCCTGCTGATCTGCTGACAGCAAGGAGGAAATAAACAGGAGGTGAAAAAGAGAAGACCCACAGAGCAAGGAGGCATTGGAGAAGGAATCCAGCCTCTGAGACTGGTTACACATGCAAGGAGTCCTGAGACTGTCCTCAAGCCACACAAACCATCTGGACAGAGCTTGTCGGCTCCTATACACCTACGTTTGTCTAGTGGTCTCGGAGAGGCCGACAACAAGACGGGAATGAAGTAAACATACGTCAAGAGTATATGCAGGAAATGCAGCACGCTGCTTCTCCATAGTACAGCTGTGGAGATCCAGCTATCAGAGGCATGGAGCTCACCACCAGGCCTCCAGTCTGGTCCCACCTGAAGGCAACCAGGATGCACAGTGTATTCTCAAATGTTTGATTGCTTTTTAAGAAGCCCTGTGGCCACCATCACTCCCAAGAGGTTATTTCGGCAGCTCCCAGCCAAGAGGGCTGACCTGCAGACAGAAGTTGCTCTGCTTCAGCTAGCAGGGAACACAGATAACCATCCCAAATGTGCATTACAGAAAGGGTTATACCATGGCAACTTGCTTAAGCCAGGACGTACGTGCAAGCTGACACATATGGTGAACAAATAGTTGAAGACTGGAGAAAGCCCTCTCAGAGCCAAAGCAGTTTAACGGACCCTGGGAAACGTCTCACTGTCACTGAAACCGGGATAAGCTCTGCACACAAAATCAGTCCAAGCTTCCCTTGGGAGACAGAGGGGAGAAACTCCCAGCACACTGACAAGCACGAGGTCCACAACACAAGCAACAGCCACCTTCCCCTGTTCATGCACACACTGATCCTCAGATCCTTGGGCAGGGGGATGGCCAAGAAGCCCACACCACGCTCTGCATTACCTTGGGGAGTCCAACATGGGGGCATGGTGGGGTTGTCACCTTGTTAACCTCACACAGGTAAATAAAATAAGTAAGCGTGGCTGCCAAAACTGTACAGAGGCATGAGCATCCTTGGCTCATGAAACCACACCTCTTAGCAGTGATCTTCCTCTTAGCACCCTCGACATCTCTGCAGACCATGCTGGCCAAAATCACTCTCTGCACTCCACAGGTCTATTGAGAAAGGAGCCCAGGGATTCATTTCACACCATCATGGCACGGTAGACAACAAAGAAGTACATTGCGGTGGTGCTTGGCACTGTCTTTCCCAACCTCTTCAGCTTCTTTTCCTCTACTTAAGACAAGGCAACTAGCTCAACCTCATGGTGATGGCAACATGACACTGATGCATGGAGTTATCGTTACAGTCTTCTGTCATGGTCACTGCTTGTCCCATCACACAAAGTGGAGTCTGCATGAACATCAACAAGTGCTTGGAACAGGTTTTCTCTGCACAGCTTGGCTTTCACACAGCTGTGGAGAATGAATTTCTGTGGTCCCTTGCAGGGAAGCAGTGTTCTTCCAAAACAAACAAAAACCTCAAACCAAATGAAACCAAAAAGATGGTGTTTTTTTTTTCCCTAAGTAAACCCCAAATTGGAAACTTGCATTGTCATAAAAGAAGTGCTGACTGGTTCCCAAGCAGGTAACAAAAATGTTTACCCTCTGGTAAATCGGATCATTTTGATCATAGAGTAATACAGCACAGCATGAATTTGTTCTTGAGGTCAAGTCCTTCCCTCCAGCATATTTCTGCTCAGGGCAGGCGTAGCATTGCCTTAGATTCAAAACCTTCCTGACAGGCCCCTAAAATTTCAGAGCTATCCGAATGCAATGCAAAGGCAAATGCTTCCCCACACTGGTGTCTGGCTGGCGAGCGGCACGTTAAGTAAGGCAGAGTCACTGAGCTGAGAGACGCAGTCCTGCAGAGCACAGCTCCGTCGTTAGAGCACAGCCATCCCCGGCAGCTCCCCACACCAGGGACACGCCAGCTCTCCTGGCCACTCGGGAAGTCTGGATTCAGCTTCGCAGCTTGCAGATGGCATCCCCTGGAGCAGGCTGTCGGGGACTCGTGGGCTCTCGGCCCCGTGTCCCATTCTCCCTGTGTACAGCCCTGATACTGCTCTGCATCAGCCCAGGCACTGCTGCAGCTGGTCACTGTGAGCAGTCGGAGGCAGCGCGCATTGTAAGGGCTGTCAGCACTGCAACCAGTTCCAGGCACTCTCTTTTTGATTTACATTTTCTACATCCTTTCTGAGAAACCTCAATTGTCTATTTAATCCCTTAGCACTGGAGCAAAAGCATTCAGCTGTGCAACCCAGTATAGCAGGCGCAAATTTGATACCCATTAAAGCTGAGGAGTTACCAGGCATAAAAACCCATATGGGGACAGTATAATCCCTGGTGTAATTCCATTCATTTTCATGTACCAGTGATGAATCTGACACAGCAATTGGGATTTCCATCTCACACCAGCTTCCCACATCCCTCTAGCGTGTTCAGTAGAAGCAATTCCAGCTTGCATTTATACAGGTGTGAGCAGAATTAGATTTATTCTGCTGATGTTCTCTGATGTTCCCCTGCATGTTCTGGTCACGAGCAGGGACCACAGCTTTGCTCTCTCTGTAAAGTTTTCCATACCAAATAGATCTCTTTACAACCACACCATTTTTAACTCTGCTTACTTCCAGAGTGTGATGGGAGCTGGGTTTAGGGGCAGGCACACAGAGCAATGGCATGAAACGCTACGCTGCAGCAAGATTCAGTGAGGGCATGACTCAACCTTGGTGTACGAGTCAAGCACAACTCTCAGCAAAGAGCAGAGATGTGCTTCAAAGGACTGACACACAGAAGGTCCAAAGATGACAACACGGGCCCGACCATTTGTAATATGCTTACCAGTGGGTGCAGCTGAGCATGTGTGTCTCTTGTGAAGTTTTATTGTCTGGATAACAAATTACACATCAGGATGTACGAAAGTCACAAGCATTATACCCTCACTTTATAGGCCTGGCACTAATGTATGCATTTGGGTTTAAAGCACTTTCTTGCAAGTTAAAACCCAGCCCTGCTAAGAAATGGTGTAATTCAATACTTCCTTTGAAAAACCTCCCATAGGAAGATTAGAACAATCTTAGTGATTACAGTCTATCTGGGGTCCACAGATGCCAGTAATCTATGGAAATTGTGAACTCAAAGGATTTATGTCTAAATGTGATTTAAAATCCACTACCAAATCTCCATCGTGGTGGGTTATTTTTTTTAATGATTTCTTTCTTTCTCCTCTCTCTCTTCTTTTTCCCCCCTCAGTCGGAATTTCTGTAAGTGGCTGTAACGTCTGTCTCGAAGACAAACAGGCGCAAGTCCACCAAGAGCCTGCCTCCTTTGTTGCAGCCGCTGCCGCGGTATGCGCGCACCGTCCTCCACGGTAGTTGCGGCAATTGCCCCAGACGGAGGCTCCGCTCTGGAGTCTGTCTGCAGCCCTCTCCCTGATGAAAGGCAGCTGTGGACGGGTTTCAGTTTATTCTGTTTAAAGATCTATCATGGACTCCCACGTGAATGGGAATGTAAAGAGAAGTCACAAATCAAACCTGAACCGTGCAGTCCACTTAGGCGAATGCTATTTGTGCCATATGTTTTGCAGGTTCATTTCATTGGAATAGTAAATTGGTCTGAAATTAGAGCCAGATTTTAGAAGGCAACACCGAAGATGTGTCCACCGAGCATGCATGCACATGCACGCAGCCGAAGGGACAAGTCACTCCCAACCTGCAAAGAGGCAGGGTGAGTGGACACCTACATGCAGGACACAGGGATGTGCATATCCCGTGGACTTTGGGGGGGGGGGTGCTCGTGTACAGCTCTTCCAGGTGACCCCTCAGTGCCTGTCTTCGGGACTCTGACCTTGCCACCAGCTCTTCCTCGTGTGGACACAGTTTTTATTTCCCAGCGTTGGGTACTCCACAGACAGACCCTCACATACCTAGGAGGACATACATCCACAAATCTTTAGTACAAGCTTCGCAGTTACAGGGCTTTCAAACAACAACAACAATACCCTTGTCTTCTCAGCCTGTTCAAATAAACTGTTGCAAATTAAGGGCCTGAGTTTTTGTCAAGTTTAAACAAATATGTAGAGCACAAGAGCTCTGCAGTATTGCATTCCTGTGACAGCCGGCTCCCAGCAGCTCTCCAAGGCAGAGCAACGCGCTGATGGGATTGCTTGCCCATCAGCTCCCCTCTCACCAGCTCAGAAGACGCAGATCCAGCAGGTCCTTAATCCAAACCAGGGTTTTGGTTTTACAGCTCTGGAATAAGGAGGTTTTGCTTACCCCAAACCTGGCTTCAATTTTATCTCATTTCCATAAATAGCACTAGGAACCTTTGGCAATGTTTTGCCACATTTTCCAGTGGAGGACAGGCAAAGACTCAAGGCCAGTGCTATGGAAGGGTATCTGAACAGTCTTTCTCCTGCCTCTTTGCACCTAAGAGCCTCTGAAGTCTCCTGCCCAGACATTTTGTCCTCTTCTGCTTTTCAGTCCATATTTTCGAACTGTCGTTCCCTTGTGTTTCACCTCATTTCCTCCCAGTTTCCACCTCCATTTTGTCACTTAATCATGTGGGCCTCTGTAGCCTCTCATTTGCTTGTGGTAAATCTGGCATCTTTATTAAATCCAGACTGTTTCACTCAGGGGGCACATTTACAGGTAAATCTCCTTATAGGCAGCCACCTCTGACTCAATAGTACATTTAATCCTGCAGCTGTCAAACAAAAGGTGATAAATCATCTACCTCTGATCAAATAAATCCTGCCTCTTTTCATTCAACCATGGTACCTCTCCTGCATTACTGAGGACGGGGTGTTGGCTTGGGCTGTGATAGCTACGGACTGAACTTTTCAGTGCTTAAAGATCAGCTCCCTCATCAGCAACATCTAAACTCCTGTTTGTTTAGTTTGTGCTGAATGGGGACTTGAAGAAAGTGATTTTTTTTTTCTTTGGTTTCTTTGGAGGGTTTTTGCATGTTTTGGTGGGTGGTTGAGGGGTTTGGGGTTTTTTTTTGTTTGTTTATTTGTTTCCTGATGCTGAAAGAAGGAAAACAAACTCCCAAAGCAAGCTTGGATCAAAATCCTGCTGTAGAAGTAGGAAAGGGTTAAAGGCAGCCCCTCTCCATCCCAGGGAGTGAATCAGTAGGCTGCTCTGCCTGGGCAGCCCCTGCCTCCGCACAAAGCCCCATTGAGCCCGGGCAGGACCGGGGCAGGAGGGGTTTGCAGAGCAGTTGTAACTCCACAAGCCCGCTCCTTTCACTCCAAAGACCCAGCAAGGCCCGCTGGCAGCTCCCACCGAGTTCGCAGGCTCTGCCAGCCAACTGCTCCCTGTTTGTTCCTTTTTCTTAAAACAACAAGGCACACAGGGGAAATAAATACAAAAAGCCCCTGGTATGTGTGTAGCATTAAGCTGCAAGAGCCGCTGCTCCAGTCCAAGGATTTAAAAAACCTACGGTTTCTTCTACTGCGCAAATTTGGCCGTGTTGCACCTGCAAAGTATTTTTTATTCCGGCATCCTTCTTAAACACAGATGTACATGCTGAGCCGGGAGCCTTCTGAAGTGCTCTGTGTTGACTTAACTCTTTCCCTCCGGACTCCAGCGACTTCAATAAGACCACTTATGCCAAGGCTGAACGCTTTGAAACCCCCCCCCTCAGGTGCACGGCCCATGTGCTCCAGTTTGTGTGCCTAAATTTCAGCTACCTATATCTACCCCTTGACTTCCAAATATAGTCTGATCCGTACAGCCCGTAAGTCCCTTGCCTTCAGTAAGGCTGTTCAATACCTATAAAAAATCAGGCCACTTGTTTTGAAGTACTCAGACGTGGATTTAGGCCCCAGATGCTCAAAAACTACAGCTTAAATTTAGACATCTGCATCTGTACCACTGGCAAAGTGTTTTTATTTTTGGAAGCACTGAGCCCCAGCAGCTCCCATTAATTTCAGTAAGAGCTGCTGGGAGCAGAGAGTCTTAGAAACCTCTTCTGGGGAAGCTGTGCTAACATTAAACTCTTGTTTTCAGAAGCGTTGGCTTGAAAAGAAATGACACACAATCAGGAGGAAGGAAAATGTTTGTTTAGCTTTCCTATTTAATAAAGTCATTGCATGAGCAATGGACCTGGTAAACTCCAGTTTCTTGAGGGTTGGTGCCCAGCGTCCTCAAAATCCCACCACCAAACAGCAGTTTGCTCAACTCCCTCTCACGTTCCCAGCCTGTTTGGTGGGATAAACTGCTGTGGCCAGATTCTGCTGGCTGGCTGGGCAGTTGGGTGCTGCTGCCACTGAAAATTGAGTGACAGCTGCCTTTCCTCCAGTGCCAGCTTAATTTCTTCCTCTTTCTTCTAACCAGACTAATTTTTATGGAAACTGCAGGAACTTATGTGTTGCAGACCTTTAACCTTCTATCAAATTTGGTTGAAAAATTGCCCAGAAGTTATTACAGACAAGAAACACAACTGGATGAGATTTGTTTCCTTTGGAACACAGGCTAAAAGGAAAAATTAATCAGATACTTGCGGATACCTGAAAAATTCAGGCTAGAGAACTGAGTTATAACCAATAAAAAAAATCTACAAAAGACAAAGCCAAAAAAGTTTACAAGGCTGTGAGAGCTAAAGGCAACTAGAAGTTTAAATGCAGGCATAAACCTGAAAAATGCATACGATAGACAATACATGGCATTTTCTTCCATTTTAACCTATCCCCATGTGAGACAGATGGTGTGTGTGGTTCCTCTATATGGAAAGCACATGGCTCACATGAAGTATATGATTCAAGTAAGTGTCACATTCAGGTAAATCCCTGAGCAATGCATAGAAGTGTCCATAGCTACAAAAGCAATAATTCACACCAAGTTGAGGATCCTTGCCTCGTGTGCCGCAGCAGTTGCGAAGCGTGTGGTGCCTGAGGAAGGAACAGCCTAACAGCAGTTTTTGTAGATGACATTTGCCATGCTTTTAAAACAGTTATAAATACAACCCAAAAAGCCATAAATTCCATCTGTGTTCACAGCTGAAGGAGACACCAGTAACTCGGTCTCCTCTTCCATGAGACAGGAGAAAACGTCAGGGGAGAACACAGTGATTTTCTAGAAAGCAAGAAAATGAGGGAGAGGAATGCATGGCAAAAGCAGTTCAAGTATGTTTAAAAAAGGATGCTTGGGAAATGAAGCCTATCAGGGCAGTGGAACTGTATTGAAAAACATAGGAAATGCCCCATCTCAGGATGGGAGGAAGAGCTGCCAGGCTGAGTCGGTGGCCATGTATTACTCTTTGAACCCTGATCACTCTGGCTGTGGTCTCCAGGACCTGTTTTTGGAACAGGCACCCCAAGTTGCAAGATGGGAGAAGATTTATTCACCTTCCCCTTTTACCTTTCACATAAGAAGTAATTGTTGATATAAAATTTTGCTACTACATCTTCCAAACAGGATATAAACAGAAGTTGTATATGCCAGACATAAGGGCTCAGCCGCCCTTGCTGGCAGGAAATATCATTAACAGCTTTGGCTGCAGATAGCGATGCAGTAGGTAGTTAACACACCTTGGGGACGGCGGTGCCGAGATGTTCAGGAGAGGAACACAACTCAAGTCCTGGGGTGGGCTGGGACAACATGCAGGAGTTTCATGTACTCCATACATAACACTTCCAAACTCTTTTCTCCAACAATTGCGAGGAAAATCCCCAAAGACCATGTTTTTACGAAGCAGCAACCGTGCAGTATTTCATTTTGAAAGCTGTCAAACGCAATGCTTCCAAAATGCACTGCTGTGGCTGCCAGGGATGGGTGACCTGGGTGCCGGGTGTCCAGGGTGCCCTGGCTGATAAGTGCAACACGGGGTACCAGAGAAGCTGCCAGGGCTTCCCTCGTCTCTGCCCATCTGCTCACCGGGCTGCTTTAGAGGGAGAAGCTGGGAAAGCCTGTGGACATCATCCCAAGTTTTAAGGCTCCCTGAAACCTTTTGTTCTGCCCAACAAACTGGTAGGATGCAGCAAAAGACAGCCTTGAGACACTGACTCCCAATGGCCAAGGCTCGCTAGCCAAGCAAGAGGTGCCCCATCTGCAGGAAGCCAGCAAACCCTCCACCACTGCAGCACTGATGCATTTCCCACTCTTCTCCCATGCTTGTGATCAAGGAATCCAGTGCTAAAACTGGCAATAAACCCACAGCAGATCTCTACCCTCCAGTTTCAGTAGCTGGCCACGTTTTAACCCCTCTCTAGGTTTTAGGTTAGCAAATGTCACTTGAAACCTGGCAAGAACACATTTGTTTCTCCATCTTCTCTCAGGGCAGTGGTGGTGGTAGGGAACATGACTCTGAGGGAGTCCTGCCCCACTGAGTTTTCCCACCTGCTTGTGTTTGTTCAGTTTGATGGCAACATGGAACAAGCTTTGGCCAGCCTCAAGTGACTCACTAGATCGCTAAGAGCTGTTCAAAGAAGATAACTGAAGGAACAGGCAACAGGAAAATTTTCTAACTGTGGCAATGGACTAAGCCAGATTCTGAAACAGGTGCTAAAGCATCACAAAGTGAAATAAGAGCTACACGGCGATAATCTATTGCAGTGAGTTTAGAGTGTGAACCCAAGATTTTGTCTCATTCAGGTTTTGTAGGCTGTCCTCAGAAATGCTTATCGTAGGGTTAACAAAGAGCACTGTAATACAGACCGATCTTTTCTCTCACTGAGGGCCTGCACCCTGCCATCCTGATTTATTCCTTATTCATAGGGTGGAAAAACCCATTTGTTTCAGAAGGAGATATTTCAGATCAAGGACTGAAGCATTTGTGCCTAGATTTTTAGTCCACATATTTTACACACTTCTGAACACTAACAACAATGCTGTGACTCTGTAGGGATACATGCATTTAAACCAGCATCAAAACTCCTTTATGGCCAAGATTTAAAGTGTTGAATGCATTAGAGGAGAGAAACATTTGCACTGTGTTTCTTATTGTTGGTTGCCTTTCTGTAAGTGCTTTCAACACCACCAAATTAGTCTAGAAGTGGTTCAAAGCAGCTAATGGGAGCTTTGGAGGACTTGGTGTCAGCTGGCATTCTAATGAGAATTAGACAATCGGAAATAGACAGCTCCGAGGCCAAACAATTAGCCAGACAATGAAAAGGCTCTACTGTACAGGGTTTTATGTGGGATGGGATAATGCAGCCGCAATATTTGTGCTAATAAGGTAGACGGATAAGAATGAAGTTAATTTCCCTTCTCAACAGCTAAATGAACAGATCGCTCCATTTTAGTCAAGCCCAAAAGGATGTAATTTTTCCCTGATCAGAAAAAAAGGTAAAAGAAAGAAATAGAAATGGTAGTCTCAAGCTATGGAAATAAAGCTGGCTATTCAACTGGTGTGGAGCTTGCAAAGGACCAGTGCAAATGCCGCCCTGCTCTGCTCTTGTCTTCTGCCTTCTGCAAATACCACTTTCGCCTGTGTCATGACTAAATCTCTCCCCATACTCATTCTGGATTTTTCCACGTGTACAGGATAAGACCATTACACCCATCTATTTTAATATTTTTGATAATGTGTTGCTCACTGCAGATCAAAGGTATGAAAATTTCATGTGAAAAATGAAAACAGGGAAGAGTATGAAGACAAACTGCCATTACTACAAAATATGCAGGTAAGTTTCCTGCATTTGGAGAAACTGCAGGGTATGGCACACCATGGGGTGTGGTGGATGAGCATCACCCTGAGAAAACCCCCTTCCTGACCACAGTGTCCCCCAGTACACTGAACTATGGAAGAGACATGGGCTGGAGGCCAGAGTAACCCCAGAAACATGCCCAACTCCACGCGGCTTATCTTTCCCCTATATGCTGAAATCTTACACCTCGCTAACCCTATAGCATAGCAATGACATGCCAAGAGACAGCCAAAGATCCAAGTCCCATTACCCATCCAGTTTTGTATGGGGCTGGCTCAGTTACTGCAGCAGCATCTTACACCGGTGCTTGCCATCTCCCTCAAGGCAAACTCTTCTGAACTTTAACATCCACCTGGGCTACGCAGAACTGCACCCAAACCCCATGGCACCAAGTAGATGCTACCAGCTTGGTGCAATGGACATGGTCCATTTGCCTAGGCATGGTCCTGGCCAGCTGGCTCTAGATGGTCCTGCTCGAGCAGGGGGTTGGACCAGATGACCTCCAGAGGTCCCTGCCAAGCTCAGCCTGTCCCTGAGTGGCTCTGTGATGTGCCATGCACCAATGATGGAAAACACCACCGAGGCTTCAAACACTTTCTCCTGCACTGGAAGTGTCACCTCTGGGAGGGAGGGCTGGGAGTTTGCGGAGATGTGTCTAGGAGGCCCATTCAAAAAACACACAGAGAACCATTTGAGGTTTCTGGTTCCATGTACTATCTTCCCCTCTCTTTCAGAAATAGCAGCCTGCTGCCAGAGCCTGCCGTCATGCTTTACATTAGGTTACTGGCTTTTGTGGTGTACCAGCAGTCATGTGTTGCTATTTAGCAGAGAGCATCACCAAAACAGTGAAAACAAGCTATTTTGGTTTGGTGTCTCCTTGCAGTTACAAAAGACCAGAAAGAAGTTGTCATACACGGGATAATTGAATTCCCCAGCAAAACAAGCTGCTTGGAAAATGAGCCGTTGGTCCATTTTACAGTGGGGCACAGTGTCATTTTTCTGCTGTGATGGTAGGCTTTTTGTATCTTCGAGGTTGACCGCATACGCACAGCATAGGTCAGACATGGTCAGCTTTCCACGCTGCCCCTCTCTCTCCTCCCTCTTCCCCAAAAAAGCCCTCTGAACGGGCACGTGACAGCATCACACACTCAGAGGCAAATGTACTTACAATGCATCAGCATGGCTCAGTTCAGTCTATAATTACCACATTATGGCTTCAGCCAAGCCATTTCTCCAATAACGCCCAGATGTACCAATTACTTCTCCTCCATAATGAAAATAGATGGGAAACAGGTGACAAGCCCTGTTTGTAGCAGAGGGAGGGAAAGAAAAGTTTTGGCTAATCAGAAAATGGCCCTGACAAGAATCCTGCATCAGAACAGCCTGGTGAAGGTGCCTTACAGTCGCTGCTGTCTGGCAGGTCTGATGCAGAAGATCACAGAGCTAACTATGGCTTTAATATATTTCATACAGGCATCTGTATTATTAACCAAAATCTCTTCTTGGCCACTAGAAACTGGAAGCATGTGTTTGAGGCTGCATTGCCATCTCGCCAGCCCTGGCACCGTGAACTCCGGCCAAGTTCTGCTCTACCAAGCACCTCACTTTCCAGACCAACCCTGAGCAGGAGGCCACTTTGGAGGATCAGGTGTACAGCGGAGTCCTTACCCCTTCCCTACTCTGTTTTTAATAAGGCCTTTTGGTATGATTGCTCCCTGGTTCTTGCTCTTTTTCCGAGCAGGCACACAGGGAGTCGAGGATCTCCACGGTGCAGAGATCACTGTCCAGTGGGGACTGCAGGGGCTCAGTTGCCTCTTCCCTGGGCACACTGACACAGAGACCAGGGCAGGGTTGTGAGATGCACATAGCATCCCTCTGGATGACTGGAAATTGCATTTTTGACCAAAAAGCCTTTCCCAATGACCGATGTATCAAAGCCTGGTAGGCAAGCAGTTTTGTCCAAAAATTTCTGACCATATTAAAGCCCCTGGAAAACATGCAGTGTCTTCCTCCGTTCGAAATCATTCTGCATTCACAAGCAGCAAAAGGGGAAATTTTACCAGGCTGACATACAGAACGCTCATATTGATACTAGTACTGCTGCCTACAAACCACAGCACTGGAAAAGCAGTAGTTACACACAGCTACATCAAAGGGCTTCAAGGATGCATTTGCTCTGCCTGGCATATACAACTGAAAGCTACTTAATTTTAATTTTGTGCTTTATGTACATAACATCCTTACTGACAACAATGAGGTAGAGTGATGTAGCACTGGTGGGAAGGTTAACAGACTTACACTAGTCTGTAAAAGAATAAATTCTTAAAAACCATGTACAATAACCATTGCCTCCCAGCAAATACATTTAAGTGTGAGGGCTTTTTCTGCTATGACAACATTACTACTACGAATGATGTTACAGCACTTTTACTAGTATCTGGGGAAGTGTCATTCACATATGACTAATAGACAGTTGTTAATCATTTATACGATTAATGTGTTAGTGCTTCCCCTCACACTGATGCAGTCACATTTGTCAACTCGCTTTTGTTTATTATATTTTAAGCAGCTCTAGCAAGAAGATGCGTGAAGTCTTGCTGTGGGTTAGGAGTGCAGTTATCCACAGGACTGCATCACCAGTCCTCCGTGAGCACCGCTGAAGGATTTCACAGGAGACGCCGGTGCAGAGCTCAGGTGGTCACCAGTGGTTTCTGGATGGGTTTTGACACACTGCCTGTAACCAGATAAGAGCCGAGTCCTCCTGAATTCAATGGAAAGTCCTGCACGGTCACAACTTCACCCAGTAGGATCCAAGAATGCCTGTTACTCTAGGCTATTTACTACAAGGAGGGCCAAGCTGCCCAGCTTTTGTTTTCTATTGAATTTATCTATCATTTCCTAGGTTTCCCCATTGTGTGGCTTTGGCTTCTGAGCCCATCTGCTACACTTCAGGGTATGTTTTCATTGTGGTGCGTGGGCTCTTGGCTCATTAATGTGGTGTTAATGGAGTATGGCAGCTAGAGCCTTCCTCCACTCGCTGATAAGACGCTCCTTCCGGAAGGAGGTTTGCCTACAGCAGATTCAGCAGCCGAAGCATTTATCTGCCATGGAGTGTTAATAACTGTCGGGTTATAATTACCAAATCTCAATATTTACAGAAAACCAGCCTCTCTATTGTGCAGCTAATAGCACAATCTTGAACGTACGAAATGCCAATTTGCTATGAATGAGGAACTGCTTGCTAAAATTCAAAAGCAATTAAACCGTAAGCAGTAGCTGACATTTAACGATTATACTGTTTACCAAGGACCCACCACTTACTGGGCGCAATTCTAGCAGTGAAGATGCTCTATGGGACAAAAGGACCTGCGGAGCCTCCTCCCCATCTACACCACAGAGAGGATTAGTGCACGCCATGCCTCAGCTGGGAGACTGAAAAACTCAAACCATTTTCAAACCTCTAGATATAAGGAAGGAATGTTTTACAGTGAGGGTGGTGAAACACTGGAACAAGTTGCCCAGGAATGTTGTAGACGGCCTATCCATGGAAACATTCAAGTTCAGGCTGGACGGGGCTCTGAGCAACCTGATCTAGTTGAAGATGCGCCTGCTCATTGCAGGGGGGTGGACTAGGTGACCTTTAAAGGTTCCTCCTAACGCAAACCATTCTGTGATTCCATGATCTGAACTGCCTCAAACAGCTGGCTGGCAGCAGATCTCACCACACCTTCTGTAGCTGCTCTTATGTTGTGTGCTGAACAGATGAGGCGGCCCCTCTGTTTTCCACTACTAAAGTGAGGGAAGGTACATTTAGCTCCCCTGCCTTTATTCCTTAGCTCAACTGGTCTAGTGTGTAAGTCCTTAAATGTGTTATGTATCTTCTTCGCATGAGTGAGGGATCTGGCCCTTCACATCTGATAAGTTTCCTCATATCAGTAATTATACTGCACACCCAAATAAACAGAAATAGGCATTCATTATTACTCCTTAGACAGCTTTTTTTTGGTTTTGATGCCCCAAAGCCCCTTTTTTTCTTCCTGAAATAAGTGAAAAGTTCTATTCAACTTGGGTCAAACAGAAAAATCTTCATTCAGCTTAAATGGAAACATTTTTGTTTCCCTGGAAGGATTTTTCTTTCTTACTGTTCTTCATTATTACAAAGCTGAGACAAATTTCAAAAGAAAACTTTGTTTCGTAGTGAAAAAACAAACTGCTTCAGTTATTTTGAATACGTCAAGATATGCCTGCTCTGCCATCACCAAAACCACTTGCTAAATTTCACAAGTACTGGTAAAAAGTTTTGGTTGATCCAAAGCTCTACTTTTTTTGCAGCAAGGAAAGTCTGTGCCCTAGAATTTCTTCCCAACCTCCAGACAGCAGCCTTTATCCGCATTTTCCCAGAGGACTTTGGAAATCATGATGGCAAGGCTTCCCCCAATACTTTTATGTAATGAGAGCGTCACCTGTAGAAACTTTACAATGGACAAAATGCAGCAGAGAAAGCCTGCCTGTTTATCGTGGCACATCTATGGATATTGTGCTTAATCCAAGGACCAAGACCTGCACAGGAGACACTCGGTGCAGGATGGGACCCAGACCCACGCAGCAGCCAAGCCATGCTGACTGCACCCCTGCAGAGGAGGAATCCTGGCAAAGGATGCCTTAGTGTCCTCATCCCTCCTTCGAGAGCCTGGCCAAGGGGGATGGAGGGCAGCCGCTATCTGTGTGTGGGGCTTAGCTTATCCTGCTTATCGTTCCTCGGCTTCAGCCAGGGCCTGTGTTTGCCCTGGGAAGTGCAAATCCAGGAGTGTGACCCTGAGCTTTAGGCAGCTTTTGTGACCCCTCTTTTACATCGTCCCTGCTCCCATGCAGCCTGCAGCCCGGTGCTGTGTCCCAGGAGTACAGCCCAGCATCTGACCCTTTCTGACAAGGAGTGGTGTGAGGATAAGCTGTTCAAAACAGTTCCTGTGCCTGCTCTAAGTTTTTGGATAGGAAAAAAATCCATTTTTGCTAATACTCATTACAGCTAGGGATAAAGTTCTCTATCTCTTGGCACATTTGGTAACTATTTACTTAACTAAATGGTGAAAAAGAGAAGCCTCAATTCTCCAGAGCTGCCTCCCTCAGCTTGTTTATCACTGTGTTGCAATGGCTTTGTGGTTGTGAAATCTCAAGCTGAAAACTCAAAAGGAAATATCTAGTGACAAGCTTTCCTTGAGGCTGTAAACAAATAGAATTCATTAGGAGGAAGGAAGAGAAGCAGAAAACATCAAAATTAACACATGTGCGCACACGCGTGCGCGCGCGCACACACACACACATGCTGCTTTTTCAGAACTGTGCTGAGAAAAAAAAAATCCTTATGCCAGGCTTTTTCCAAGAATAACCAGCTTGATCTAATGCTCCCTGCAGTCGGTAGGAAGCTGAGCTTTCTCAGACTGCAACAGAAGTCGGATTGTACTTTTAGGCAGCCTATTTCATCTGCTATGCCCTGAAAGTGCTTTACCCTTTCTACACCTGCTTGTGCAAACTCCAAAACACGGCTCTCTAGGAGTTCTCAGGTGTTTGCTGATAGACGACGTATTTGCTTAAAAGAAAAAGAATGAATAATGAATTAAAAAGAAGCCTCTGAGCCAACTGTACTAATGGCTTTTTACCTGTAGCACCAAGAGCTTGTATATTCTGGCTTCGTGTTAAAAAGTGTGCTGATTAAACCATAATATTATGTTTTGATCTACCCTACAGCTGAATGAATTACTGGCAGGAAACACAGCTTATGAATTCAATCAAAAATCCTTTCATTTGTCACAGCCGCTTCCTGTCCGTCTTTTAAACATCTGCTTCTCTTGTTCGCGACAGAAAAAGTCTTTGTTAAAATAATAAGCATTCACCGATTCTTCCCTCGAATAAAGTGCACGGTTTCTCAGTGAAACATGCTTTCCTCCCCCCTTCAAGTTTATTTTACGTATCTTTAATAGCTTCCTCGTACCCCTCTCTTTCTTTCCGCTTTGAAATTCTGGAAAATCTCAAGCTGACAAAAGAAGGCACTTCCAAAGCGCGAGCTCGAGCTGCCCCCGGCCCTTCTGCCAATGGGACCCAATGTTTGGGATGCTTTGCTGCAATCCCTGCCAAGAACCTCTCCAGCTCCTCAAATGGAAGCCAATTCCTCCCCGAGGAGGCCGAGCAGCCATCCCGCGTCCCGGGGCAGAGGTGTTTCTCCGGTGTCCTCACTCTCCTGTGCCTGTGAAGCTGCGGCTGGGATGAGCGCACGCTTGCGGGAAGCGTCACTGGTCCTGTCTCATCAGCCCCAGAGCACCACAGATCCTCCTGGCCAGGCAGTTGGGCTAGGAGGGAAACCAAGAGCAACTCCTTTCTTATCTTTCCATTTCCAGTCATTGCAATGACCGCTTGGTGGTATCTCGGATGTAGGCTATTTAGTCAGCTATTTGTGCAAGTGATGGGTATCAGCTGTGCAGCCCCCTCCTGCTGTCCTTAAATGTCTCACAAATCCACAATCAACACGCTGGTTTTATGTGCATGTTTGGCACTATCAGCAACTCCGCATTTCTTTACAAGCTTCTAGAGGGAAGAACACCAGTCTTCCAGTGAAACTTTAAATCCCTACTTTGAAGTAAACCTCTTTCTTTGCTCATTACTTCTTAATAATTAATTACCTACTTTCTGCAGTTCTTCTGAAAGCACTCTGGGTGTTTGCTTCTAAACTTTGCCCAGCATCAAAACGCAGCTAACTCTGGGGTGAAGCCTAAGAGTTGCCTAACAAACCTTAATAGCTCCCAGAAAAAACACCAGTGCAGGCATTAGGCTGGAAAGTTAAGGGCTGGGGAAGAAGCAGCTGTATTAAAAAGAACCAGTAGTACCTCCGTGGACCTGCCTGCAAGATTGGCCATGCTGCGTGCCAGCCCTGTGCCTCTTCCTAAAGCCATTCGAGGGAGGATGACCCCGAGTGACTGAAGTGGTCAGGGTTGGGGCAGATGGCTATCTTGTGAGAAGTGGTGTTGAAGTATTCTTCCCCATTCTGAGGAGCTGGAAAAAATGAGCCAGTCCTATTAGCACATTTTCATGGTTTTTTGCATCACGCGGACTTTCAAAATGTGAGACATTGCTTCCAAGTGAGTGGAAGCTAAGACCGCATGTGAAATAAGCTGACGACAGACAGGAGCAGAAAAAGATTAGGGATACTTGCATGATGCTTTTCCAATGCTCAAATGACTATTTTTTTAATTTCCAATTTTCCACTGTATGCTTTGTTTGAAATTTTTATTTTAAAGTAATTATTTTTGAAGTATAGATTACTTTTCTTGCAGGAGAACCTTACTTTTACTTTGATTCTCTACTAGGATACAGCTTCACCTCATGATGCCAGTGTTATATCCAAATAAAAGTGATGTAAATTAGGGTTATCCCAAACTTAAGAATTCCTGCAGTGGATCAGCCCAAAGGTCAGTCTGTCCCAGCGTCCCATCTCCAGCTTGGGCTGACAGCAGGTACATGGGGAAGAGGATGGGAATGGGGTAAACACATAGGAATAAATCCTTCAGATTTTCCACCAACTGCCAGCTGTTTGTAGCTTAGGGATCTCCTGAGACAGAGCTGGGGTGTTTGCACTTCATGGCTGTCAATGGATTTTTCTTCCTGAGATATGTTTAATTGCTCTTTACCTTGCAAATTTTTAGCATGTACAGCATCATGCGGCAATGAGTTCCACGGTTTAACTGCAACCGCTCCCTCTGCCTGTCTGGAGCCCCGCACCACCTTGTCATATTGGATGTCCCATAGGTCTCGTATTGACAGAAACAGTGTAAATGGTCTCGTGCCAACTCGCTGGAGGGCATTCATGGTTGTCAGCACCTCTGTTGTATCCTCTCATTTATTCCCTTTTCTGACAAGGGGGTCCCAAACATCTAGAAATTGTCCTATATTTTGGGTTATCCTTGTAACTTCAGTACTTTTTTATTTCTAATATACCCCTTCTGAAAAGGAAAAGCAGAACTAACAAATTCCTATGGCTCTGTTTTTCCTCTTTTTTTCCTAATAACTCCTGATGTTTGACTGGTTTTGCACTGCTATCAAGGAACAAGCTGCTGTTTCCACAGAGCTATTACAATTCTGGGATCTCATTCCTGAACAGACACAGCTAACTCACAGTCTATCAACTAGCATCTACAGTTAGGAGTTTTTCCCAAGCACAAGACTCCACATTTATCTAAATTAATCTCATCTGCTCTTTTACTGCCTCACTCCCAACTACAGTGAGTGCTTTCTGCAAGTCTTTGCAGTCAACTTTCATTTTTATTACCCTTAATAGCTTCTTATCAATAGCAAACATTGCCACCTCGCCATCCACCCTCTTTTCCAGATCGTGGGAGATAAGAGCTCACTCCAGTCCTGCCCTGAGCCATTTGTCCCCTCATCCCAGTTACAGTGACAAACCCACACTTCTACCGGTAGAACTTGTTTTGCTTGTGGAAAGAGGTTTTCCAATACTGGTACAGCTTTGCCAGATGTGTCCACACTAGGAGTACTTTGCCAGATTAATCTGATGGTATTTTTGTATCACTACAAAAAAACTCTCTTATGGTTTCCAAGCATCCCTTGGACATGGTATGAAACCTGGGGGTAGAGTGCATCCTTCCAAAAGGGAGCAGGGCAGTTTAAGTAGGGAGACATCAAGGTACTACATAACTTTGGATATTTAACCTTGGGGTCTAAATCAGGAGGGTAGTTTCTACTAGTTGATGAGAAAAGAACTCCTCCAGGGGTATAAATTAAGAAAAAAAAAATGGAGATGCCAGCAAATGTAGAAGCATAAATTATTTTCTGTAAGTAAATAAGCAAATAGTTGCTGTCAGAGCTTCTGCTGCACATCCCCACATGGCCACGTTAAGATTTCTGTGGTGGCCTATGCAACTGTGGTACTGAATTTTAATAGGTACTTGGAGGGCATCTGAAAACCAGTTACTTAAGATCTGCAATATCTTTCTGATCCATCTGACCCAAGCTGGGACACTTCTTGAGCATCGCATTTTCCTGCCCTCTGCATTATTTGGCCTCCAAGGAGTGTGAGGCAGCTGACTGAATGCAAATGCATGCATGTGAAAAATCCCAGACAATATCAACTCGACTTTAAGCTAAAAACAGCAAGAGACAGGATGGAGCAAGATGGGAGCTGGAGTCGCTGCCTATTCACCTGCCGAACCACAACAAGAAGTCTTGCATGGGGGCTCTGCTGCTGGATGCTGCTGGTGGGAATGTCGCAGCTCACCAGACAGTGTCAGGGCAGGAGTCTGAGCAATGCAGTGATTGCATGAGGTGAAGCGTGAGCCAGTTGTGTATGCCTCGTACCCAGGCACCTAAGACCTGGCAAGTTTTGAGCCTCCCACCCCTCCTTTTTTTTTTTTTGCAAAAAAGGACATTAAACACAATTAGCAGGCATCAGGTTTCAAGCAAACCAAAGCAAGCAGGTTTCCATCCAGTGCCAATTAAACAGTGGAGCTCATTGCCATCAGCTGTTGCAAAGGCCAGAAGTTAAAACAGCAATTAGACAAACTTGTGGAGCGAAAGTCCATTGGAATTACTAAACAAAAAGACACAATCTCTGGCTGAGGAACTCCCAGCCCTATGATTGTATTGGGAAAAGGACTATGCCATGTTTGCCTGTTTTCATACGTTCTTCCACCAGCGTCCACTCCTGGCCAGAACTAGGACAGGATCCGAGACTTGACATACCCCTCTGCATTGGGTTTCTGTGGCAGGGTTTTGGTAGCAGGGGGGCTACAGGGGTGGCTTCTGTGAGAAGCTGCTGGAAGCTTCCCCCATGTCCAATAGAGCCAACGCCAGCCGGCTCCAAGTCAGACTTGCCACTGGCCAAGGCTGAGCCCATCAGCGATGGTGGTAGTGCCTCTGGGAGAACAGAGTTAAGGACGGGAAAAAAGTTGCGGTGCAACAGGAACTGCAGCCAGAGACAGGAGTGAGAAATGTGAGAGCCCCAGCCCTGCAGCCCCCCAGGTCAGTGCAGAAGGAGGGGAGGAGATGCTCCAGGCGCCGGAGCAGAGATTCCCCTGCAGCCCGTGGGGAAGACCCTGGTGAGGCAGGCTGTCCCCCTGCAGCCCAGGGAGCTCCACGGGGGAGCAGATCTCCACCTGCAGCCTGGGGAGGACCCCACGCCGGAGCAGGGGGATGCCCTCCAGGATGGCCGGGACTCCATGGGGAAGCCCGCGCTGGAGCAGGCTGTGCCTGAAGATCGGCCTGCTGAAAGGACCCACCGTGGAGCAGTTTGTGAAGAACTGCAGCCCGTGGAAAGGACTCACATTAGAGAAGTTCATGAAGGACTGTCTCCCACAGGAGGGACCCCACGCTGGAGCTGGAGAAGAGTGCGGAGTCCTCCCCCTGAGGAGGAAGGAGCGGCAGAGACAACATGTGATGAACTGACCCCAACCCCCATTCCCCGTCCCCCTGCGCCGCTGGCGGGTGTAGGTAGAGAATTCAGGACTGAATCTGTGCCCGGGAAGAAGGGAGGGGTGAGAGGAAGGTGTTTTGAGATTTGGTTTTATTTCTCATTACCCTGCTCTGGTCGATTGGTAATAAATTAAGTTAATTTTCCCCAAGTCAAGTCTGGTTTGCCTGTGATGGTAATTAGTGAGTGATCTCTCCCTGTCTTTATCTCGACTCACAAGCCTTTCATTGTAATTTCTCTCCCCTGTCCAGCTGAGGAGGGGAGTGATAAAGTGGCTTTGGTGGGCACCTGGTGTCCAGCCAGGGTCAACCCACCACACCCTTTCAGACCCAATATAGTTGTTCTTCAGCCATGTGTAAAAGTCCTGCAGCTCATTTTAGATTCGTATGCGCCTTACTCCAAGAAACCCCTCTTGCTTTTGATTTTGAAGGCTCGACTAACAGACCCAGGTAAAGAAAGCTCCACAAAATCTGATTTGTCTAATGCACAAGGTCCTGGATATATCAGTCCTGCCAGCATTTCTCCTTCCATACTTCTCCTGTGCTGTGTATCACCGGACTGAGAAAGGCAATGCAATCCACTGGACCGAGCGCTGTCCAGTGCCAGGGCAAACATGGGAGATTTAGAGCGTGCAAGAGTCTGGCCTTTTGTACCAGATGTGATTATGTCAGCCTGGGGTTCAGAGGCGACTACTCAGACTAAAGAATTACCCTCCTCTGGCCTCTCTGTTGAGCATCTGTTTTGCCTCACTGATTGCTAAATGCCAGAAACTAATTTTGTTTTAAATGATCTTTAATATCATGCATTTTAAAAAAGGCTATGAAGCTCCTACGCTTCAGAATCGCAACTTGACACCCTATTCCCATCTGTCTCCTATTAACAAAACCAACCTAGATAATCTACACTTGCATGTGGAAAGAGATATGAAAAACTCATTAAGATGATACAGTGTGGACCACCAAGCAGTCAACAGCATCTCAGCAGTACTTGTCTGAGCTGGTGGCTAGTTTAAGGAATGACCGAATAAAGAGGAGATAAAATGAATGGATAGGGCCAACTACGTACATTGACAAAGTGAAACTCCATTTAGCAAGGTGTAGAGGGTGACTTGCTTGAGTTCAAGGCCACTCCAAAACTCCATATCATTATATAAGGCATCAATTACATGGGCAATCCTGACCGCAGATGCTCATCCTAAGTGCCTGAATGAAAAGAGAGGAGACATGCCAGGAATAGTTTGGATGAGACAGGACACGTCTACACGCTGAAGTGCAGACTGGCCTACCATCTGCACTGCTGCCTCGCAAGCGTGCACTCCGGCAGGGACTTCGAGTGAGCTTTATCATTGGGGCGAACGTGAGTAGCTCCAGGGATTTCCTACAGACCTGAGCTTGTGTGGTCCGGGGAGAGCAGATACAGGTAGACGGAGCACAACGGCTGGGTCCCCCAGCAGTAATCCTGCAGGGTGGAGGCTTTGGGCTTGGACAACAGCCGGGGATGTGGTAGAAAAGCCCTGGAATCGAGGGGCTCAGTAACTTCCAACTCAGCCCATACTGCTCAAAGACCCAGGTGGCCCGGTGCTGCCCCATTGACTTCAGGCCATCAGAGAAACCTTTTGCACCCCTGGGCGGGCTCCCACCACCATATGTCCCCACAACCTGACACGGCCCTTCACCTACAGCCCCCAGAGCTTTGCAATGCCCTTCCCTGGAGGCACCATGCTGCACCGACTGCCGGGGGAGGGGGAAGAGAAACCTGTACAACAGAAGAAGAAAAGGCTGGGTTTCTGATCTGCAACTCCTAGAAGAGATGGGACAGGCACAGAGGGGGAAACCAGGAACAAAATCTGCTGCTGAAGCACAGCACCTTGCAATATTTCCCATCAGGAACTGTAGAGCTCACTTTGCTGTTGCTAGGGCCCAGGGTGCCTGTTGCTGCTGTTGCTTCTATAAATAAAGTTTCCATTCCAGGATAAACTAAGCAAGCAGTGGTCGCTTTTTAGGGAAATATCCCCTCCATCCCCTGAACACACAGAGAAACAAAGGATCTCCACATCCCCCTGCCACTCAGCTGGCCCAAGAGCAGCGAGCGAGTTTGCACAGTGGAAGGCAGTTGCGGGAGAGATCCGTGGCAGCAGGCAGGGACCGTCCCTGGCTGCAACCTGAGGCTGCCTGTCTGCAGAGCAAATGGGAGCTTTCTGCAGACACACAGCCCGTTCCTCACGCCGGGAGGATCACATGCAATTTTTGTGTTCGGAGAATTCCACTGCATATAATTATTCCTTTGATCATGTTAAAAGAGCAGCCACCGTGTGCTTGAGTCGTGGCTTTGCTGTGAATTACCAATTTGGACAGGGAAAGGAGGCTGCGAGAGCAGCCGGTCCAAGGAATGGGCCTCTCTGACAAGTTCCTCTTTTATTCTTTTTTTTTTTTTTTTAATTTGTACATATTTCAACCAAACTGTGCTGCTGTCAGGACAAGCAAATCATTCCAGGAACTGCTTTCATTATCGTTAGCAAAGTGGAAGTCCTGTGCAGTGTTTTCTTTGGGCCCAGGCAGCTGCCCAAAGACTGCACTTCAAAGGTCTCTCCTCAGCTCACATCACAGCACCACCCCAGTTTCCTAGCCACAGTCTCCTCCAGCTTGGGACCTGCTTCTCCTTTCATTTCCCCACTTGGTTTAGGCTCACCCAAACACCAGCGGACTCCGTCATGTGCAAGTATCTTGCAGCAGAAAATGAAGTGTCTAAGGCAGCTGACTTTCATTACCTCACTGAGTTGCTAATCCAAGAGGACAGTTTGTAGCTAGCAAGTGGCAAGAATTGGGCTTTATACTAAAAAGAAAAAAGAAAAAAAAAGAAGCTGCATTTTCCTGGAGGATGAGGAAAGCTTCCTTCTGGGGCATTCCCTGACATCCAAAGGACTCAGAGCCAACCGAAGGTCAAATGCTACCGAGACCCCTGTGTGCAACCTAGCCAGGAGTCCCTAAGTCCCATCGCCATCTCACACCATGGTCTATCCCAGGAAACACTGAGATACAAAAAGATGAGCCCAGCTTTGGTGTGCAATGCTTCATCCCACACCAAACCAGACTATCCAGCTATGGGAAAGAGAAGAAGTCACTGGCTCTGGCTCTCATGTCTGGTAACCTCACAGCTGGTGTTTGTACCACCAAGGCTTATTTATCTCTGACGTGCTGGCACTCGCTGCACACAGCCACCGGAGAAGAGTAAACCAGACACGTGAGAATTTCAGCTTGAGTATGCCCAAATGCTGAGCTAGGCTGGGTTTGACAAAGTAATACTGACTCCATCAAGTTCTTTAGGGGGAGTTCAGAGGCTGCCTTCACTTTTTGCTGCCTACCGACCCCACCACTGTGGGGCATGAATCTGCTTTGCGCCTGTGTTTGAGCCGCTTTGCATCCCAAATGCCATGGCGTGCCCTTGGGCTCACGGGCACGTGAGGTCTAAGCCACTACAGCCTCTGCTACAGTCAGATCGCTACAGACACTGCTCGGCTACTGTGCCAGCTCCCAGCTTATATTGACTCCAATAATTAATTGCTTTTTCTATTTTTAAATATGAAAGGGTCTCTGTTTGGCTGTCAAGTGCAGTTATCGCAGGCATGAAAGAGCCAGTTTTCAGCTGAAATTTATCCAGAGGTTGTTTGGGATTTGTAGATCTAGGGGCTGCATTTCTCTCCCGAGCACAGTTCCTCCAGGGTTTTGTGTAGATTTGCCAAGTCTCACACAACTCCAACCTCCCTTTCCCTGCAGCTTCAGGGCTGGGATGGAGTGCCACAGCCCTGGGTGCTGCCTTGGCTGGGCTAGCTGGAGCTTTGCCCTGCGGTGCTTGTCAGCCTTGAAAGGTGGATCCTTCCTGCACATAAATCACATTTACTGGAAGGGGCAAAGTAGGTGCATTTCCTCTCTTTGTGCCAGACTCCACTTGAGGGCCATGAAGGCATCACCCTCCTGAGCTGGGAAATGTCCCAGCGGTGGGGAAGCAGCACAGGTCCCAGCCGGTGTTACAGCCAACACCTGCTTGTCTTTACTGAAACAAGATCACAGCTACCTCTAGGGACAGAGGTTTAAACTATTTTTTCTAATGGGATGGAAATAAATGTAAGCCAGCAACATTAAAGTAATAGTAGCAGGGAGGCCAGGCTGCCAGCGTGACCTGGGATGGCTGGAGGCTGCGATGGGGATGGCCAGGACGGCGCAGGAGCAAGGCAAAGCCTTCGCAGCATCTCTCTCCCTGTTGCTCTTTATTGAAAGTGCTACTTGGGTGAGTAGTTGAGGGTATTTCTGTCCTGTAAGTTAAAACACTAGTGAGCTTTACCTATTTTTTGATTTATATTGACTTGCAAAGTGAGTTGACCATAAACTAGCAGGCTGTTTTCCCAGGCTACGTTGACAACACTGAGTTTTTCTGTCTGGGTGAGCACTGACCTCGCTGCACTACTGCACTGCAGCATGCTGGCTACGGCCATGGGGTACCACCTCCTCCCTCTGAGGCATGGGACTGGCATAAGCCATGGTGCTTGCTGGGTTAGAAACCATCAGCTGATGGCTTGGGGATCTGAATCTGTTCGGGTCACAGAAAAGCCAGCCACCACTTTTCAGTAGGCTGCTAATGGCATGTCCCACTGCAGTGACCAAACCAGCTTCTTCTAGCAAGGTTTTGTAGTGCCGGCCAGGTCTCACCATCCATCTGACACCACCCTTCAGCTGGTGGTATTCTCACCCAGACACTCATAGCTGAAATGCTTTTCTGGAAGCAGCTACAAGTGGCCGCACCTACACCAAGGAAAAGGCTGAGGTTAAATCAGGTTTGCTAGCTCATGTCAGCCAAACCTGATGGAAAGCTGACTCACTTTTGGTAAACAGCTGTGGTTGTTTAAGATACTGCCACCCTGGGTGTTTGACTCTGTCAGAGTCACAGCCCTTGTAGAAAAAATGGCTGGAGAAAACAAACAATCATGCCTTTGGCTTCCCAGTTCACTGCCTGGCATCTTAGCGTGAAGCAGCCTCCGTGCGTTTGTCTCGGCCCTGGGCTACTGGGATGCCTGTGGCTTAGGTATGCGTTGCTTTCTGGGAGGCTGGGGAGGAATAATCTAGCAGAAAAGGGAGGATGGATGGCACTGCAGTGTGAATTTCTGGAGCTAGACTTTCAGAGTGAGGGTGGTACTGAAGGGGCAACTGAAGCCACCCAGATCCAACGTCTTTCCCTCCACTCACCCTGGCATTAGGTGGAAGACAGGCAACAGAGTCACAGTCAAGCTGTCGGGAAGTCACAGGGACATCCATGGTCTGCACAGACACCCCCCATTTGTATGTGTGGTGTTCTGATTCTCCAGAGCACACCCGAGGGCTCACACCAACCGGAGCAGGCTCCCAAGGCTTTTGCAATATAATAGGGGAGAATTCCTCCTTCCTTTCTGGGCAACCTGGCAGGAGGACAGGAAGCCAGACATGCCACGAAGTAGCAATCAGATAGTTCTCTTAATCAGGGCTCACTTTCTAAGAGCTCCAGCAGGCTTCTGAATTTTGCTGACTATTTTGGGGGGCTGGTATTGGTATTGCTCTGAAACCTGGAAAAAACACCCAGCAAGTAAGATGGGTATGCATATTTCTTAAGTTATGTGCAGTACAAAGGATGTCTCCAGCACGACAGTGTGTGGTACCTCACTCTACCCCCATCTGCACAAACCGGGAGGGATTCCCACACCAGGCAGGGGAGACTCAGGGCCTCTCATTTTCTCTTTGCTTCACCCTGACTATTGAGATGAAGCAGGCACTGAGATAGCAGTGCTTACATTTTTTCACTGAGTTGAATACTTCCTTTCCAAGACACTTATGCACCGACTCCTGCAGAAGCCAAAGCCAACAGCGTACTAATACCTGTGCAGCACTGCTGAGCAAAAGGTCAAAATCAGGCTCACTGTATTACTCATGCTCCCTGCCTGAGGAACTGAAGGTAGTCTTAAAGATTATGTTAGGGCTTTGGGAGATTTATGATATAATTCCAGGCTGTCTATGGGCTTTCCCCCCACCCTGTCTAGCTGCCTACAAATTATAATAAATTGGAAACACTGAATGCCTGAATATCCAATATCCAGGGTCCCTGACACAGCGATGGCTGATGTTTGGAGTTTCACTTCTCAAGGTGAGTAATGTCAATGTGTGTGACCGCAGTCAATTTCTCACTGTGACAAAGACCCAGCTATAGTGATCGGGGACAAGAGTATGTCAAACCCCAAAGGTTTAATCCTGGATGCACTTCTTCACTCTGATTTCATGATGTTACACTGTCATAGAATGGGAGAGCTGACTCTAGGAGCTGGAGGCTGTGATTCCGTTATTGATATGCTCCTCCTTGTCCCCTCATTGGATTTTTTACTGGAAACATCACAAGAGTTTTGTGGGGTTTATGAACTATGCTTTTTATGAACCAATTTATGCACCATGCTCTGCTCTCAGCTGCACCATGGTAATTCTTGAGTGATTCCGTTTCTTATTCAGTAACAGGGCAGAGAAATCACTGCAATGTCCTGAATTTCATTCTACCTTTAGGGCTGCAGCATGGTGGTTTTCACAAGTAAATAAGAGGGTTGCAGGAAAATACAAATGTTGACACTGTTGGGAGAATTTAACCAACTAAACAAATTCCCAGCAATTGATCACGCTTGTAAGGTACCGGAGAGCAAAAAAAGTTGTGCTCCCACACAAACAAGAGTGATATTTTCAAACATGATAGCTGCATCTGAAGTTAAAAAAAAAAGAAAAAAAAAAGAAACCAACAACCTCAGCAGCAGCACAAAACATCCTTTGTTGCCGGACGTGAGAAAAACACTACAGTTCTAAAAAAAGCCATAGGAAGGAAGTGGAAGAACCTCAGAGGCGAGTGGGAGTGCGAAAGGAATGTGGCTGCATTTTTCCCCCTCCCTGCATGTAAGCTCGCTGTTCGCAGGCGAAGGGAGAGCTGTTGGGGGAGTTTTACTATTTGGGAACTTTGCTGTTCAGAAGTGCAGTTCATATTAAAGGAATTGACTCTTCTGTATTCTCTTTCTGGACTTTGTAGTTAAAAAAAAACACCACCACCCCAAAGGACTAGCAGGTTTAGCGTCCAAGTTCTGCTCTTGGTTCCACTTCTGTAAGATCAAAAGGATCTCATTTCTGATGATTACTTTAATTCTTTCATTGATTTTTACCACCTTGATGCTCCCACTCTTTGCAGCCTCCTTGGTGCACCCACAACCAATAAAACACGGGAGGGAGCAAGCACTGACAACTTCAGCACTGAAACATTCAGAGAAGCTCTGAATTATATTCCTTGTAGCTCCCAAGCCACGGAGATTGCCAAAAACCAAGCAGAAGAAAACAGAAGAGTCATTTGAAAACAATGTCGTGAAAAGGAAATCAATTTCGTATGCATTTCTGAGATTAAAGACCAGCATAAAAGAGAAAGAACGTGTGGACCACAATCTTAGGAGGTCCTTATGTCACGCTATGGCAAAGACTTATGGGCAAAGTAACATGTACTCTCTCTACTTACAATTACCTGCATCTTTAAAACACCTAACTGGACCACTGGGCCAGGGAGTAGCCTGATGGCCCTGAATAATGAATTACTTGCTAAGCTACAGTCACTGCTGGTAGTATGTCTCTAAGAGGCATGCATTTGCTGAGCAGTGCTACATGGGCCACATTTGCTTAACCTGAGAAAATGCCTTATCATTTCAGCACAAATTTGAATTCTCTGGAGAGCCAGCAGCAAGAAAGAAAATTGGAGACTTTGAACTGAAATAGAAAGAGACTGAGATAGTAAAAATCTCAATATACAAGGGATTTCTTTGTTTATTTGTTAGTGATGTTTGTCATCCCACTGCCTGGCTAAATCTTGCGGTAACTGTGAAATAGCCTAAATTTTGTTTTATGGGGGAGTGATGTAAACTCTGAAAGGCTTCACCTTTCACGTTGCCTCTTTGCAGCGGTGCAGTATGTTCCCTCTCTTCCCAACAAGAAATATAATTTATATTTAGCATTTCTCTTCACTTGCTCTCCATTATTAATGAGGCTTGCATGAGAACACACTTTCTGTTTTGTTCGAGAGTTTGTTTGCTCCTCTGCTGCCTGCAGCCATGCTGTTGCATTCTCCATACGCTACTGCAGAGAGCAAAGGCAGTCAAGGAGCATGGGCAGGACAAGGAGTAATGGCAATGATGCTCCTGACAAGCCAGGCTAGTCAAGGGTCTGTCTCCCCCTTCCCAGGAAGGTGAGAGGGGCAGCAATTTTGCTTCTTCATAAAAAAATGTGACAGAGCCCCCACACACCCTGTGGCTGCCATGCTTCACGTTCCTACTTGCTAGAGATTTGCTGCTATCTCAGTGTTAATGTGGAGGAGCTTATCTCTATGTCCAGCGCTTCCTGTGGGAAAGCATGAACCCGACTGCTGCCTTGTGTTTAGCAGAACTCCTTACACTGGTGCAAAACAGGTGGGAAACCATGTCCTGCTAAAAGACTTCTTAGCCACCTCTGTGCAGCAGCAGGGAACGGGAACCTCATGTTTTTTCTCGCTGTGGGCTTCCTCCCAAGTACTGAGACCAAGCAGGGGTCCCAAAGATGGTTTGCTCCAAGGTAAAGTTTTTAAAGTTACTTGCATGAGCAACCACGAGAGCCCCTGCAAATTGGAAAAAGACCAATAGATCTTTTACAGCTCCCTGATGAGGCAGAGTAAGGCAACACCTCCATTTTACACAGGGGACCAGCAGCCAAAGAGAGCTGGAGGATGCGCCTAAAGCACACATGGGAAGTCTGTGGCACAGCAAAAGGAGCCGTGACTTCCAAACCAGCAGGATAAGCCCTTCCTGACACAGGCTCTTCTTCCCATCCTTCACAACAAAGGCCTGACTCAGGCCCTTGGCTCTGGGTACTCTGCACTGACCTACTCTTCACCCAGACCTTTCTCCAGGGGTGGTCAGAGCTCTTGAGTTCTTGTGTGGACTTCTCAGTGCTGGTAGCTGACAGCAGCTCAGGGCATACCAGATGCCAGGGTGATGAGTGTCTTCCAAACATACAGATAGACAGTTCCTGTGGTTCTGCTTTTTTGTTTACGCACGCAAAACCAGCCCCAACTCTTCTTCAACTCCTTCTCCACTGAGAGACATCTGGAGCCCTGATGGCCAGGGAGAGCCACGGGAGGACGGCCCCGGTGGAATGCGCGGTTACAGCACTGAGCTGTGATTGAGACGCTCGGTGCCCAGTCCTGTCTTCATCTTCCTGGGTGATCCTGAATAAACCTCAGTGGACTTGATCCACAGCCCCTCTGTTTTCTCTGGTTGCCTTCAAAGTCTACCAGGTCAGGATTCAGGTTTCTCTAAGGCTATGAGCCACAGCCATCATGACCGCTGCGTCTTATCACCAAGCTCAAGAAGAGATCCAAACTCTCTGCCGATAGACCACCGGTCACTATACCACTAACGGAGAGGAACAGGCTTGACAACTAATGAGCATTTCTAGCGGGCAATGTGAATGCTGCCTTCAGTGCCCAGCTTGCTTGCTGTACGGGGCAGCTCTTTCTCCCATCTTAGTTCTGCAGCTCTTCAAGGTAGGACCTGTCTCCTACAGCCTGTGGTACTGCAGGGACTCCCTCCAGGGTGGGGGCCCACCATTTGTGCTGCAATACTGGAAGTCATAACAGGACGCTGGCTCCACGGTGGGAGGCAACACCCACACACGTAGGGAACGATGCTGGGAAAATTCCTCGGCGCTCCTCCCACGGCCCATGTGCCCCAGCTCTGCCAGCAGATATCGGCGGGGGGCCCTGGGCCTCCCGTGCACCGCCGTCCCTGCAGCCCCTCTGCTCCCACCGCTCCCTCCGGCACGCGGTGAGGCCGGTACGACGCGCTGACGAGGACGCGGCGATGGTGGTGTAAGGCTGCTCTGCATCGCCTGCTCTCGTAGGCTCGACAGCTACCAGTCAGGACAAGACTGTTCCCAGAAATCATTCTGCTCTCACATTAATGAGATCACTTTTTATGAAACAGTGTGAAAAGTTAGATCAGATGTGTTTTTCTCTGTGGGAAACGCGTTGCTATTTGTCATTCATAGGATGACAGTGCGAAGAGCTGCGTGCACTCTTCCCATTCCCTTTCCATCTCTACACTTGGGTGAACGGGGTGTTTTGCCTGTGCCTTCCACCATCACCAGAGTTTATTTTTAACTCACTGACTGTCACTGTGCCTGTTTGGTGACTTCCAGTGCGAACAACAGCTTGAAATTGGCTGTTGCAAAGCTGATACTCGAGTTAGTACCAACCGATTCAGCTTTTGGTTCCTGCTCAGCGGCGGTGAGCGAGGTGAAAGTGCTGTAACCCATTACCCAGCCCCTGAGTCAGCCCAGGCCATTTTTTTTTGTTGTTTGTTTTCTTTACAGCAATCTCTTGAGTGGTTGCAGAAATGCAAACAGAAAGCGCTCCTGACAGATTGAAAATAATTAGGAACGTCTCAGAGTCACTGGAGCAGAGATTTTGTTATGATAATAAAGAATGTTCTTTGCTGGTGTATTATTTTAAAAGGAGAAAATTAAAAAGAAATATATCATGAAGGAGCTGACAGTGCTCAAAACCCACATCCTGTTGTTATCCATGGGCCTGGTACTATATACTGCTGGCAGCTGTGAGATGAACTTTCCCATTAGGCCCCTTCCAAGCCCTTAACCCTGACCCAAAGGGACCTTCTTTCCCTCTTTTAAAGGGAGAGAGAGAAATCAATCTCCCTGCTGATTCAGCTGCGGGCCTCTTATGTCCAAAGAATATTAGCACTGCAAAAAGAAGAAGGAAAAAAAAAGTGCAGATTGAGGTATTTTTAATGATGTGGATCGGTGATATTTATGGACTAAGGTTCCTATCCCTGGGACCCATTTGATGCAATCAAATTACTTTCATAAAGCATCAAAGACTCAGATTCTAAACTGAAAACCCTTGTTTGGTCTTAATTCCTTCCAGCATGCTTAGAACTAATAATTTCCAAGACCAGATTAAAGTCACGGATACTACTACTCCTAGCTCTTGTAAACTTCCTCCTGCAGGACTGCCTTGCTTGAGAACCATAGACACTTTTCTCAGGCTTTTTAACAGCTACACACATGTCTTTTTAATTTCCTAAGACAAGGCTAGTTCCTTTCAAGATGTTCCACTGGCTTACTGCTATTACTGTCAAAACTCGCTTGCTCTCCCACTTTTGCCTGTTCTCTCTCTGCTTACAGGCTTCTAGGAATATATTAAGCTGTATTTTTTAAAACAGCAGTGTTTCCTTCTTCTTAGCTGCCTTGTTTTACAAAAAAAGAGAAAGAGAAGAGCAGAGCAGAGGGAGAGAAAATGGAGAAAGACTGAGAAAGAAAAAAGAAAGAGAGAAAAAGAAAGAAAGAAAGAAAGAAAAAGAAAGAAAGAAAGAAAGAAAGAGCCCCACCACACTTAACCCTAAAGCTCAAATCTTTTCAATCTTTGTAAAAAGCTAACAGTGCCTCATTTAGAGGCAGAAGTAAAAAGTTCACCAGAAATGCCCCCATCTGGAAACATTTACTGGCTTAAGGTATCTCTGTCTTTTGCCATGTTTCTGTGAAGTCACATTTACAAGCTAAGCCAGCCTTTCTGCTCAGATAGTCAGGATACAGAGACAAAATAAACTTTACCCCAGAGCCTTGAGGATACTTGTAGTGCCTTGTAATATACCACTGTCACAAAAATCGTGTTTGTGCAGCACTGCCTGCAAGACACTGTCTGACAGAAGAGAACACAGCCATTTGGGGAGGTCGCACACCCAGCCAAAGGTTTGTGTCTGGTCCTCTATACCCAGAGTGACTCCTCTGAAGCTACTGAGCACACATTTCAGTGGTCTTTGAGGGGGTACCTTAGCTTCCTCGGGGCGAGCTGGGGCTGGTCCAGGCAGGGAAGCTGGAGGGAGATAAATGGGGGCAGCCCTCTGGAGAGCTCCAGCCAAGGTGAGCAGCCTTGACAGCTCAGTGAAGATCAGCAGGTTAGCACACCCTATGTCTGCCACAGGGGCAGCTCGAGGAGCACTCCAGGCTCCTTGGACTCTTCACTCACAGCTCTTGTCCCCAGCATGGTCCCAGGGTAACTCAACTTCGACTGGTTTCACATGGATTCCCATAGGCCTAACTGTGTCCAAGCCATCGTTTTGTTTTGCAGATTCATGGCAACTCTCACATCCTCTGTGTGCAGATGGTGTCCATGGACTGGGTCAGCTTCTTCAGTGCAAGAGCTCTGAGAAGTAGAAAGAGTGAAAGTCTCATGGGAGATGTCTCTGGAGCTGAAGGTGCTGAAGGCTCCAGCATCTCTAACGCTTTTGCCATGGTCCTGGACACAGAAAACCAGAGGGAAGGAAGAGGAGAGGGAAGAAGGGAGGATGCTACTACTTTGTATGGTGAGAAGCCCTCCTTTCAACAGAAAATAGCAAAGCTGCCTCCTCTTCAGCCTTTCACAGATAATTCTGGTGGGGGCAGAGGAGGTGTCTGGTAGATCAGAAGTAGGCTACTGAATTCAGCAGTCTGGTTAAATCCAAAATTAATCTAGGTAATTTTTTGTTACTGTGACAGTAGAAGGATGGATAAATGCACTTTGAACTCACTACGTTTTTATGTTATTTCTAGCTTTGGTATCTAACATGAAGTATCCAGGTTGGAAAACTCTGACCTAAAGGTTTTCTCCATTTCATCTGTGAATGAACTCAGCAAAGGTTTTCCTGGCCTGAGTAGGAAGTGGTGAAATTTAACTCATTCATATGCCAAAACCACTTTAAGATCCTTGGTGAGGAAGCATTATGGAAGAGCTGAGCGCTCAGAAATTGTGACTCAGGCTTTCCTCTCTCCTGTCCCACCCCCAAAAATTACAATCAGGAATTGGCTCTAAAAGTGCTAATTATTATTTTTTTAAACAAGTAGTAATGGAGGAGGGAAGTATTTGATTGGACTCCTAGGTTTGAAGTGACTGTGTTCATCTTTTCAAGCTCTTCTCTGCTCCTGAAAGGGACAGCTTTGATTTTTTTTTTCCTCTTGGTGCAGATCTAGATGTCAGGTATAGGATGTGACCTAGGAGGAGTCACAGTAGCTCCAGTGACTGGGGACGGACTGTGCAGTCTCCTAAAGCACTCTCTCTCACGGCAGTGCAACTTCACAAGTTCTCTTCTTGTCTGTGATCCCCGAGTGTGATATGGACCAGGGGTGAGCTGAGCCTGACGCAGGGGTCTCGGAGAGGGAGGGAGGCCACGGGGCTCCAGACGTGGGGTGGAATGGGCCACGGTGGGAACCTACACCTTTAGAGTAATCACAGGACTCAGGGACCTGGAGATTGAAGTGAGACCATCCTCCAAGGCGAGACTGCTGCTGCAGTCAGGCGAGCTGGCAAGCCACCAAGGATAAGGTGTTATCATCATTCTAATTAGCTGCTGAGTTACGATCCCTGATTTCATCATTTCATGGAGTGCACAAAGAGGACTCCAGGGAGAAGGAGCCTTAGCACAAGGCGCACTTTCAACACAAAAACTGGGCTGCCAGGATCACATCATCTTTTGGCTTGTGGACTTACAAAGTGGAGGACAGGAATGTGCTGAAAAAGGGAAGCCCTCTCTACTTCTGAGTAGCCCCTAAGGTTAGGGATGTGACAGAAGCTTTGAGGGGAATGAAAATTTAAAAAGAGCTAGCTATTTGTTTAAAAAAAACATGAAAAAAAAAAAGAATATAACACTTTGCTGTTGCCATCGGAGATACGAGTCACAAAGAGGACACTACTGCACATCACAAGCCTGATAAAAATTATTATAGGAAACAGGAAAAGTGAGTTTCTGTAGGCGTCACATTTAGAGGGAGGAGACCTAGAAGAAAGAGTGAGGAGCTGGTGATATAAAGGACAGTCTGGGAGTTGGAAGTTATAGCCATGTGACATTGTGACCTTTCAGGCCTTAGACTTCAAATGAACTTTGGCAAAACAAGACTCTGTCCAGAGGGCCAGGCATGATGGCAACAGGGTCATGTCACACGAAATGTCAGAAAACTCTGTGTCAGACAAATAAGAAGCAGTGAACTCTGGAGCTGGCCGCATCAGCACAGCTTCCCACCCCAGGGCGAGCTCGGGCGTCTGCCACCACATCCTCAGACCTGCGCTCCTGTTCATGGGCACCTATAGCTCCGGCAAGGACTTGGAGACCTTTGTTCCCCTCTTTGGCACCTCCTTGCCCTGTCCTAACTATAACCCATGGTTAGAAAAGAAAAGGTTAGCATAATTCATCTTCTCTAGTGCCTGTCTCTGAAAGAAAATTAGTTGTCTTAAAGTATGCAGATAAGGTATCTTATCTGTCATTCTGTAGCCAGCGGAGCCTTTTAAGCCTACATGTCTTCCCTCCAGAAAGCCCGGTGAACATGGGGCCCTGGTGGCTCCAAGAAGACAGGTGCATAGAGCACCTACACCAAAGCCGTCTACTGCTCTATCTCATAGTCGCCAGAGGCTGAAGAAAGGGTCTCACAAGAAGCTGTTGCTACCACGTAGAATCTGGTATTGTAACCACCACCAGCAGCTGTTCAACACCAGAGTACAAGAAGCTCTAACAAAGTGCTTATGCTTGCGTCGGGGATAACAACCCTTTCTGCTATAATTAGCGGGGAAACTGAGGCACGGAGAGGCAGGAGTTGCTCATGGCCACACAGAGAACGAGTGGCTGGACTCCAAGCTCCTCCACCGATGCTCTCAGCTGTGATCACCCCTCCAGGCCATGCTGCCTGCCACCAGGAAAAAACAAGAAGAAAGTCTGCAATTGGGCAGCTTACAAGACTATAAATATAGTTCAAGGTTGCAGTGATACAATAATAATCCGCAGGAGTAAAACCTGAGCCATTTATGTGTGTGTGTGTGTGTGTATAACCAGTGCTGGGTTTGTGTGTATGTTTATAATGCTGCTCAGAGACGTCCTCCCCATTATACTTTGAGTAAATGCATACTGTTCTGAAGACAAATTATTTTCTTCATGTGGCTGTGCTTTCCTGGTCCTTTCTCATCTTCCAGATGCAGGGCTTTTTTTTCTTTCCCTCCCTGCAACTCATTCTCCTCCTTGCCATCAAAATCCTTCTTTCCTTCTACTCCTGCCTTCCTGCTCGCCTGGGACAACAGGAGCAGCCAGCCAGCAGATTTGCCCAGCTAGCAACAGTGCAGTCAGAGTCCTTCTCTCTTGCAGAACCAGTAGCATGATACAGAGGAGCAGGAGGCAAGTGTAAGAGAAGGGAAAAAGCTTAAGGCAGTAAAAGGATAGTCTGGCTTCCAGAACGCTGCCTGGGAAGTCTCTAAATTGTATAGTTGATGTACAGGTGTACACCAAACTGTAATCAAGAATATGGAGCAAAGATGGCTATTCCTGCCTTCCCTCCAACATGGTTTGGGAGTCAGCTGAGAAAAGAGCTCACTACCTTCTTTCCCTCATGCACATTCCTCCAGAGATGTGCTTCTTGCAGCTTTCTTTTCCTCTGTCCCTGTCTGCCTTGCTTCCTCAAACCACAAGACACAGCTGGAATCAGGGACAGGCTGCTGGGCCAGCCCACCTCCCCCTTTTTTGGTTGATTGTAATCTCACCTTCTTGTGTTTTCAATATACTCATCAATTCTCTTTTCCGTAAACAAGTCAAGTCTTCATTTCTATTCATTCACAGTTTTTGCTTCGTGAGCTTCTCCTGTGAATTCACCCCATGTGTTATAACGCTGGATCATGTTTAATTTATGCCATTCAGTCTCTCCTTCAGACCAGCCTCCCTGGGCAGCAGCCCCAGCCTTTTTGTACCACTGTCCCAGGACAAGGGCTTGGAAACTAGACCCTTCCCTCTGGAGCTCTCTTGGCTTTTCCACTCTCGTTGGCTCAGCTCCTTTCCTTCCCAGCCTACCAGCTGTTCTGGGAACAGCAGCTACACCCGGAGTGCCACAGGCAATGACTCAAACTGCTTTGTGTCCTTAGGCCAGTCAAAGCATGCCCTAGTTTGGGATGCTTTCATGTACCAAATCCCCGCGTGGCCTGACTTCCCAGAGGTGCTGGGCAAGTCAGGTCAAAGTCAGTGAGTACCAAGAGGCTCAGCATCCTTAGGCATGAGGGAAACAGTAACACCCCAACTGAGGGGACAGATTAGACCACAGACCCTCATTCAGTTCCCAGGGGAATCAGCTGAAATCTTTAGGTGAAGGTCACGACTAGTCCCAGTCATGTCAAATAAGTAACTCCCACAAGCACAGTTTGCACCAACTGGTTCAAATGCATCACATTCCTACTCTAATCACTGATTAAAGAGGAGGAAACTGCACATAAATTCTGTTATTGCATGGGCTGGACTTAAACCCCTATCAGTTCATATCTTGTTGCAACCATAAATCTTCTTCAGCAACAGCAAGTTTTTATCAAGAAGTAGCCATATATTCCTATTATCTGGCAGCTGGCCTAAGATCCATAGTTTATAAAACCTGTTTTAAAATAAGCCATAAAATGCGTTACATATATTACTGTAAACCCCCAGGGGTTCAAATGCAAGAGTTGGACCACAAAATCATGAGACTGGCTTAAAAAAAACAATCCAGGAGATTTAAGAAAGAAAATAATGAAAAGAATCCAACATTTATTCACTACTGGGTTTCTGAAGCTATAATACACATTGCCTAAATGTTCACAACATTTTTTCCCTACAGCCACGATGGGGTCAAATATTTTTGAACAAACTTTAGATTTCTACTTTCTCACTTTCTTTCAGGGGCTGCTGGTTTACCAGAGAAATAGTTTTCTTACAACTTGCCATCATAAATGTATGAATTCACTGCACAAACCAAATGACGTTGGTCATTATGAAGTAAATCTTTTTGCTAATAATGACACCGACTATGATGGAGTCATGCCAGAAGTCTGATGCCATTCTGGTTAAGATTAGAACATTATATTGTCCCAGGGATACTAGCAGACATTCGACTAAGCTGTCATAGTTGGCAGTAAAGCCAGACCTGCCCAATCCAATACATTCTTCAGCTGACGAAATGGACCGAAATGATACAATGGGATCTTCATGGGCATTAGAAGGAGTTGGAAAGGGTGAGGCAATTTGGCAGGTGTAGAAATGCGATTGGGAAAAACAAGATAAATATTTTCCCTGTGAATAATTGTCCACAAAATCTGCAAGTGAGGCAATAAAACCCGGCTTACTGGAATAACTCTGGCCTGTGAAAGAAAGGTCTTTGGTAAAGATGATGCAGAACGATAAGTAAGAGCAAAGGAGCATACCATACAAACACGGCTGTGAGGCAGCACTGTGTGAAGGCAGGATGGCTTTGGGAACACCACTATCTGGTGGGGACTGTGCTGCCCAAATCCTGTTCAGTTCTGGAAGTGGAATAGTGCAGCCAACAGCTTCCAGTGGTTCCTCTGGGAAAGGCAAGCAGCTTCTAGTGTTTGTACATGGTGTTCCCATTACAAAGGCTGCTCATTTTTTATAAAAATTTTGGGCTGTAGTGAGACCAGCTACTCCAGGTATCTAATGTAGCACCCTACCACTTTGGTACCTAAGGTCAAAAGAGGGGCTTGTTTGCTATTCACATTGCCTGGCTCTTGGCACAATCAATACATAATCTGTTCACACGGTACCTTCTGACATCATGTCTGAGCTAAGAAACCTACCTGCAGAGTGGTAAGGATTTGGTTGGGTGGTGTTTGGATGGTCCAAGGATTTGAGTGGAGAAAGCTTAAAGTAACTGGGACATTAAATAAGGCACAAACCACAACTGGTCTCCTGCCATCCTACTCTTTCTTTCTGCAGACTGTACAAAGAGCTGGAGTGAGCCAACCCTACCTAGCAGGTGGTTTGAATCATAACTAAGATAAGGCTTGTTGCAGACAGCCTGAAGATGACCATTTTATTATTTGCTTGTTATTGATTCTGATTATTTTCATGTCAAAATTGATCTCCAAGCCCCCACAGATCTCTGATACAACTGGCATCCAAAGATGGATAAAGTGCAAAAGGGTTTATACTTGCTGAGAGAAATACTGACTTGCATTCTTGCAGTTATGTCTATATAACCTTCTGAGAAGCATTCGGCCCTAAGTGGCTGGCTGGCGCTCAAAACATTTCTAGAAAAAGGCATCAAAATCATCTTTTTTCTAGGCTGTGAGATGATGGTTATGTAGGTCCCCTGAGGGTGCTCTAGCCCTGTAACCAATGAAGGCTTTGTAAGCCTTTCTGGAAAGGCTGAAGCCCAAGCAGAAGGCGAGTCTGGCCCAGGTCTATCTGGAGTAGATGTGCTCAGTCCTGAGCAAGCAGGAGGTCCAGCCTCGAAGAAGGGAGTGCTATCCTGCAAGGGCAGCTCCGCAGAGTCCTGTGCATCTTCCCCCTCCACTGGGTAAGAGCAGCTCACAAAGTCATAGAAGCAAAAGGAAGGATTTTGCCCCTACAGGAAGCCTTGAAACCTGTATTGGAAATCTTTCCTGAAGATGACACATTTATGAACAAGCATATTGCAGGAAGCACATAAAGGGAGTATCACTACCTAGTCAATTACAAAGGATCAGGGACTCCCTTGATTTCAGAAGGTGTAGAAATATTTACTTTTATCCATTGGATGGTGCCAGAGGTTTTGGATATTTGGCCATACTTGAACTGCTTTACTTTTGTAAATAATTGATAGGACAAGAGGAGAAAAAATGCTTACGAATGGCTCTGGTAGACACCAATGGTCCCTCCCTCGCACTCAAACAACATGAAGGTTGTGACACAAACCGACAAAGGAAAGGAAATTTATAGATACTGCTGCGCCATTAAGCCAACCCAAACATGTCCTTTGCGACACACAGCTGAAGGAGGTCACTTGCATATTTTGATTCCCAAAACAACAAAACAACCCGAACTCCCTGCCCAGAGACACCCAACACCTGCTGATGAGCAAGCCGTGGAATGCCCGCGTGTACACAGACGGGGCAGGTTCCCCGTCCAAGCATGTGGCCCAGCTGTGCCTTGCAGGCGGAGGAACAGCCTGAGCATCCTCTCCTACTGTTCAGGGCTCGGGAGTGGGATGGGTGAGCATTGCCTGGGTTCTCATTACACTGCGGAAGCTGTGAGACTCTCCTGGGCTTAAGGCCGGGATTTTCACAGGGAGCAGGGTGTATAATTCTACCCCCTGAAGCTGCTCTGAACATCATCCCAACTGATGGCTAAAATTTTGTCCTAAGTTACATCCTCTTGGACGCCGGTAAGGGCTCCTGGAAGTGCTGGGTTTGAGTCAGTCGTTAATTATCAAGGTTCGTCCCTTTCCCTTCTCACAGGGAGGCTGTTAAAAAGAAATTGTAGGGGTGGAGGGTGGTAATGGTAAAGCCATATCTTTCCTCTTCCTTCCTTATCTCTGCCTCTCTTCCAGAGCTTCATTTTTGCGGATCTGCCTGGTTCACAGAATTGCTCGCGTTCCCTCTGGCCTTAAAAAAAAAAAGGGGGGGGTGGGGAACAAAAAGAAAAAAAAAGAGGCCCAGCCTTTACAGCAGTATGCTCAGAGGGAGAGAAAAGCCTCTCTTCACCAAAGCACCCAGAGCTCATGCTCATCCACGACCTGTATGGACGTATTCTCTCTTCAGGCCAAACCGAACACTCAAGAAACTCCACGCTTGTCAACAGTGTAACTGGAAGAATCGGGCTATGTGGCATTTAACAGGCACTCTCTCAGACATGCAGGTTATTATTTTGATCATTGTGCCAAGCTACAACCCTCCTCATCTCTGGGGATTTTGCTCTATGTATTCAAATGCATCAGCATAGTTACCTAAACCTCTACTCACCAGGGCTTATGCATCTGCTGCAAACCTTCATTCTGAAATTAGCTTTGCAGTTTATTCCTCTGCATATGCTTTTAATAATTGAAAAGCAGCTACGATCTCCTCAGCTGAGTGGCATTTTGCAGCACATTTGTCCATATTGAGAACTATGTCTGCTTAATATTTGCAAACCAAGATAAACAGAAACAAAAGAAAGGAAAAACAATTTACAGCTTTCCAATGCACACACATCCAGCAATATTTTTCTCTACCAGCAAATACATCACAAACACATTAGGCCAAGAGCGGCAGATGTAAGGACTGCCAGGTCTTTGAAACAGTTTATTTTACAACCAATTAGACCAATCGTCCGCAACCTAAAAATTCTCTAAGTTGGCAGTCACACCAGGGAAGCAGAGATCTCTGCTAAAATGGCCTACTAAGATGTGGATGTAATCATATAATTGCTAAGTCTGTTTCTTTTACATAGAAAAGGATAACATCTGGTTAATTTGTGCACAGAACTCTGGCACTTTCTTTTTTTTTCTAAATGTACTCACCTATATTTTCATATCATGTAGCAAGCTGATCATGGTATTTTTGTATTTGTGTATGCAGTGAAAGGTTTTGGGAGGAAACTACCACCTATGCAGTCTGCTTGGCCTCTGCAGTTTTTCATGTCCATGGGAATGGAGCTGCTTTCTCTCCAAGGTAGCTGAACTGCATTTCTAGGAAATGCTCACTGGAGCCTCACTTTCTGCAGAACGTTTCAGCGATGCCCCAGGACTTGCAGCTCTTACACACCCTGAAAGCATCCCTACCCTCATGAACTCCTCCCTTTCCTTATGCATTTTTTATCATTTTTTATGTGATGTTATCATATAAGAAAGCCGAACACAGAGCAGCAGCCTCCCAGAAATTCCTCTCTCACTACCTTAGAGGCTGCATGAGCCCATCGAACATGGACTGGCTGCCAAAGACGGCAGAGGCAGAACAAGCAAGAGACCACCGTGGCCAGCAAAGTGGGAAGCTGTCTTGGCTTCTTCGTGGTTGTTCAGCTGTGTCTAAGCATCTGCCTATGACAGTTTTACAGAGGGTTTGAAGGTAAAGGGAGAAAATTTACTTGATGTTTGGTACATTTGAAAAATCCCTCCCCCAAACTGCAAAGAGACTTCCTTGAAAATTCAATTAATGGCCAAGGGAGCCACTAAAAAATTCAGTTAGTGGCAGCAGAACCAGAGCAGGTGGGGACTGACCAGAGAGCCCACAAAGCAGAGACAGGTAGCTTATGTCTGGTATGAGTGAAAAGGGGAAGTCGATCACAAGACAAAAAGACCATGGTGTGGTCAAAGCTGAGTGAGGAAAATTACCTTTTTGACATCATTTTGAATAAATTCACTTGCCTTTCTGTTCACACTGCCTTTACATTTGGAGGCTTTCTAGAGATGAGTTTTCAGAGTGCTCTCTCTGCAGTCTCAAATTACAGTAATTATGAATTACTCCTTTCAGATAGAACTGAGGTTTACGCAAGATTTTTAACTCATGCCTTTGCCAAGTTCTCAAATGTCCACTCTCCAGGCCTGAATACGAAGGCTGGGTCACAGAAGTTGTCCCAGTTTGGATAGCTTACGCCAAGAAATGCTCATCAGCAGGACTTGAGCTGCATAATGAAGTTTAGAATTGTGAAGAAGTGTTAAAAAATGAAACTATTCCCCAAGTGCTCATGGTGTGACTTGCACTGGTTTTACCCAAAGTTCTGACTTGCTCCCAAGACCAGAAACATTCCCAGGAATGCACATCTAGCGTACATTAGTCACTATTGGGCTAAACAGCAAAACATGCTGTGTATTTAATGAGTTATCCTCAATTTAAGGCCTATAAAGAGTCTACTTTTCCAATAGTCCTTTTTTAATTTAGCCCCATTTGCTGAAGATTGCCCATTTAATGCAACACATCATTATGTTTTTATTGTTAGCTTTTTATGAACTGTACCAGATTAGCTGCAGAGAATTTACACTAGATGCCCTAATTAGGCCCTTATAGGTAGTCATAATTTTCTTTTCATGTACCCATAAAGACTGATAAATTAATCTGCAGGAACATGAACTCCGTCATCTTTTCTCCCTCTTCACTACTCACTCCTTGTTCTGATAAAGCCCTAATGAACCCACTTGCACAATTCCCTTCTGTTTTGTTTTCCTTTAAAGGCTAATTTCAACTAGACAATTCAACCAACTGCAATATTTTTCCATATATGATGCCAGAGAATAAGCAGCAAGCATGATCCTTTCTTATATGATTTAATCATTTCCATTCTGAGCAGAAAACGATCCATCAACAAAGGCAAACAAAGAGGTGTGATCCATAGGGTTTAACTTTGGATCATTTATTTAACAGAGGGGAAAAGCAGGCAAAATAATAAACAGTAAATCCCTGCTAATTGTCAGTTAATTAGCAAAAAATGTCAGAGTAGGAATAGAATCTCTCCAAAAAACAGTAGCAACACAAAGAGTTTTCTCATTTACAGATTTGAATATGCCTCTCACACAGAACACAGCACTCTTAAAGGATCCAGTTTCTGATTCAGCAAAATCTTAAAAACTTCCTTAAATATATGCTTAAAACTCTGCTAACTAAAAGTGAATTTGGAGGTGGGGATTTTTGCAGGATCTCCCTTCAGTATTTTTTGTCCTTCTCAAGGCAGAAATCAGTAAAGGCAAATAACATGGTCTATTCATTAGTGATAGCACCCACTTGCAAACTGAAAACCGTCACTTTTGCTGCACTAAGTCCTTATCAACGGCTTGTCTTCTTAAGTATTGGCTCAGATTCAGCAATCATAGAGGGATTGTTGATTGCATTCATACCTGCAAAATGGCTAACTGCACTCCTAAACACATGTACAATTTCCTTCTTGAGTATTGAAACGAAAGAAGCTATGCTAGCAATATCAGCCATCAGCTACAAATGTGGAAGCAGTGTGCTTACTAATGAACTATTCAAGATATATCAGGTAAAAATGTGACTTTGGGTTATTAAATGAATGAAAACGATATTAGTGGTCTCCATTGATGAAATGTGGTGCTTAAGAGGCCTTGGGCTTGTATCAAAAAGGACACCATACCAAAATGTCTGCTGTAGTCCACTATACCAAATGCTAAGGAAGAAAAATGTAATTTTAAAAAACCCGGGGGTGGGGAGGATTCACCACAGATAGCACCCACAGTGAGTGGTAAAGGAGCTGAGTCACTGCTGGTACTCTGTGGGATTACAGTGTGCGGAGGAAGTCAGGATGAGGCCCTCATGCACCCTGGAACCAGAAAGTCCCACCGCAAAGCTCTCCTTAACGCAGAGCATTGTAGTTTTCCTTGGCCTCCTCTTTTGCTAGGGTGGGATTTTTTTTTTGCTTGGATTTCTAAGGAAAAGCACAGCACACATGTGGTCCTACTCCATGTGTACTTCTATGTGAATACTTGCATCTGCCTAGCCTTAGCCCCTAATTCTTGTATTTTCTGGACAATTTTAACCAAACACTGAGATATAAATGAATCTGAAAACATTTTAGGTAACTATATGGCTATTGACAACAGGTAGCCAGATAGAGAAAGCAGAGGTGTATTAATGATCCCACGGAGGCAAAGGTGCAAGATGACCGATTCCTTAGCAGACATCAGTGAATCCACTCAAGGCAGCCAGGACTCACTTGCTCACCACCCACGGAACAACCAGACGTGTTTCAGAGGGTTGTTTCCCCCACACCGACTGGTGCCTAAATGGGAGCCACCCAGACCCGTGAGCCTCCTGCACCGACCGAGGGCAGGGGGTACCCCTCCTGCCTCTGCCTCTCTCGCACCTCTCTTCTGACCCCCATGGGGAGGAGGAAGGGGTGCCTCGCACTACGCCGGGACCCTCATCCAGTACACAGCGTCTTCAGGCACTCGTTTCCAGCAGATCTCTGCAGATCCGCTGCTGCCCTGTGCAAAACCAGCACCTCAGCTGTTAGCAGCACAGCAAAATTTAAACATCCCAAATCTTGCAATCATGGATTAAGCAATCTTGCTCCTAGTTTGTGCCTCCTGAGTGTTAACTTCTGATAATTTTTATCCGAAAGAACAAAGATAAAAAGGAATAACAAAAGAAGTACATAAAGAAGGGGATGAGAATGGAAAACACAGTTCTAACTCCCCCAAGATATAACCGTTCCAAGAGTGTAATGAATTTTATACCAAGCACCAGTCTTGCCAGCCTCATTTAATTACGGGGCCATATACATAACCCCATCAAATTAAGTAATCAGGGACACAGTTTGGCTCCCAGACTCAGGCAGTGTCTTTTGATTACATCGGGGGAAAGAATATTAGGCCTTTGGAACAGCTATGGCCTGCGTGTGATTTTTCACATTATTTCTGGCAAGCACCCAGGATGTGTTTTTGCAAATACATGGCTCACCAAATAAATCTCAAAGGCCTGTGGAGCTCTCAGCCAGAAAAATGCTCCTTACCCCTGTCTTATGGGTAATTCTGAAGGGGGTTTGCTCAAGTGAGGATACGTTCCCAGTAAATAGAAGACAGAAGATGTTTTAGTAGCGTTTGCATGCATGGCAGCAATGCCAGACCTACCATGTGTTCTGGACAAACACTGGCATCATGGTGAATGGCATCATCTACCAGGTGCTGACACTGTGTGTGTTACAGGGCTCCCAGAGGGAGCAGGTTCATTAGCCATGTCCTCTACTGCTATCATCTGCCTTTGTTTAAACTCAGAAACTGAAAAATGCTGCCCTAACAAAGAATAGTTACTGTTGCCCTCAAAGGCTGGCATTGCTTTCTGCACCTGAGGCATCACAACATGCTCAACCCTGTCTGTGTCCCACCCAAACTGTATGTTCAGAGTCTTTTTTGGGCTAGCCATAGACTTTTAGAGGCAGGGGTCCAATGGGAGACATTTGGCTCACAGCCTCGGTTAGAACTAAGCCATGTACATGTGAGTCACTGCATCCTATAGCCGCAATTCACACCATACTTGTTTCCCCAGGCAGCACTGCTGCCTAACCCTGACAATGAGTTATGCTGCCCAAAAGGAGCATTTACACAGTCTTTATGAAATGCCCTAAATCTGAAAGGTGCGAAGGGGGCTTCTTAGGAAGTATGAAAGCCCCAGAAGCTCAGCACCATCCCTAAAGGGAGTGAACATTCATAGGATTGAACCTTTTGGTCAAGCCTATGTTGTGGTCAACCTGGGTATTCTGTGCATATACCAAAAAGCATTACAATTCATCTTTAGGGATTGCATGGGATCTGCTCAAAGCCTTTTCTGCTCAGCAGGATCAAAGTAAAAGTGCGATCCATATATTTTTAAAGCAGGATCTGTCCTATACTTTTTACAAATTAAAACTTTTCTTTGCTTTAAAGAGCTAAAACTTTTTGTATCAGAAATCATTCAACGGAGTTGGAAATATCAGCAGTATCCCCAATGTAATAGCACCACTCCCCAAGCATTCAAAAATCATGAGTCAGATGCCCCCCTCCAAAAGAAAAATCACACAATTGGCTTCAAAACTTGCACATAAAAATGTAATCAATTCCAAATATGGTTTTGGATTTCTTAGGATATAATCGGGATCATGTTTCAACCATTTTTCTCACACCAAAAGCGCTAGAAATTTTCTTTGTTTTTCAAATCAGAGCTGAGAGATTCTCACATAATCCATTGTTTCTAGGAGCTGGGGTTTTAAGCAAAATAGCAAACACTGGCTCATGATAAAATCACAGAGCTGGCAACACTGTCAGTGTGATACTTTTCTCCTACCATTAAAAGTCTGGAAAGGAAGGGAAAAACACCAAGATGTTCAAAAGGCTCTAAACAAACTCTCCTTTTGCATAAAAAGCACCTTTTCTTCAACCTCTGCTCTGTGTGTTAAATTCAATATGGATCAAACTCTTTTTATTAAACCATCACTGCTGACCAGCACAGTTGCCTACAGCAAGAGCTGCATTGGTGACCTCTTTTTGTGAAGCCTTCAGTGCCCTCCTAGAAGTATCACTGGGATGCGAGGGCATTCAAGTCCCAAGTCCAAGACACTGGGATAAATCTTGAGTACAAGACGTGCCATGTGGCCAAAGGAAAAGGTGGATACATATCCTTACACCAGGCAAATCAGTCCCTATGGTGGCCTCCTCTCCTTATGGCCAACAGCAGCTCAGACCGGGAGCTCCAGGCCGTGTTCCCACGCAGTCTCCAGTGCGGAGCAAAGTGCTCTGTGCCATGCCCCACGGCCGCCTCCTGTCCCTTCGGCTGGCACAGAGCTTGTCTGGCCATGCACGGTGGCACGCGGAGACACGGGGCAAGCTCAGGCAGGTGAGATCTCACAGGCTTCGGAGGATATGTTGTGGCTGGGTCCATGCCTTATAGGTGAGCTTGCTGCCACTACAGAGAGCAAACCTCACGGGCTGCCTCAGGGCCTGTTTGACTTACACTGTAGAAGTACCCCCAAAGCTTTTACCTCTATCTTAAATGGCCTTATTTGTCTTTCTCCTCCTCTGGCAAACACTGAGGGGCAGGGCGTATTTCACCTATTTATAGAGCTCCAGGCAGGAGCAATTCACCCTAAACTCTTTTTTTTTTATTCAATGGAAAAGAGTAAGCATTTCTAAGGTACAATTTTTCTGACCTATTTCGGATGTTCATAGATCAAGTCCTATGCAAGGTGTTCTTATTTCTCTCCACTGACCATAAACAGATCCATGGAGACCAGCTCTGTGGTAGATGTCTAAGATGTCTTTTGGAGGAGGGCACTGGAGGACTCAATAGATGCACGTACAACAAGAAGATCTCCATATTTAAGCCAAACCTCCTGGAAGGTTTTATGATAGGACTGGCACCTGCCTCATTAAGGAACAAGGAGAGATGACCATTTCCCACATCACCATTCAAACCCCACAGTCATTCCCTAACCACAGGGAAAACCAAGCTTGTAACCACCAACAAAGCATGTTTTGCATCCAGCTCAGATATAAACTGTTTCTGTGCTCAAGAAAACAGCACTATGCCTAAAATGTCATTTATAGCGTCATAGGTTTCTTCTTGGACTCTTTGGACAACATGAAAACCACTGTCCCCAGCCAGTTTTTAACGAGAGTTGACTAAAGCCAGTGAGAATTTGGCCATAGCTGTGTGAATTATGGGCCCGTAGTTTTTTCCTAATGAAAAGACAAAGACATTTTTGATCATAGCCTCTGCTCCTTGCTGTCCTGGGTATTTTGTTAAGGTTTGTAGGAGTTCTCCACAGAAATAAGCAACCTGTGTCACATCTGGGAGGACTGAATGGCCGCAGGAGAACATTTCCCATTATGCTTCCCAAAAGTGACTTCTGTCCAATACGGTCACACATAACAGCACTGAGCTCAGTCAAAAGGCTGTTGACACTCACTTCGAAGAAAGTTTTTAAAGATGCACTTGGAATTTAGTGGACACATTTCTCTCAAGAACATAACCCTGCCTTCCTCAGCACCTCAGTCCCCTTCGGGTCTAGGAACAATATAATGGTCAACTCTGATGTGAAGAGCAAGTAATTATTCTGATAGAGCCCAAACTGGAATCTGTGTCACCAAGAAGATCAAAATATCGATACTCCTGTTTTCCAGAGAGGGAGAGTTGACACAATACTCATGGAGAATGCCAAGTCAGGCTTTGAATGAAAGGCAGTTGTTGTTCTGAATCTCCTAACACTGGGCTCCACCACAGTGCTGACTGCCCTGCTCAGCATCTTCATAAAGCATTTGGGGAATTTGGTCATGGACTGACTAAACTGCTTGAATTTTTTTTTAAAGTCAATTTAAAATGGGAAGGAAGTGAAAGACCAGAGAAAAGCAAGCATAGTGCTGCTTTTTGATCCTGGAGTGATTGTAGTAATTGTAATCTTTTATATCTAGCTACTCTTTACAGTAATACAGTGAAAACGATGTCAAGACATAATAATTTGCTAAACATCTAGAGGGAAAAGGAAACCGAAATAATAGGCAGCACAGATTTAAAATGAGTGTTTCCTTTTTTGTTAAAACACACACAATTACCAATGGATAAAATCTTAAAGGAGAAATAATTCAGTATGCCAGAATAGGGCCACTGTGATGTGGTTTGAAAACTGGCTGAAGGTTCATAACCAAAGGCTAATGCTCATGTAAATGTAATGAGTTCTGCCCTGTGAGGCAATGCATGAATCAGTGTATTAAAGTGGACTTTTTTCTTTAGTACTTATTAATGATCTGAAAGAAGAAATAAACAGTTCAGGAATGAAACTGCCAACTGCTAACAGAATGGGAGAAACTGCAAGAAACGATGAAAACAGAGGAATACTGCAAATAGAAAGAAACCTGCAGTTAGAAAGCATAAGAAGTTGAAATTTAACTTGGGCACAAAAATGGCAACTTGTTGCCTGTGGAAAATAATTACTTGGCTTACATACACTCAGCAAGGTGGAGTCCAAGTCCAGATTCTGAAAAGATGAGAGTACTGAGGAAGAGCAGATGAGTGCCATCAACATGCACACCCAGAGCCTCAGAGGTATCCAAGCTCTCAGCTCACACTCCTTTTTCGGGAGGTAGGTACCTCTGTCCTCCCGAGAAATTAGTCCCGTGGCACAGTGTCACCAACCAGAGGGCACTAGTCCACAGGTGTGTTAGCCCGACACACCAACAACTGGCTTCCAAGTCTCAGCACTGCTGTGCCGGGAGGAGGCGGGCATAAGGGGACTGGGCACGGACACATAAAATGGTTTCAAGTGGTTGAATGCCCCCAGAGCTGGGCGCCTGGGAGGGCATCTTCAGCTGACAGCGAGCCAACAGGGCTGCCCTGCCTGGCACTGGTATGCAGTGGGTGCGCTAGTGCTCAGCACGTGCGGCTCCAGCCCTGAGGGCTTTGGGTGGCCCGAAAGGTGATGCTATGCTGCAGAGAAGACAGGGTGAGAGGGATGGGGACTGTTCATCCCCTGGCAAGCTCAGGATGAAGAGAGGGGAGCGTGCCTAGGAGGCAAGACGGCACGATTTATGAGGAAAACTGAAGAGCTGTATGGAGAATCTGTCAAGAATTAAGTGGGAGAAGTGAACATGGATGATAGCAACCTGCTTAAAGGGTGTAAAAAACAATCAGAAAGGCAAAGAATTTATGGCCCACTTTCCATAAAGTGTTCAGCCTCCTTTAGCTATTTACATCTGCCTATGTCTGGTACTCGCAAAGAAATGAGAGCTGAGCCCTTCTGAAAATCAGTTACATAAATGTAATGAGAAATTGAAACAGGAATAAAATCAATGCTGAATCTCAAAAAAAGACACCCTGATGCTGTGATGCTGTGGGACAGCATCCTGAGGGACGTTTCATCACTTGGGCCTTTTTAAATGGAACTGAAGAAAGCATTAGCACTAGTGCTGCAGGGAATCTGTGCTTCTGCAGGGAAAGAGGTAAGCTGTTTGCACCAGCAGGTGTTCTCCTCGTCAGCCTCAAACTTTTAATTACGCAGTGCAGGTTCACTTTTGGGCATGTTACAGGAAAAGAGCATTTTGAGCCCAAACCCATAGTTTCCCAGCCTCCCCAAGCTCTCACCCATTTGCAAACAATTGCGAAGGTGGAAGAATTCAGCGAACAGATGTAGCCTGCCCCCCTAGTCCCATCTGTTCACATCAGAAAACCACCACGCAATCTGGCACGGAGAGCACTCGCTGCTCAAGATAGATGCTGGCCTGGGCTGGGAGGGGAGAGGGAAGGAGGGGCTGGGGAGGGGCAGTGGTCGCAGGTCAGATCGGAGAAGCACTGCCAGCGCTGCGTGGGAAGCTTGCACAGCATCTGCCAGTACCACGTCTGGCTCAAGTCAGAACAAAATCCTCCAGCGAAGTCTGTCAAAACACAAAGAACCCGCGTGAAGCTTGTTGCATCCCCCTGCGTGCACATCTTCCCACGAACACCGCCGCGGCAAGGAAATGTTTCTCGTTCACCAGCCAGCCAGAGGAGGCTTGTGAATTTGGGGATGTAGGCATGAGAGGATGTGCGAAATACACAGCGCTGAAGGGAAGGCTGAAGTAAATGGGTGTTCAAAGGTGCAGGCGTGAAAGGCAGGGGAATACGGACTGCAAAGTGTCTGGATATTTGCTTTGCTGCACTGCACATCATGAACAGCAGTGCTTGGCACCCTTGAATGGGGTAAAATCCCAGCGATTTGGGAGCCTCAGTGATGTGGGCTTAGATCCTGTGTATCCAGCAGTCCCTGCTTCTTCCCTGGAAGCCTGACTCAGGGCATGGGCCGCTCACCCTTCCCTTCTTCATCACCAGCTCCTCCTGCAGCCTTTCTGCTGGGCTGGAGCTGGTCCAGGCCACTCGGGAGCACACGAGGCAGCGGCGAGGTGATGGAGCTGCAGTGTGACAGCCACCAGCGCCGGGCAGAAAGCGGAGACGGCTGCCAGTTCACGGTCCTCCCAAGCCTCCTCCTCCTCCGTCTGTGGAAACAGGCCAACAGCACTTTGTTCCTTCTCAAGGGTGTTGCAAAGATCTAGACCCATGAAGGATCTAGCTAGTGCACCTTTAGGCAAGTATCTAGGCTGTAAAGTAGCCACAGCACTGCCCTAAGCAAGCCATCTTTGAGTTCTCCCTACAACAAAAGTAGTGTAAAACCAGCACGCAGCCAAGGTGCAGCGTTAATGATGAGAAATGTACACAGCCTGCTTCTAAGTAAATAGAGTTATACCATCAATGAAAAATAGCAAAGCTGTTCCTCCCCCACTGCCGGCGTAATTCAGCACTTCACATGTGAAATCACAAAATACTAATGGGAAAAGGCAAAGCCATAATGCTCGTCTCCTACTGATAGCTGAGGTACGAACTATTTTTAATCCTTTTTTTTTTGTTAATAGATTTTCTTGCCTTGGTGTTTGGGGGTGCTTAATATCCTCTGGGAAAGATAAACATCGGTGATTATTTTAGGCCTGTATGACCTTGCTGAGGAGTAACATGACTCCGTGCAGGGCTGAGAGCAGACTTGGCAGAGCCGAGTTGTAAGGAAGTCTTCTATTGTGCAGACTTGCTTTGCCTGTGAAGCAATATGTTTTTTTGTCTTGCAGAGTGGAGCTCGGAGAAGAGGCTCAGCCTGCACCAAACTCTTGCAGAAAATGACTGACTCATTTTCAGAAAATCAAACAGGATCACAGGAGGAAGTAATAACTGGCCTTCGGAGCTGAACACTTTAAAACCCTGCTCTTGATTCACCCTCACAATGGCAAAGGAAGAAGATAGCAAATGACGGTGGAAAACAAGGCACATTCTGTTCAGTTTCAATCAGTCTTTGATTTATGACAGATTTCACTAAATCTTTAAAAAATGCCCACCCTAACATCTCCGGCAATGTTTTCTTTTAAACTAACAAAGCAGCGTTTCAAATTCCTGACCATGTCTTGGTTGGCCAACAGCAGAGCCTCTTTCCTGAACAAAATGATTTGTTGTAGCAGAGAGTGGAGTAAGCCACAACAGCTGTAAATCTGCATTTGCTTCTCTGCACAGCCCTGCTGCACCTGCAGATGAACTTTCAGTTCTGAAGCTGAAACAAACAGCCCTCGCAATAAATGAATTTATTAGCTGTCACATGTCCAAACTACTGCAGGGCACTTGAGTCACGGATGGAGTTATGAACAAGGGACAGGTTATAACCAAAGCAGCATAATGCAATTACTTTTAATGCTGCTTCCACCTAGTCTATTGCTCCGTTTAAGTCCTCTGCAATTTTGCCAGGGAAGCCCAGGGCACTGTCGTGGTCTGATCTCTTCTCCTTCCCCTGTCCCCTCCCACTCACATATAGCTATACGTGCCGCATACACCTGCACCATGTGGCGTGCGGCTGCGGTCCTACGCAGCATCCCCTGCCCCTTCCCACCCAGCCAGCTGCTGCGCCAAGCCCTTAACAAAAAGTTACCCATTTGGGGTAAATGAATGCAGCTGGGAGCTATCCTAAGCGTGCTTAGCTTCCAGCACAGCTCAAAATCCTTTTTGGATCAATTAAACTTAAGATTGTGCTTTTGGGCTGAGAGCCTGTTTTAAGACAGCACAAAGAAATGCAAGCCTGCCGTACCTCTCCTTGAATTCAGCAGACTCTCTGCAATACCCCGAGTGAAAAATGTGGCAGGATCTAAAGAGCTTCAGTTTACATGTGGGTCAACCTCCGAGAAAAAGCGTGACCAAATAGCACAAAGAAGAAATACCCAGGCACCCCGGAGCTTCCAGGATATCTACTTCACAAGCTTATCTTTGATATCTCCTCCCCATTAGAAGAATTTAGGTGATCTCAAAGAGGCAGAAAATCTGCCTTACTCAGCTGCAGGAGATGGCCAGGAGAAGGAAGGTGCGTTCTTGCAGCTGTGTTGACATGTAGCACGAGTTATTCTGCCTCCACAGACCTTCTACCTGGCTGGGACAGGGGTGAAAAAACACCGTAGGAATTCACAGCCCTTGCAGAAGTCTGTAGCAGCCATCTGGAGCAGCAACACTCTGTTAGGAGGAGGCTGAGGAATATGGATATTTCCTCATCGCTCATCTCCATAGCCTGTCCGCCCTATTGCCAGCACCCTTGGTTAGCCCCTGTAATTAGTCTCTGCCCAACCATGACCTTTCCTTCTCACTTGGGTAGCCTGAAATGCTGCTAGCTGGTAAAAGGTAAGATTTCAGTGAGAAGATATCACTAAGACAAACGGAGAAGACTTCAGTGTGTACAGGGGAAGCTTTGTACACTGCTGCCTAATAAAAAAAGATGTCAGGACAAGGATGCAATTAGGTTTGAAGCAAGTTTACAGCTTCAGCGCAACTTCCTCTCTGCCCGCTGCCCTGAAACTCAGACAAGCCTACTGCAAACAGAGTGAATCCCCTGGGGCCAGAGGAAGGAGTGCGCAGAGGTTTCCTTCCCATTTCTGCCCACCTCACCCCAGTTCTGCCAGCTTTCCTTCCCTGATGCTTGCAGAAGAACGTAAGCACCATTGACACCTGTATCTGGGGGCCTGGAAATGGTGTAAGCTAACATAGCTAGACCTGCTGTTGGACGTTTCCTTAGCTGGGCCTGGCTCAATAGCTACTAAGACCATTTTTGCCTTGGGGAAGGAAAATAAAACAGGAGCTCCGGAAGCCAACTTCCCAAATTTCTCTGACACCACAGCATGCACGACCCCAGAAAACTGCTGCTGCAGTTTATACCAGCCAGCTCCTCTCTGGCTAGTGGAGGAAACGCTGAGAAATGTTAAGGTCCTTAGAGAAGGAAACATCAGTAGTTCCTCGGATGGAGCAGCATACAAAAGAACATGCATTTTCAAGACGTGATTCAGTTTAACGATGACTCCCTGAAAGATAAACAACTTTGTGGATACTTTCACTGTGCACTCAGTAGAAGCTCTTCCTTTGGAAGGCAGTGGTAGAACTGGGTCCAAGTGTCAGTAAGAAGCCCAGCCTTCACACTCATCAACTATTAAAAACAATCCCTTCATTTCGTAAGACCTCACTGCTTTTAGATTCATCTACATCTGTTGTCCCCTTGTTTTTGTTGCTGAAAAGACTTGGAACAAATTATCTTCTGGAGTAAACTGGTGTGTCTCAGCTGATGTCAGTAGTGCTGCACCAGTTTGCACCAGTGGCAAATCTGGCCCCAGCCACACGAGAATCAGGAAGCTGAGGTTACAGAAAGGGTTATTTGCACTACAGGAATGAATGACAGTACAGTTTTAGTTTCCTGTGTGAATGCATTTCTCGCATCCCTCACTTTTGGTCGTTCTCACACACTGCATCCCAAGCACAGCATGCTGCAAGGCAAGATTAGAGATGTTGAGCATCTCATTAATTTGGAGCGTCCCTGAACACGTACCTACTACAACTCTGTCGGGAGGACACGAATTTCTGTACTGAACCAGCGTGTCACAAAACAAGTAACAGCTAAGAGGAAAAAAAGAAGACAGGATAAAATAACTCTTTTGAGCAGAGAATAGTTTTAAAGCAACAACTCTTCAGCTCCCTGGTAAGTAAGTACTCTGCTGGTGTAAGCTGTCACAGCTCCATCAAACCCAATTATTTACACTAGTTGATTTGTTCTGCTGTATTTGGAACACAGGGTTAGTCCAATTCTTGTTGCAGCAGTGGTAAACTTCTTGAGACATCACAGCCACCAAGTAACTGGAAAATCAGCTCCCCAGATAAATCCTATTAAATGCAATGAGATACAGCAAGGAGGCAACGGCTTCATTGACAAACCATGGCTGGATCCTGTGGTGATATCTAATCTTTAGACCTTATCTAGATCACAGTGAAATCAATAGGAATTTCTGTCACCTCCCATGTTGGCAAGTTCTGTCCCCAGGTTCTCAGCTAGAGCTCCCAGCTCAACCACAGAATACTGAGAGCCAGCCTAACATCAGACTGTGACGGTACACAGGCAGTCTTTTACCTCTGGAAGTAAACAGGTGATGCTGTTGGCTGCAGTTCACAGAAGGAGTCTCACATTGTCAGAGGTTTTGCAGGATTCACCCCTGAGTATGATCACAAGAGGACTGCAAGCACCAGAAGTTTGTCACTGACTGCTGCAGAGCCAAGATTTCCCTGTGTGTTCCCTGACCAAATCCTACAGAAAGTAATTTTGCTTTCCCCTGTTCTTATAGAAATCAGAGCTTTGCCAGATGACAATTTATGATGAACATTTATAACACTTTTCCCCGAGAAGGGCATGTTAAAATAGCATTCCTAGATGCATCTATTATAACACTGAACAGTCAGGTAGGAAACTCTGATTTCAAAAAGAAAATCAGAAAATCACCCCACAACAGTTCTTCCCTATAGAAAATTGATTTTTCTAAACATCCAGAAGCCCTGAAAGCAAGAAGAGTCCAAAACAAAACCCTGCCATTTTCCACCTGCTCAAATACGTTTTGGGAAGAGGCATGTGCCTCTGTCTCAATTAAATACAACATGAGAACATGGCATGGCAGCCAGGGTTGTAGGGAAAAGTCGCACTTCCAACAAATAAACTATGCAGCTGTGTTTTAAGACTTCAGAATAACCCTGACAACGTATACCTAGTTTCTGTACACTCAGAGGGAGTGCGATGAGAAGGCAGAGGCTAACCAGGGATTCAGACAGGGTCTAGCCTCCTAGGAGTGGCTGCAGTTATTCCTTCTCTAATGTGGGAGTAATGGGACTGGCTGCTTTAGTAAATTGCTTTGAGATCTGCCCGTAGTGATTTGTAGGAAGCATGCATCGCTATTAATTCCACCTCCAGGGAATCATGGCACTACTCAGAGTACCCGAAGCTCAGTATGCAGATAGTTTTTTGCTGGACCTTGATTCATTTTTTTCCCTGTTTACTCTATATATTTACTTTTTGCACTTCATTCAGGGTAGATAATGAAAACAGTATAGTCTGCTTCCACTTTTGTTTCTGGAACAGATCAAAGACTTTAATGGACTCGGACTCAGCAGAACTCTAAATGCTTCTTTCTGTACAGATACAGCCAATTAAATGGCCCTGTTGGCTTCCAGGAGGATTACTTGAGATCTCATTATTTGCACTGCTCTGAATTCAGTCCTTAGAAGACAGTGGACACATTCTGCCAAAAAAGAAAAAAAAAAAGTGGAAAATAGCAAAGGATTTTTTTTGCGTCTCCTGTATTTAATGCAATCAGCCTTAGCAAAGTGCACTGCACTCCTCCATGTTCAAGCAGTCCTGTCCTTTTTTTTTTCCTCCCTGCCTTGGAATTGCTACAGAGGGATAAAGTTCTGCAAAGCTCACTCACTCACACAGTTGTAATAAGTCAGAGCAGGTTGGCTCCCTGCCCAACAAAACACAAACTCCCCTGAAGTCTCCAGCTTTTCCATGGCAACACCACAGTCATCAACACAGCAAACAATTGCTCCAACCCCTTCTACGTCTCCCCTCTTAGCACAGGGACGGATAGCATTGCACCCAGCCCAGGGACCTGTGCTAATTATTGGGCATGAAAGGAGACAGTGATGGAGATCGCGTTACCCTCTGCATGGAGCTGTAGGTGAGATCAAAGGAAAGAAAAGGCACTGAAACACTTAACACTTCTCAGTGTACTCCTGCTTGAATAAAAAGATTGCTGCTGCTGCGTGTACAAGACGTGAAATGCCAAAAAGTGTAAGCATGTTGAGACCGAATGGGGGTGCAAACAGCAGGACAAAGCAAAAGTCCAACGCTGAGTCGAGTTCCTTAGCCCAAGAGAACCCCGTGTCGCTCCCAGGTGTCTAACGGCCCGATCCTTGCCATGGTTATTGGTGTGCTGGTGCCGGCTTTCAGGGGATAACAGCAGACCGATGGTTCCCCAGCTCAGTGCTGTGAGTAGCACCGCTCATGATCTGCATGGAAGGGAGCCGTTTCAGTGCTGGGTCCAGATCTGCCACTGCTTAACAACACTGGTGTCCTTCACACCTGTCCAAATAAGGGCTCGCACCGGGACCGAACACCACCATCCTCATCTGGTAGCGTTTTACTCTCACTTTGCATACGCATATAAGACCTCACAAGCTGCAAGGCAATAGAAAATGAGGCCCAGAAGGCCCCAAAATATCTTAGTTAAACTAAGAGCTAGTGGTTTTCAAGCTGTGGTCTGCAGACCCATGAGGGTCTGAGGACTACTTCTGAAGGGTCTGTGAAAGCTAAGCAAGAAAAGCACGTCAATTGCCACGAGGCTTAAATTAGTTGTAAATGAACCTTCACACGCATTGGAGAACTTTTAGAGGATCTGCAATTTGTAAAAGATTGGCAGGTATGTCCACAGGCTTTATATTCCCCTGTAGACATGGCAAGAACCTGCTCTGTGCAAGGAAAGCTACCCTGTTTGCAGATAATTTGAGGGTATATGTGACAGCGTGGATAAGAGTATGAGCAGTTCTCTGCCATTAAACCTCACCAGTGTAAACTCAGGAGTGGATATAGTTTTCCTGGCATAAGCAATATTATAATTTCTTTGGACTATGATTTCGCTTGTTTAGTTTTAAGGCCCTCGTTAAAGTCAGAAAGCTTTGTAGGCTGGAAATGCCATAGGCCGACTAGTTCCTTGTGGACAAAGTAGAATTTTGAAGGTAAATTGGCCCCAAAACAGCCATTTCCAGTTCTAATCCTGGTCCAAAAGAATGTCCTTCAGGCTTTACAAAATTATTTAGCTATTTTTATAGCATTTGAAAAAATGATTTCTCTGGAAAAAGTTCAAAATGGAAATAATACACCAAGTATCCAGGCTTAAATGGAGGCTCAGGTAGCACTGTGCTTTCAGCGTGCCTGGCCTCAGAGTAAGCCTGCTTGAAGGTATGAACCTCTGCTGCTGGACCAGTGACCTCAGGGTGTTGATTTCCACGGCAAAATCCTGCCAGCGTTAGTCTTTCTTCACCAACACACATCTGACTCAGTCACCGTGGGCCACGGTCCCTCGTACAGAGGGTCTGCGGTTCCCCTTGGTCCAGTACAACCTGTGGGAGAATTTATCCGTGCTGTGGGGTGAATGGAGCAAGCAAGAACCGTGGGAAGGATTCTGGTGCACTAACAGCACTCCGGTTACATGGGTTTCAGTCCAAGTTAGTGCAGAACTGCTCTAAACCATGACCTTGGCTAGATTAACCTGTTCAAACCTACGTTAGAGACTTTTTAGTGTGGATAGCTGTGGCAGGTACACTTGCCCTTGTAGTCATACATTTGAGCTATGGCCTAACTGTGGTGATACTGCTCAGTTTGGGGTTAAACACGATGCACTGTCCTTTAAGGAGGACCATTACTCAATAGTTTCACTATTTAGGCCTGGTTGCTTTGTAGAGATGATGCAGGCTTTGCTAAAAGTTGTACCCTTGATGGAGGAACTAAAGACTGATAAAAAGGAAACATCCTGCTCCAGAGAAGGCTGGATGACTGCCAAAGAAGTGTGAACTAGGGGAAGGGGAAGGGTGGCAGGGGGAGATCGTGACCACCGACTTAATTCAAGACCTGAAAGACTTACCCCCCAGCACTCCTTGAACATGCGCTGTAGAATAAAAGAACACTGTACCTTTAATTTGAAGCAGAGAAAACCTTAGCCCAATAGAAATGGTGGCAGATAAGCAACTACCAATAATGATTCTGGGAAAGGACTTTGGAAACTAAGTGGGTGAATCTAAAGCTGTATAAATCGCTTACTTCTTTAACTGCAGGGTGTGCTAGCTTTGTGGAATTACCACCTAGCACCCATCTTTGTGCAAATATGAAATAAATAATGTCTCTCCTGAGTGTGTGATTATTGGCTCGTTGCACGCCAGGTGACGAATCTGCTTTTCAGACAACACCCTGATAGAGACTGAAACTATTCGACCAAAGAGAAAAAAAACCCAAAACCTAGAAGCCGCGGTTTGGGGATCAAGCCGCCCGGCCTGCATGGTGACTGTGGTCACATATACACTTCGTCTGGTGACAACCATCATGTACACATGTCAGTTGAAAGGCAAGATCCTCAGCCAATGAAACACTTTGGTCGAAAGAAACTTCTTGGCCATTGACCATGTATGACCACAGATCAGATTTGACTGTGGTATAAGTGGAGACCCACCGGAGGGCAAATGGAGCCAGTCCCCCTCAGAGCAGCAGGTCTGCAGTCGGGGACTCTCCCCTTGGGTTGGGGTGCTGCCTAAGGAAACTCCTTGAGGTCGAGAGCCCTCATCTTTTAGGTGAGTGATAGGCGCATTTTGGGTCATCATTTCTAAAGCTTAAGAATTCTTAAGTTAGTTGTACAGTATTCATTTCCCCTTGCATCACTGAACCTGTGGTTTACTAATGTTGTCAGAGTTCTAAATAATTTTGATTAAAGAATAAATTTCATTAAGTTTAACACCTGTTTTAATTTGATTGTGTGAGCCTCTGCGACAATAGCTTAAGCAAGAGGATAAGCTTTCTACACAATAGATGTATGTATGGCTCAGGTAGGATTTGCAGCAAGTAACGCAATGCTGGATACCCTACCATTGAGTTCAACTCTGACTGACATCAACAATACTTTGCATTATGCCTACAGTGTGATGAAGTCTTCCTGATGATATGTTCAATGCCATTTTAAGATTACTTCACCCTGGCCACTGGGTTACATCTGCACAGTACAGGTGCCAAAATATAACCCACTGGTCAGTGTGTGTTATGCATTCGTTTCTGTGGCTCATCCACAGAGGAAATGAGTCTCTCAGCTACTGCCGTAAAAAAGCTGGTTCTTCAGCCCACACTATGATAGCTCATAAATTTAATTTTAGAGGTCCCTGACCTCTAGAATTTAGTGGTGGTGAAAACAGTGGTTAGCATGCAAGTCTCTGTGTGTTAACATGAACAAGGATGCAAAAAAAGAAGTTACCCTATGATTATGTACGGATGACCTGAACAAAGCCAATAAATCCAAGCTGACCTCCGCTATGAAAATTATTTTTAATTTGATTTTTCCTTAGCTTAAGAACATAAAATTTCACTTTAGGCTTGGGCCTTTTTTCTTCAGTGGCAACATGACCACTGCCTTTTCTGTGAACAGGGTCACTAGCACAACCCCAGTGGCTCATACCGAGACACACTACCACAACTCCTTCCTGGGACTCCAGGGACTATGTGATGCACCGCCACAGCAGTTGCAAAACCTACAAAACCTACAGACCCAGAAAAGCAATCTGGAGCTTTGCATTAGTCTGCCTCAGCTGCTGGTGGGTTCTCTTCAACAGGCTGGGGAGCCTAAGGATGGACATGACGTTCCCCCATCACTCTCTCTTGTGCCACTGGTGATGGCTGCAGACCTGCATCGGGATATGAACCCCAAGGGGGTGCCTCAGCCAGAGGAGATCAGACTGGATTCCAGCGAGACCACAAGAGCAAAGATCAAATAGCTTATTAACCAGAGATGAAATTTCAGCCTTGTTGCTATCAGTACAGATTCTCTTCTTTCTCTCACTGGTGTTAATCAGAAGAAAATAATGAGATCGGGTATAAAACTGAAGGGTCCTGCCCTAGCCAAGGGCCTACATGTTCACTTTCTGCTTTGTACCCAGCCTCTCAAGTGCCTTTCTGCATGCAAAGCCATTCCCTGTAGATCAGTAGATCAGACCTATTCACTCTGCAACACTAGTACTCATTCTTTTCAGACTGATGGGGCCAAAGCTCTCAACCATCTTCCTGGTGTTCCTGTGCAAGCCACAGAATCACTTAGCCCACGCTGGGAAAACAAATGTGAAGTCCTTCATACCATCGTCCTCCTTTACGGTGCAGCCCTGCCCACTTCACATCAAAGGTGTCCCTTGCGGTTAGCCACAACAGCCCCAGGTACCACTTGCTCTGGTTTGCGTGTCTGCACCCCCCACCACGTCAGCGTGCTATTTACTGCTGGCCCACAGCCTTTATACACACCAGTGGGCAGCATCACCAGCGCAAACTGCAACTGTTTAAATAAGAACCAAACACTCCTGCTTAATTTTGTGTTCTCTTTTTCAGGACAGTTTTCATGAATAGGCAGACCTTCTGCCTGCTGCGAGTGGGGAAGGCACTGACCGTGTCTCCTGCTAAGCAGCCCATCCTGGCTACTGCAGAAAGACTTGGCACCACCGCATCCCGAACCTGGCTAAGAGGCAGGAAGCTTTGAGCGTTGGTTCATGTAGGGCCACTCTTTATTTCTGATGCTGTGTCCTAGGAGTACAGTCCCCTGTTTGAAAGAGCCTGAGGGCCTTAATGGGCCCTCATAAGCACCTCTGGGTGCTGACCTGCCCTGCTTGGTTTGGGAATCACTTGTGCGAAGCATGCATCTTTCTTAGCATTTATTCACTTGCGTTTCTGCCGGAGCGTAACTAGACAGTCCTTTGCTTCAGTAACTGCTGTGTAAGAGGAATTGCTGGAACTGTTCCTGTGATGCAAGAGCAGACAAATAAAGGGAAGGGGGAGGCAGTGAGGAGGAGGGTTGATTAACTGGAGCATCCTAACCATGTGCGACTAAGGAGTGCCACAAGTAAAACTGACGGGAAATAAACACTGACAGTAGCTGTAGCTCATTCCCATCAGGCAAACCAAATGAAATCCAAGGGTGCAGAAACTGCAGGACCTGTTCAGAAAAATTATCTCATTAATAATGTTCCTGAGGTATTATTGACATCTATGGGCTTGCTTTTAAATTTTGCTGGAGAAACCCTCTAAGACACAGGAAACCTTTGAACAACCCATTTCTGGGCTATAGGGCCTCACAGTCTCCTGCAGCAAACAGGCTGTGCAACCAGGTCCTTGCCACCACAAAGTCAGTGGGATAGGGGAAGGACAAGAAGGTCTGCTATTTGCAATGCTCAGCGCCCTGCTTGTACAGCTCTTTTAACCTTTGCTCAACAGTATGTCTCATTTCTGCCTCTCTGCCTCATGCTTTTACCAAGGTCCCAATCTCCTTCCTGTCATTTCTTGATAACAAGGTAATAAATGCAGTAAAGATACTGATATGTTAGATTAGATAAGAGAGAGCCTTACGAGACTGACCAGCACAGTTGTTCATGCAGCACTTAAATGTGTCTTGCTATAGGCAGCTTTGTTTTGCTTCCAAGTCCATTGCTCCTGTAACCTTGTACCTTACAGACTATTTCAGAAGAAGCCAAGTCTGACAGGTAGCTACTTGCTCTTGTGAGAGGCTGTGGCTCTGGACTCCCCTACAAAGCACTCACAGTAACCTGGTGCCCACAGGAGGTTCAAAGTGAGCATACGGAGAGGTTTGTGAGGCAGGAAAAGGTGATGGCTAAAGAGGGGTTAAGTGTTGAGAGAGAAAGCCTGCTCTGAGGAGACAAAGCATATCAGGAAAAGGACAGGCACAAGTTTTAGATGTGTGAATGTTTTGTAATAGGACTTAAAAAACAGGAGATCTGGCCACTTGGTGCCTGTTGTACTGCTGCTGTGGATTTGGTCAAACTGGATCGGTGGGGGTTTTTTCCCTGAAATATGAAAAAACTACTTGGCAGGAGCCACGTTCTTCTTCTCCTCCTTGAAAGGATGATTATCCTGCTCTGTACTGATTGGCTTTCCTATTCCCTGGGTAATTTTCAAGCTTACTTTGCTTACATGTCATAGGATTGTACAGAGACAGTGTAGACACTCAGGTACTAACAGCAAAATTTCACTCTCCTTTGCCCTTCAGCTCTGCTTCTGCCCTCAGCTCCTAGCACTGGCCTGTAACACCACACTAAGATCGATGGTTACCACATGTGCTGGGAAGTCCAGGCATCCCAGCACCCAGCAAGGACCAAGCACCTGTGAGAAACAGTGAGCCTGAGAGATGGAGTTTCAGCATTAACACTGGATTTCCTGGCTGGGACATGCCTGTGTGTGGTACGCCTAGAGTCCTTTACAGGTAAATCCCTTTTTAATAAATTATTGCTTTCATTTTTTTTAATATATTTTCAGTAATATATTTAAAGAATGAAAAGCCAAAACAGAGGGAAAGCAGAAACAGTGATGGATCAGAAAAAGGCAATGATAAAATAATAATTCAGCCTTCTCTGAAGGAGCAACACTTACATCATTGGCAAGAAAAGAGACTGGACAGTGTCCTACTAGCACAATTCAGGATTTTTCCTAGACCACACATACTAGCAAGGAAGGAAATGGGCCTTTTACATTTGTTCTCTAGTATTTCTAACTTTTAAAGAAACAACAGGGCCTGTCATTATACAAGGCATTTAAAAATAGTGTTTTCACTGTACAGCAAACCAAAATGTCATGTTAGTACTACAAGCATCATTTCAGAAAGTAAATAGGTAACTACTTCTTAGGTAAATACAAAGAATACTTTGACCTCTGGCACTGATGACTCATTGACTGATGCACTGATGTCAGATGTTGGGGGTTTTTTTGTGAGCAATGGCTCCCATCTATATTCTTGACTCAAGCAAAATCTCCTAGGGATAAATTTTCCAAAGCACTCCAGAGATTTTAGGCTGAGATCCAAAAATACAATTAGGTGTCCAGTTCCCATTGGTTTCAGTTCAACACAGAGAAGATTAGATGCCTAGATGTTATAAGTCAAAAGGATTCGGAATCCTAGCTGTTCCCAGATTGATCACTGGGATGCAGGAGAGGATCCAAGGGTCCAAGGGTCCAACTCCCCATCAAGCACAGTCATAGAAATACTGCTAACTTTGTAAGAACATTTCCTTTCTAGGACTTAGTTGCTCTTCATTTAATTATAATTGCTTTAAATAATCTGCATATGAGCATGCAACACAATTATATTACAGAACATTACAGTGGCATGTAGGCAGCAGCACTACAAAAATGTATCTAGAGTTCAGAGACACTCAGATTCTGGAGCTTGAGTCAAAATGTAAGAGATGACCAGGAGAGCCTCCACATTTTCTGCCTTGCCCATACCACCCTGCCCTATTTAAGGGTCATTAAAAATACAAGATAGTGGATGTACTACTATTCTTAAAACTTTGGTATACTCTTAAGTATTTTCTGAATCAGGCCAATAAGGATGCCTTCTGCAATATGGGGTCCCACTTCAAGGAGGCAGCACTCAAACTGAAAAGCATTTAATCCTATGTTTAACTTCACACATATTCTTTAAGTATTTTTCTGAACTGCAGCCTGAGCATTCACAACTGCATGCCCAGTTTGTGAGCACCCATGGCCTGTGGTGAGAGGCCAGAGAACCTACAAGTGCATTGTCAACTCACGGAAGTTTTTGCTCGAAGTTTCTTGTGACAGTGATGCAGGACCTTTAAGCTCGTCCTTTATAAAACTAACGAGAGGAGGAGACAATACACTTGTGGTCATTAGATTTCCAGTTGAAGCAAAGAGAGGAAGACAGCTAGAAAAGCAGTACAAGGGAAGATGAGGAGAACATGTGGAAACCATGTGTTCAGCATCTCTCTATTAGCCTGGCCCTCTGGCCCTTCCAAGCTAGATAAACAACATTACAAAGCAGTGTCAGGAGCATGAAAGGAGAGAAGGGAGGGCAATAGCCCAGGTGAGATAGGGGTGAATGTGGAGGAGGAGGAGGAGGAATGGCTAATAGCTTTGGGAAGTGGAGGAGGGGCATGGCAGAGAAGGATTTTACTAGGGGAAGGGGATGAGTGTGACTTGTGACCAAAAGAGGCAGTGCGAGGCTGTGGTGAAGAGTCCTTCTGACCTGTGTCAAAGAGCCTGTGCTTTGATGACAGCCTGGGAGACCCAAGCACAGACAGTAAGTCCTGGGAGAGGGCTCCGAGAACCACATAATGGACTGTTTCAGTAAATAGCCCTTTTGACACACCAGTCATCCAAATGCAGTTACCCCTCACGGGCTTGACAGAATGAACACGCATCCCGTACACTAGCAAGGAGGTTATCGACCTCACTAGCCATCCTGGCTCTATCAGGGTCCCTTGGATGTATTGTGTGTGGTACAAATGCATGTCAAAGCCCTTACGTATGGTTGGTATATATAGAAAGTTTTAGAAGTACATACTGTTTACTCAAGGGACTGGGTTAACTTGTGCAGAGCTATTCTGGTCCACCTGTAAATACATGGACCAAAGGGCCTTATGAAAAGTAGTTACTATGTATTGGCAAGTGTCACTTTTTAAAACCTGAATGTGTGGTATTATGAATGCTGGGATTTTGTTTTGTTTTTTAAGTACCGAAAATGACAGGATCATGTTATACTACTGGATACCATTCTCCCCCCCCCCCCCCCCCCGCCCCAGTTCAAAGCTGTTTTTTTCCTCCAGTCCCGTAGGGCTAAAAAAATGTATGTTAAACTTGCAGTATAAACTGCTGCTGGGAATTACCCTGGTACCGATGCCTTTGCTTAGATGAACAGCGAGGTCTGTATGGCGACTGACCAAGGTGACAAGAGGGGAAAGGACTGCCGTGCTCCCAGCCCTGCTTACACAGGAGCCTCGCAGACTTCAGCCCAGGCGTGTCAACAGCTTCTTTAGCTGCCGAGTGTGACACTGACGGCATCCTAAGAGCTCCAACAGGGAGGATGGTCATGCATAGTCTGAGGATGGCCTTCGCGCTGCACCTGGGGCTGTGCTCTCAAGTTCACCATTGGCACAGATAGCAGACTGTGCCTTCAGGTTGCCTCGGGGCACCCCTCGAAGGACAGTCTAGACTTACCCAAAGGGGTGGCTCAGAATAACTTAGCCTGGAATCAGCCATTATCTCTGTTCTGTAAACTCACGACTTACTTTGATGGAAAGCAGGAGGATTTTGTGGTAAAAGCAAAAAATGGCAGGGAGGCGAGGGGATGGGGCCAGAGTGTGTTTGCAGCTGCCGGCCGTCAAATTTCAATTCAATCAACATGACTGAGTTCCAGCTCCCAAGAAAGAGAGCTTTTGACGACATATTGACATAGCCTGAACTACAGTGGTCCAAGTGGCAGTGCTGTAATTATAAGGATTATATTTAATACTGCATTTGGAAATGAAGGTCTGAAACACTGTGACTCTCTCTCTCCCTAAAAGCTGGCCAAAATATGTCCCAGGAACCATTATGGTAATACACCAAGTTGGTAGGAAAAAAGAAACATCAGAACTCAAATCATTATGAAAGGGGATCATGTGGCTGGCAGCTCAGGTCTGCTGGGAGTTGAGCAGTGAGGAGGAAAAATGAATGTGAAAGGAAGGGCAATTGGATTTGCAGGAAAAATGGAAAGTAGTTTTTAAAAGTACAGAATTAACTGGTTTAATGAAATAAGTCTATTGATAATTAATACGCTACTTACTTTTGAATTCAGTTTCTTTTTGTAGCATGTCGTGGACTTCAGCCAGGCTGAGGCCTGTTTGTTGAACAAAGACCAAACCCTGCAAATACTTCTAGACTTGCTTAATTCTACACATCTTGATTTCAGTGCGATTACCCATGTGTGCACAATTAAGCACATGCATAACTGTTTCCGGGAACTGGGCCATAGAGGTAAGCAGCCCCATGTTGAAGACCAAGTATATCTAGCTTGGAAGGATGTCGAACCAAAAACTTTTAGAGAAGCAGAGAGAATGCACTTCTTTGGAAAACAAAACAATTGACTATAAACTAGCATAATGACCAGAAATAAAGAGCTTGATCCTGCATTAGGCTGATGTTCTACAGTGCCACGTCCGTAGTATTTCCCATAGGCGGTTTCAGGAGGGGCCAATCAGATCAGAATCAAGACTCAAAAGCTCAGATGTTGAGATACCATAGCAGTGAGGAAAATGGAAAAAAAGGAAAAAAAAGGGGTGGAAGGAGAGGGAAAGAGGAAAAGGGGAAAGGGAAAAAGGAAGGGAAGGAAAGGGAAGGGAAGGGAAGGAAAGGAAAGGAAAGGAAAGGAAAGGAAACTGGAGTATCTGGAGATGGTTTCTAAAGCAACAGAACCCTAAATAAATGGTCTGATTTTCCAAAGTGAAAAACATAAACTGAACAGCCCATGCAGCATTTTCGCCAACTGTCACTGGGGTGGCATTTCTGAAATCTGGTGGAATGACTCATCTCAAAACAACAACTGTTGCCAACAAGGTCTTTCCTCCAGGTCTAGCTATTTGAATAAGAGAGCTGTAAAAAACAAAATAAACAGAAAAATCAGAAGCAATTCCTTGTCTTCGGGTTCAACTCTGAAGCTTCCTGTGAAGCCATCCACTCTCCAAGGTGCCTCCCCTACCCACTGAACAGGAATCCAGGTGATCCTCAGGGCCAAGGAAAGGATCAGCCCTGCTGGAGTGAACCCCTTGTTCATTAAAAAAAAATCCTCCTTCTGCACCTAGTCACCACCTTTCACACCATGCATATGTGCAGGATGCATCCTCCTGAGCCATTCTGCCCTCCATATGAGGGACTTCACACAGCAGCAAACGCTACCAAGTGAAGCATGACCCTGCCAACAGGTAGCACAGTTCTCAAATGGTTTGAGACAGACACCCTTAAATTCAGTGGGAGCGGACCTGGCCCAAAGCGTACACTGTCGTGCTGTAACTAAACGCAGCCCCGTCAGCACTGATAAGCATCTTTCTCTGGCTAGTAAAAAACACAACAATTTCAAAGACACTTTCTGAAGCAGTGTTGTTTTGCTGAATAATTTATGTCTCCGAGTCCTCTGAAAATGAGCAGCATACACTTCAGTGCTGCAATAGCTATTCAGTGGAGACAGCGCACATTGTGTTCAGTAAGCTCATTGCTTAAACACTGTTGCCATGACTATAAGAAAGTGATTATACTATTGTTTACAAGAGACTCTCGATAAGTCATTACCACGGTAGCCAGAGTTTTGCCTCAAGTCAAAATTTTTGGGAAGAAAAAAAATCTCACAGTTATAATTAACTTTGTGATCAAGATAATTCCATTGAAAGACTTTGAAAACTGAATACATCGTACGGTGAGGAATGAAAATAAGTAAGAATCACAAGTGTCTCAGGACTGTTGACTCTCTGGTTTTCTGACTGTTTCATTGGTAAATTCCATGGAGAAGAAAAGCCCTGCTAACTAAATAATTGCTGTAACTCATTTTCAAGGAAGAAATAATTTATAGGGCAAGCACCAATGTAGGAGTTCAACTGTGATGAGTAACTCTGTAAAACAAACCACTTTGTACACAATGTAAGGGAAAAAAGACTTAAAAAATCTGACTTAGAGGAAATGTTTGGGATTATCAAATATGGCTTTTCAGTATCCTGGAATGAAACCGATACCTAGAGCACTTAGTTCTGAATCCTCTAGTGCATATGTCTAGTACATGACCTCTTTATCTCAAAAGTGTGCTCATGATCAATAGTTTCCAAAACTACGAAGTAACTCTGAAGCTGTCGGAAAGTCATCCTCACATTTCCTACGGACAGTAACAGGCCACAGAACACAAAGCAAAGAGATGATTAATAGAGTGCTGGACTAGGAGTCAGGAAATCTGGGCTCCGTTCCCAGCTTTGCCACTGACCTGCTGTTTGACCTTGGGCAAGACGCTTGACCTTTCTGTGCTTCTGTTCCTTCTTCCATTCTTTGTCTATCTTGTCTCTTGAGGCCCTAAGGTATGCAGGGACGGGCACGGTTCTCACTGGGTGTTTGTATAACACCTACTCTAGGGAGGTGCCTGCAGAGCTCTCTAATAAAGCCAGGGTACCACAGAGATGACTCTTGCACAATAGCATGTTTTGTTTCAAAACAGAATAGCCATGATGAACCTTCTTGGGGTTTCATCTGCTAGTCTAGGATCTAACCGGGTCTTTCAGCCAGCTTCAGGCTCAGGCAGAAGGTAAATGGGTTTGCAAGATCTGCTTCCTCACTGCATCAGAAGCACTTTCATGCTGATTTCTAATTGGTACTAATTTCTCTGCACCTTGATTCAGCTGGGTTTGCAAGAGCATCAGAATTATAACTGAGTGACACGGGTAAAAATAGCTACAGGAGCCATTTCTGAACAAAAGGAATTTCTTCAGGGAAATGCCAATACCTGTACGTGAAGCCACAGGCATGAGGTATTTTCAAATTAAAAACATAATAAATTATAATTTTTCAGTAAGTGTGTTGGAATTCTGTGTAAGTTATTCAATTAAGAGATATTTCTGAGTCTTTCTCCCACCCCAAGCCATAAACGTGAACCTTCCTCCATTACTACCAGATGGGAGGCAACACATGCAGGACAAGGTGGCTCCCACCTGCTAGTGCTGGGGTGCAGCTGCGGCCTCGGCGGAGAGCAGATGACTTGCATATATGCTCTCAGTTCCAGTCCCACTTTGCTCCCGGTTTGCTGGAGCATCAAGTACATGAAGTGCTTGATTTGGGAGACTAATTTGAGTACAAAGTGCTGGAGAATTAACAGCAAGTAAAGCAAGAAAATATGAAGCATACATTTGTGATTATGAATGAAAAGTTGGGAAATGCTTTTCTCTCCTGAAAAGAAGGGGCACTGGCACATCTTGCACTTTTATTGTGAATCTTGGCAACGCAGTGCCATAAAACCCCAGCTCTGGGTGTCATGTGATTATGTAAAAGACTCATTTGGGTTTGTATTTCCAGTGCTCATACCTGTGGGTCAAAGGCTGAAAAGGTGATTTGAGTGCACCTCAAAGGCTCAAAACGCAGAAGTCAAATAAGAAGAAGCCATCAACTCATATGCATTGCCTGCAGCTTTGCCAAAGCAAACGTTCAAATACCCTGTCTTAGGCTCCATCAATAATGAATTTGGCTTCTAAGCCATAAAACTCACCATCAGATATCAATGCACTTTACAAAGGTGATAAATAGTATTTTTCATAGAGGAAACTGAGGTTTATGGAAGTCAAATAACAGGAGTAATCTGTTGAATAGATCCTAGAGTTAGAGTAGAAACACTGAGTTTTTAGTTTACAATGCGCTCACCTAAGAACCGTTGCTTGAGAGTTGCAGGTATTTTGTGTTAGGTATTGGTGTTGGCAGTTCAGTACAATTATGGATTGATTACCTGCATCTAATAATACTTTGGAAGACCTTGACAAGGTATGACAAATTCACAAGTTGGATCTCAAGAGGCTATAGGAAGCTTTTCATGGGAAATCTGGGGCATAAATACTTTATGCCTTCATCTAAAAAAAAAAGAAATAAAAATCTGTCTCTTAATACTGTTAGGTTGAAAAAGTGATCCAAATCTCACTTGGCACCAACTCCTTCTTTTCTGCACGCAAGACCACTGCCTCTTTCACTGCTCAAAGCTGTTCCAAACTGTAGCAGCACGATACGGGTAAAATCCTTTTTTCAGGTTTACAGCCACTGATTCATACTTGAGGAAAACACAGCCCTGTCATGAATCCCATCAGCTTCATGCTACTGCTGCTGGGAGTACCATCCCTGGGAAGTCACACAGGGGAATGCTGACATGTGGACACCGGAGAGAGGCACCAAAGAGCAAAGCCCTCATTCCTCTTCTTCTCTTTGGACCAGTCAGGTGGCCAAAGCTCTTCTACGTACCATGTAGCTGACTGTGTGTCCTCTAAACACTATGAGTTGCATAGTGGTTTCTTTAATCACCTTCCTGAAATCCATAGGCATGATGGTGTCAGGTCATTATCATGTAGAGCTGGGCCCTCAGCGGAGACCAGGGTCCCATGTGCGAGGCAGTGAGACAGTGCCACCTGAAGAGCTCAAGCACAGAATGGAAATAGTGGCACAACAGGGGACATGCGCAAGGTCACAGAGACGCTTGCTGGCAGAGCTGGCACCTCTATGCCAGCGCTTTTGTTAGCTGGAGCAGCTTGCCAGCTTCCAGCTCCTCCTAAACCATGTAGGAGGTGCAGTATAAATCTACCAGTGGAGATACTACCCTTCCCAAAGTTGTCTAAGGGAGCAGGATGGAGCCCTTCTTTTCCAGTAATGAGACATGGGTGAAGTTTCAGTTTCATAAGCCAACGGACTTGTTAAGAAAGGCAGACTACAATTGGCCTCTGAAGATGATATCTTGGTAGAAAGGACCACTGACAGCAGTTAAGAAGAGAGGCATGTTACGACCTTTCTTAACCTGCTAACCTAGTTGCTGGGGTTTTTTTGGTCACCGCAAGCTAACTGAACCCCACATATACCTTCTGCAGGCAGCGTTCTCTGCGAGCGGAGAAGTAATAATAATGAAGTAAGCCAAAGTTTCAGCAAAGCAGCTGCTCTGACTCAGACGTACCTTTCTAAGGTTCAGATTTCCCCACAATGTGGCTAACATTTTTGCTGGAGTTACACTTCTCAGCGCAGAAAAAACAGCAGCTGTTTATCACTCTCCTTTGTTGTGGTGCTACACACAAGGGACTCAATTTGAGGACCGCAGGGGGTGCAAGAGCTCTATCAGAGGACGTGCCGTAATAGTCAGGGAAGTTAAGAAGCCCATGGGTTGGCCTCAGAGAGTGTGTCAAGTCCAGGCAGAGAAACTGTTCCTCTGCTCGCTACCTACAGGAATTTTGGTGGGGGAAACAGTCTGTTAAACAGTTTCAGAATGGAGGAGAGTTTCATTAAATATATTCAAAGCTTAAAAAGCTTCAAAGGCAGCAAGTGATTTGACTGGAGAGCTAGGACTGAAAAGGCCGCTGCACTAACATACATTTAACAAATTCACTTGCTGAACTTTTCATTAAATATAGCTTTTATGCAGTTTCCAGGGGGTCTTGATTTTGGTTCGGAAAACGTTCTCACAGCCGAGGGAACAAAGATTTTAAATGACGCCCATGTCCATCCTAACCAAATGGCTCCCAGCAGGCCAGAGGGCCCATGACAGCAGATCAAAGTTTTCTACCCACAAAGGCAATGTGACTTATTCATTTTACCTGACTCGGCTACATAAATTGTTTTTATCAGAAACCAGCTTTGCTCCTGCAGAAGCACAGGGAGCAAACAGTGGTCCTTCACCTCACAAACAGAACATTTCATTGCTTTGGCACCGAACTTGTTAGTCAAAAGACCCCAGTTCAGCTTTGCAGAAGGGTTTGTGCTTTAATCCACCTGTGCTCACCGCACCATAATGTCACTTCACCCCATAGCTGGTCACCTTATACTGCTTGCTTCAGAGCGCTTCCAAAAGTTATGTATGTCCAGAACCAGAAAATGCAGCTATTTCTGCAGGGTACCCTGGCAGCCAACTAGCAAACAAAGCAAAGAGCTTGGGAGACAGGGGAAGTGTAAACTTGGGCCAAAGACAGCAGAGCACAATCCTTCCTTTTAAAATACTTGAGAATCTTTAATGCTAGCACAAGGGAGGCCAAACCTCAGCAAGCACAGTGTGGATCATAAAAAAAAGTTATTAGGAAACAAAGTCAGGGCTTCCATGATCATTAAAGGATCTCCACATAAAATAACTGCCTAAAGTGAGGTTTTACAAGCCAAACTTGGCTTTTGGCACCACTCAGGCAACCCTGTCTTCCACTGAGGACCTCAGGGAACTGGGACAAACCCATTGACTCTTCCAGATTCGTACTGCCGTTGATGGGAATTTAGGGGAGTAGGAGGAATTAACCCATTCCCCTCTTCCTTGGCTACATCGTCTTTATGGTACTGTGTTCCCTTTTCTTTTTCACCTGCTTGCAGGCTGCATCTTGGGAGCAGGCCACTTTCTCAGTCACTCTTCTGAGTACAGAAAATATTAATATATTTAATTAATATTTTAAATTAATCCTTATAATGATAAATTCAGCACAACTTTGAGATGGGTGAAAGTAGAACAAGTCACCTGTGACTGATGACAAACATCGCTTAACACACTGACAGCCACCGGTGTGATGGCTGCAATGAAAGAACCTGACCAGAATAATATAATAATGCCCACGAAACAGAGTTTGCAGCTTGCACAGAGCAAAATGAACAGTGCTCAGCCTAGGTCAGAAAAATGAAGGAACGCATCAGCCGCTGGAGATTTGAAACTGCCGTGCAAGAACTTTGGTATTACCAGCTCAATGGTTAAGCCACAGAAGAATGCCCTCCAGGGCTAACTGTTTATATATAATATAAATAATATAAACAGCTAAGTGCTGGAGGGCATATACATACATATAGATGTATGTATAAAAGAAAGACAGAATATTTTGTCTGTTCCACTCCGTACCATGAAAAGTAACACCACCATATAAAAAACCAAATGCCAGCTTTTGGGAAATGCAGGGAGGCAGAAAGTACAAAAGCTTTCCTAGCTGTGTACCGAAGAATAAATTTCTCTTTCACATGCACCCACATCCATTGGTCCAGCTAAAAAAATCTGGTCTCCACTCTCCAATTAGAAAATGCTGCTGCCAAAGATGCTTTCTCAAAAATCAAAGTAACTCTGCTGAGTTAAGCCCAAACCAAACCCCACTAAAAACTCTCTCTTCTGCCGGTTTTAAACTGTCCACTGGGAAAAGATAATTATCAAATAATAGTATCAACAATGTCACATAATCACTTCAAGCTCTTTGCTATGTTCAAGTGAACGTTGTATCAAATGTTATCCAGTGTCAAATATTTACTCTTGAGTCCAACTGTGTAAATGACCCATCCAATGCCACTAAACATGGCAGGCACACTTGTAACAAGAGCAGTGGGACCTGCAAAGCAAAGGAAACAACCCAGCTATTTTCAGGAGAGGAAGTGCGGGGACAATCTTGGTTTTGCAGACAAAGAGCGTCCTGATAGGCAGAACTCCCCAAAGAGAGTTATGACTGCCTTTGCTCTTATCTGTGCGGACTTCTTTTTTAACTGGTGGACCTAGAGCGAGGCAGGTGGAGCTTTACAATCCCCCCGTGGAGTCCAAGGTGTGTCCAATCTCATATGCTCAGTGTGAGACTTGCACAAATGCTCCTGTCTTGTGCTTCCCTGTGCCAGAGCTGTACCTGCCACAACTGAAGCTCAGAGCTGCACCTTGTTGCAGGACCCTGCGCACCTCAGATCTGCCGCCTGGTGTAAGCAAAAAGTCTGGAATTAGAGGAGCAGTGCCTATCAGGCTTCCACTGGATTTCCTCTTGGGAAATGCCCCATAGAGGATGAATTCTGCTTAGAGATGGTTCTCTTCACCATCCATTTATAATGCACAGGACAACAGGCTTAGTCTGTCTTGTCCTTCCTCTTCAAGTACCTTTGGAATAACTGGTAGAGCAAATTCCTCCTCCAACTATGGCTGGAGGGAAAGCAAGACCCCGTTGCTGCCTGGCCCAACCCTGCCCTCTGAATTTTCAAGAAGAGGAGCACAATGCATGACCCTCAGCCACTTGAATTCATCCCACTCAGACACTGTGTGGTTTGCTTTTCCTTTTTAATATTTGCAACAATGATGTTCTACGGAGCTCTTGGTAAGGGGAACATGTGCCTCCACGACACAGAGACGTGACTTTGAACCGATGCCTTTCTCTGTTCCTTCATTAGGCAGTCCTACCAGAGCAGCAAATGAGGAATGTCTGTGTCAAGCACAGAGTGGGAGGATCAGTGATGTGCAGCGATACCATTACAACAATACCGCTTCATGAGCCAGCATTTCTTCAGTGTCAAAACATGGTTCAGGGCCCCAAACGTCATGCCCAGTGAAGTCACATACCTTGTCAGCAGGATTACTAGACGCTAGCGTGCAAAAACGAGGGGGACTTTGTCAGACCTTTCCCTTGTCAAAGACACATACGTACAGAGTTATCTGGGAGGTAACGCAACACGCAACGTGGAGTGAGGGCCGTGCACGGCATTCTCCAGCAAAGAGGAGGTTAACAAACATTAGCGGTATTTCAGAAACAAGGACAATCTCTGTGCGTTTAAAAGATGAAAATCTTTCAATATTTTCTTTGGAGTTGTTTCATTAGAACTTTCAAACAGCTGCCTCCAGCTATTTCATAATAATAGTAACAACTGGTGAAAAAAAATGAAAACAAACAAAAAAAACCCCACACAGGCCTGGTCCCTGATTTCAGAAAAGTAGATTTTTCTGGGACATACGTTATTAGGCAAAAGCCTTTTTTTTTCCCACAAGACAAGTGCAAAGCATTTCATTAATACACACTGGAAAAATAAGATAATGGCTTTCTCGATTGTGACGAGGAACGCGGGGAGATTTAATCTGAACACTGAGTCAGGTCGAAGCACCTAAACTCCCCTCAGACACAATGTTATCGCATTAACACTTACATCATCACCCTCACAAATGATGCTGAGTAACGCAGCCCCAAACGTTGACCCACGCACAGCAGCAAACTCCCAGGTAAGAAGGAAGAAACAACCACAAAGGTCCCGCTTTAGCATACGTCAGGCACTAAGAAAGATAGGTTTGATGTCTGGAGCGGAGGGAGCGATCTATTTTCAGCCGTTCCAACAGCAGCCACGGGCCTATCAGGACGCAGTCACTCCTCTTAACGTTTCGCATGTGTGCCGAGAATTAAGAGTTGGAAGGCAGCACAGCGCAGCACATGCCTTCAAAAGCGTGGTACACGGACTGCTCGTAATAAAGTTAACAGGAGACAAGGCTTCGCCTCCTTGACACGTTCAGAGCAATTTCCAGTTGAAAAAGGTCAACACAGCACTTAGGAAGCAGCAGCGCCCGGAACGCTCTTGTAACTCTGCTCCACGAAACACACTCGGTGACGGTAACAAACCGACCGCTTCTGGCGGAGCTGGTGCTGGGAGCACCAGGCGTCAGACGCCGTCGCTCTGCCGGCCGTCGCCGGACGCTCCCGCGCCGCTTCTGCGAGCGCCCGCCGGCCGCCGAGGCAGGCGGCTGGGCCGCGCGCACGGGCTCTGGTTCCTCGGCGCTGCCCGCCTGCCTCGTGCGTAAATAGGGGCCGAGTTCGAGGGACACGGCGGGAAACTGCTGCCCCGAGCCAGGGCAGCTGCCTGGCGCCCTGGCGAGGGGGACGAGGTGGGGCAGGGGGGCAGTTCTGAGCGCCGGCCGTCCTTCGGCGCTGCTTTTCGCCCCCGCTTTGGGGATGCGCCGGCAGCATTTGCCGCCGCCGCCCCTCCTCGGGGATGCCCGCTGTCGGGGCGACGGCGCGCGACGCTTTTTTAGGAGCAGGACCCGAGGAAGCCCACGCAGTCCCAAAACCCCTTGGAGGGTGGACACGTACCCCGGCTCCCCCGCTCCGGGCCTGGCAGACCTGCCCGCCGCTCCTCACACCCTCGATGCCACCGCGGGGCCCAGCACCCGGTAGGAACCACCGCGGGGAGCGCCAGGCGCAGCGGGTCGAGCCGGGCG